>NC_046165.1:58373121-58725621 GCF_011064425.1 Rattus rattus | reverse complement strand
ACTGGGACATGTTGGCACATGTTTATAATCCCAGTGCTGAGAAAGTAGAGATAGATGGATTCGTGGAGCTCACTGGCCAGGCAACCTCACCAAACTGGCAAGACCAGTGAGAGAGTCTGTCTCAAAAGACAAGTAGGATGGTGTTTGAGGAACAACACCCGAAGCTGAGCTCTGGCCTACACACACACAGACACACACACACACACACAGACACACACACATACACACACACATACACACACACATACATACACACACAGACAAACACACATACATACACACACACAGACACACACACACATGCACACACAGACACACAGACACACAGACACACATACACACACACATACACACACACACACACACACACACGAGAGAGAGAGACAGACAGACAGACAGACAGACATACTCACACACGTGCTTCACTGTTACCAGTGCGCTCTTGCTATGCTGGGGTCACATCTGCAGCACCCTGCCTGAGCCTGAAGATGACAGTTTATTCATGAACAGGACAGCTGTGGCCAGGGAGCTGACTCAAGACTGAGTGTGGATGGAGGGCCAGGTGACACAATGAAAGTTATGAGAAGCAGGCTTATTTAAGATTCTGATCTTACTGCAGCCTGAGGCAAACTCCCACACTGACTATAGACTGCCATGAAATATGTACTGTGAAATATGTCATCAAAGTGGGCCCAGCAGTGAGACGTAAAGTTACAGATCTGTGTGATTTCTACCAAGTACCCTGGCCAGCCTGGGTTTAAGCTGGGAGCTCACTATCTTCCCAACTTACTCGGCACTGAGTGTGTCTGTGACCGAGTTGCTCTCCACACCCAGTCCTTTCAATAGAGAGCAAAGGTGTTCATACTGGAGACTCTGTGACCACACTTCTGGCGCCCAAAGTCATTTTCCCGCTGCCTCCAGGCCCTGTGACCTTGTGAGTGACTTACCCTCTGTTTGCCTCAGTCCCCTCCATTGGAACTCGAGGATGCAAATGATGAATGAGGCTTACATGGCAGGGGCTTGAGATCCTCTGTCAGTGTGGAAGACACACACTCAGAAGAGAGCTTGGCACACAACGAGGACTCAGGAGAGCCCGGCTGTTATTGTTAGTCTATATTTATTTTCCCACTTGTGAAAGTATAAAAGTTGAAGAATAAATTAAAACACATTAAAAGTAGATATGCCAGGAAGGGAGATAAATGAGCTGTTTGCATAAACACGAATTAAGAGAGTCACACTCAAGTAAGAATTGTTCCCTGTTGAGGACAGCAACCATCTGGAAGGAATTACAGGGGGGAGGGGCGGGTCATGAGCAGGGAACACTCGGGGACTGTTGGAAGGAGATAATTCACTCTGCAGTGCTTAAATGGTCCCAAAGGAAGGACATTGCTCTAGGCTTGGCCAGCATGAGTAGGGGCCCTCCAAATTTGACCTCATAAACAGTGATAGGATTGGTCTAGGTACCTAAACTATCTAGGCCATTCCAATAGCCAGAGACATCACCTTGAGAAGGCTGCTTCTGTAACAGAAATAACACTGACAAGATGCCACATTCTATCTGTGGAAGAAGCAATGAGAACACAGTGGAGCATGGTGAAGTAGGGGTGTAAACCGACTCCATTAAACCTCCATGCTCTCGGTAGGAATTAGCATGATTTGGAGAGAGTCATTTGACTGTGATTTTTTTTTAATTTGGTTTGGGCTTTTGAGACAGAGGGAGGGTGGTCTCACTCTGTAGCCCAGGCTGGCTTATAATTTACTATTCAAACTCTCCTGCCTCAGCTTCCCTAGTGTTTATTGTGAGCCACTACATCTGGTTGTGGGATTTTTTTTTTTTAAGTTACAAAATGAATGAAGTATCTTTTTACCCACTAATCCAACTTCTGAGACTTTATTGTTATGAAAATCTTGAGAGAGAGAGAGAGAGAGAGAGAGAGAGAGAGAGAGAGAGAGAGAGGAGAGAAGAGAAGAAATATCTGCATTTATTTGCAGGGATAAATAGTGTGTCCCTTCCAGAAACTCTTTTCAGTCAACAGAATTATAAGAGACTAAAAGGAAGATGGTAAAACGCTTGTGAGATAATTATAATTATAACAGTACATGGAAAACTGCAGAAATGACATTGCGAAGCCTAGGCACGCAAATGGATGGGCTGAGGAAGCAAAGCAAACAGTGCTGGGATGGAGGGTGTGGACTTGGGGAGGAGTTTCTTCCTTTAATTTGGATTTGTGTTCACATTGGTTGCTCAATGATCTAGGACCCAGAGGGACTCGCCGGGATGGGGAAAGGTCATTGTCAGATGTCTCCATATAAACACAGACTTAGCTCCATTCCCTGACAAAGAGAAAGACCTAAAGCTTTCGGGTACCAAAGAACGGTCAGATGGACAGGGCTTGAGGCCTTTAGGGCTGGGAAGGAGAAAGAAAAGAAGTTTCTTAGCTCACTACCTGGACTCTGGGCAAATGCAGCCTTAAATCACTCCTGTGACTTCAGCCCAGGATCTAACAGTCACATTAGAACCAGGACACCCACACCTCAGGGTGTCCTTCCTACCTCTGAGGAACTCAGGTTTGCCTGAGCAGAGACTTATGGGAAAGTGTTTGGGGTCTCTGTTCTCCACCTGCCCCATCTCAGTGCCTCAGCTAATGTGGGTGGGAAGTGCAGGACATACTGATTCACACTGAGTGGTTCATACTGATTCACACTGAGTCGAGCACTGTCTGTGGTCTCTTGAGCTCCCTCTGTGGACACCTGCCTCTGGCTGCTCATGGCTTCATTTCTCTGGAAGCTGTCTTTATAGTGACACCTCTTCAGTTGAGCTTCCAGGAGGCAGCAATGGTGTGGCCATGGGAACACGAGTCAGGAGGCATCCCACCTCCTGGCCTCAGCCTCTGCATCAGGAGAATGGGGGAGACGCTCATTACCAGAGGCCATGGAGACCCATTCAATGGCTGAGCTCTGCAGAATGCATATGGGGCTGAGCATGCCTGGCTTGGGCCACCTCACTAGAAGTCTCATGACCAGAATAAAGGAACTTATCCTTTTTGCTAGACTCTGACTGTTTATACCTTTGTTTACCCTGTAAGAGGCTGGTGAGAGACTAGAGCAAGTACAGAAGGCAGCCAAGATATCTGGAGTCTAAGCCTAGACTTGAGAAAATGAACAAGGAAAGTGTAGGTTTTAAGCAGCTTGGGGCTGAGTGAAGCCTTGGGGCCCTGCTTCGACGTTCCCCATTGCTTTAACCAACAAAGGCACTGCCAAGTGCTTTCTCAGCCTCTCTGCCTTCAGTTTGTTCTGACTGTTGGAATGATTTACATTCTATTCATGTTTGAATTGGCCACAATGGATTTTTCTATCCTTGGATCTTTCTCTTTGGCCAGGCTATAGAAGCTACACATTTTGCACCACAGAATCTTATCTAAAGTGACTTGTACTCTCCAAAAGGGGTTATCACGAATGCTGTGTGATTCCAGGAACATCACAGAATGAGTACAGCAGCAAGTTACCATGTGGTCCAAGAACCTTCATGTCCTATTTTCCCATTTTCCCTTTCCATAGCTAGAATTGCATTCATGATACTTGGGACCTCAGAATTAGAGACAGGCACTGAATCTTCATGTTTCTCTTAATTCACAGGGCTGGCAATCTGAGCAGACAGTGGACTGGTAGGCTAAATACCTTCATTTCATCTCTTTTTCAGCCAGCAGATCTCATAGGGAGAAAACAGAGCAAAGCCAATCGATCCTTCTGCGGCTCAGGCTTGCCCCTCTGCTCAGCCATGTTTCTGAGATGTGTGGTGTCTGCGTCTCTCTCCTTATCATCCCTTGTGCTGTTCCCTCGTTCTGTGGCTCTGTGGACTCAAAGAACTTCTAGAAGTGCTGAGTCAAGTTAGTTTCTGCTGGTTTCAACTTTGTGCTTCTCCAAAGGTATCTCAGTTGAGGGGGAGAGGAATCTCAGAAAGAACAAACCACCATCAGTAAATGGATGCCAAGCTAGTGACCCATGTGTGGTCTGCTTCCTTCATACAACATGAGCACAAGCGTGTGTCTCTAGTACAGAATATGAACATGACCTTCCAATATCTGTCATTGTCAGTGTTTCTATTCCTGCACAAACATCATGACCAAGAAGTAAGTTGGGGAGGAAAGGGTTTAGTCAGCTTACACTTCCACATTGCTGTTCATCACCAAAGGAAGTCAGAACTGGAACTCAAACAGGTCAGGAAGCAGGAGCTGATGCAGAGGCCATGGAGGGATGTTACTTACTGGCTTGCTTCCCCTGGCTTGCTCAGCCTGCTCTCTTATAGAACCCAAGACTACCAGCCCAGAGATGGTACCACCTACAAGGGACCCTCCCCTGCTTGTTCACTAATTGATAAAATGCCTTACAGCTGGTTCTCATGGAGGCATTTCCTCAAGGGATGCTCCTTTCTCTGTGATAACTCCAGCTTGTGTCAAGTTAACACACAAAATCAGCCAGTACAACATCCCTCCTGTCTCCTATTGATTTTCAATGCAAAGTTCTCAAAGAGAAGTTATGCCATCGGTTTTCTTGTTTTACCAAACCAGACTAAGTTCCTGGTGTTTTGGGTTTGAAGATTTCCAAAGCAGAATTATCTCCTTCCTCCTGCCGCAGTTCCGCTTAAGCCACTGGTTTCCATTTCAGGCTATACAGGCCCACGTGTCCCTCAATTCCTCAGCATCCAGTTTGCATGAGCTCCCAGGAGACACCAGGATGATGTGATAGAACCTAGTGATGAAGATGTCTCAGGATTTTTCATAACCAGGGGAAAACCCCTCCACTGGGAAATGTTGGGAGGGGCAGAGTGGCTTGTTTTGCTGGGCAGGGATGTGTCAAACCTAGAAGGGCAGATAAAGGGGTAAGAACAGATCTGAAACACTCTCCCCTACCCAGAGGTGCTCTTGCTGCAGCAGAAAGAGATGGGACTTTGAACAGAGGAAGCCACAAATCTAGCCTGTAGCTGCCAGTCTGGTTCTGACTGTTGCCAGGTGGGGTTGCTTTAAGCAGCTCTAGGAAAAGCATGAAGTAAGTAGAGTTTCTCAACTTTCCTAATGCTGTGGCCCTTTAATACAGTTCCTCGTGCTGTGGTGACCTTAAGCCATGAAGTTATTTTCATCGATACTGTGTAATGTGATGTAATGTAAAGATTACATTTGCCGAAGGGGTTGTGACCCACAGCTTGAGAACCAGTGGCATGAAGGATAGCCCAGTTCTGGGATAGCCCACTGGGGTAGAATTCGCTGTGTGGTCCTAGGCCGCATCAGCAGGTCTAGCTGAAAGAGGAGGTACAATAGGCTTGGCTTAGTCTATTTGGGCCACTATTATGGAACACCTTAAACCGGAGAGTTTACGAGCAACAGAAATTTCTTGCTCATGGTTCTGGAGACTGAATGTCCAGGATCGGAGCCCCAAATGATTCAATACCTCATGGCACCTCTTGTGTATCCTCCCGTGGTTGACAGCTTCCTTGGACTTCGTGCACAAGTTCTGCCCGCATGGCAAAGTCACCTCCAAAAGGCCTCCCCTTTTAATGTTATCACTGGCTATTGGATCTTTAATTCCTGTAGGAGAACTTTTGACCATTGCGGGTACCTACTTCAAAAGTGGAAGGGATCATAACACATACTCTTTCTCTCGGTGTGTGTGTGTGTGTGTGTGTGTGTGTGTGTGTGTGTGTGTGTGTGTGTGTGTGCAACCCAGTTTAATGAGAGTTGTTTACAGGAACACCAGTGAACAGTATTTAGAGGAGCACAGGCAGCTAACCAGAGGCCATATCGCTGAAGAAAACATCTGCCTTCTCTGACAACCATTAACTGCCAATAGATCTACAGGAGGATGGGGTCCCCTGAACCCCTCCCCCTTTAGGACAGAATGCTGACAGCTCAGTCTTGGGCAGGTTCTGTAAGTGCATGGGTACAAAGGCCCTGCCACGCTTGGAAAACATCCTTGCACAGACTGCACCCCACCTCTCCTCCTGCACTCACATCCTTTCTACCTCTTCTAAGATGTGCCTGGGCTGTGGAGAAAACAACCAATATCCTTTCCTTTGTCTTTTGAGACAGGAATTTTTTTATATAGTTTTGGCTGTCCTGGAACTCACTCTGTAGACCACACTGGCTTTGAATTCACTAAGTGCTGGGGTTAAAGGCACTGCACCCCCACTGCCCAGCTTGGAACACCAATATCTTAAATTGAATTCCACATGCTGTGCATATCCAGTTTCTGTCCAGTGGAAAATACTGGCCATTTCCTGTGGATCATGATGTGTATATTTGTATAGCAGAGCACTAACTTAGAGTTGCTCTAATTTAGGCTCTAACTTAGAGTTGCTGGGAATCTTTTAAAAACCCAAAGCCAACATCCTGTCTGGTATCAGCAATATCTGCAGGTGATTATAGTGACAGGTCGGGGACCATTGTTAGCCCAGGGCCTAGAATCTACATTCAGTGTCAGCCACCGCGTCCTTTCATTCACCTTTTACTGAGCCCCTGCTGTATGCCATAGATTACTCGCCTGTTGTTATTTGGACCTCCCTGCTCAACCCCTTCTCACTCCTCACCTCTTCCACAGTGTCCCGGCCTCGCAGCTCCCCAGATGACTTGAAGGCGCTGACTAGGAACATCAACCGGCTGAATGAGAGCTTCCGGGACATGCAGCTGCGGCTGCTGCAGGCTCCATTGCAGGCAGACCTGACGGAACAGGTGTGGAAGGTTCAGGATGCACTGCAGAACCAGACAGACTCACTGTTGGCCCTGGCAGGCTTGGTGCAGAGACTGGAGGGCACACTGTGGGGGCTGCACGCGCAGGCTGCACAGACTGAGCAGGCGGTGGCCCTGCTGCGTGACCGAACAGGACAGCAGAGCGACTCCGCACAGCTGGAACTCTACCAGTTGCAGGTGGAAAGCAATCGAAGCCAGCTGCTGCTGCAGCGGCACGCAGGCCTGCTGGATGGGCTAGCACACAGGGTGGGGGTCCTGGGCGAGGAGCTGGCTGATGTGGGTGGTGCACTTCGTGGCCTCAACCACAGCCTGTCCTATGACGTGGCCCTGCACAGCACGTGGCTACAGGACCTGCAGGTGCTGGTGAGCAATGCCAGCGCAGACACACGCCGTATGAGGCTGGTGCACATGGACATGGAGATGCAACTCAAGCAGGAGCTGGCCACACTCAATGTGGTGACCGAGGACCTGCGTCTGAAGGACTGGGAGCACTCCATCGCCTTGAGGAACATCACCCTTGCCAAAGGTACTTGGGTGACCCACCCTGTCCATGGTTCCTCCTGCTTACCCTTCCTAGTAATGCCTCCCCCTTGCAAAGCTCATCCCCAAAGGCCCATCCTGGAGTGACAGTTAAACTCACACCTTTACCTTTAAGTCTTTCACTTTATGACTCTGGAATGTTCTGCCTAAATAATCTGTGCCTATTTCCAGGGCCTACGTAGGTCTCTCTACTGAGTAAACTTCCCAGGAGCAAAGAATGGACCCAGCATCCACAGCCCCGGGCAGGAAAACAAGCAAGGGTGGATGCTGATGGGTGGGTGATCAGGGATTTGGTATGCCCTCTGCAGCCTTCAAGAGACAGAAGAGGACCCTGCTGTAGGGTCTGACTCAAGGGCAGAGGGCTCCTTCAGTTGCAAAGGTTCTAATGACCAGAGCTTCAAGGATTGGAGAATTCCTTGAACTTGGCCTACTAGACTGTTAGAAAAATGTTCGGCCAGGCAGTGGTGGCACACGCCTTTAGTCCCAGGACCCAGGAGGCAGAGGCAGGTGAACGGCTGAGTTTGAAGCCAGCCTGGTCTACAGGGCAAGTTCCAGGACAGCTGGCTACTCAGAGTAACCCTGTCTCAAAACAAAAAAAATCAAAAACAAACAAGGAAAAAAGCGAAACAGAAGAGTATGTCAGGTAGAGTGCTCTCGAATTCATTAAGTTTATTTCCTAAATAATGACTGTGTGTGCCGGCACACGCCTGTGAGCACAACACTTGAGAAATGGAGGTGCAAAGACTACCAGATGGAGGCCAGACTGGTCTATATAAAAAGATCCTGCATACGCGTGGATGAAGTCACTAATGAATGGGTTGCTATTGCTGGGATGAAACACCATGACCAAAAGCAAATGGGAGACAACGTTTATTGGGCTTATGGTTCCATATCATAGTCCATTATTGAAAGAAGTCAGGGCGGGAACCTATACGGAGCAGGAACCTGCTGGCAGGAGCTAATGCAGAGGCCATGGAGGACTTGCTCTTCATGGCTTGCTCGACCTGATTTCTTGAAGAGCCCAAAACCACGAGCCCTGGGGTTGCACCGCCCACAAGCACTACGGGCTTGCCTACAGTCTGATCTCAGAGAGGCATTCTCTCAACTGAGTCTCCCTCCTCTCCTACAGCTGTAGCTTCTGTCAAACTGACATAAAACTAGGCAGCTCGCTCAGCAGCTGCCAGGCTGGAGACCCGGCTCTCCTCTTCTGATAAAGCACCATCCCCTGCCGGGCTGTGAGATTCATGAGACCCTGAGTAGTCTGGCAGTGGGCACTACTGAAGTGGTCCTCATCAGTACACCTGCTGCACAAGGGCATGCCACACGGCATCTCTTAAGAGCAGCACCTGTCTAGGGAAGTGTCACTGTCCCCTTGGGTGCTGACATGGGCACTGAGACCCAGGAAGCTTATGGAACCTGCCCAGGTTGCAGGATGAGGTGGAAGGGGAGCCAGACATGGGTTCTGGCCTTGGCGAGGCCATGCTTCTATGATTCATGTTAGGCTTGCTGGAGCTTTCCCTTTGGTCCTGCCCGCCTTCCACCCCCAAACAGAGAGGTAGACAGAGGCGTCTGAATCTCTCCAGTTCACCCCCTCCAGCCCTGTGTCCTCTCCTCATCACACACAGTCCCTCCTCTGAGCTTCCACAGTGACCACAGGGGGCTATAGTCATCCTGGCGCCTTTAGCTCTGCATGTCCAGAGTGCTCTAGTATGCTTCTGTGAACTTTCGTACTGTCATTGGAGTGGCCTTCCTGCCATAATTCTACCTAATTTGTCTCTAATTTATACCTCTTTAAACACACATAATACACATTCATGCACAAACATGCATACTTGCCTATACATACCTGTATAAACACACACATACACACGCACACACATATGCCTGAATGTATAACTCAATGCACACACACACACACACACACACACACACACACACACACACACACAAATACATTCACAAACACAGTTACCGGCATGCATAGCTCACATGTGTTCATGTGTCCACACACAGACGCCTGGATACTCAGGCACAAGCACACACATAGACACCTCTATGCACAGCTCACTAACACACAGTCATACACAAAGACCTGAGTGCTTAATTCACATGTATGGGTACACGTCTGGACAAACACACACGTGTGAATTCATAACTCACAGTTACATACATGTGTACGTACACGCAAACACAGACACCCTACATGCGTAGCTCACACGTATGCACACACACAGACAAGCACAGATACCACGCCCCGCCCCCTTGCTCTTTCCTGGCTCACACTCACAAATACTCAAGAGCACGTGCTTTTCGAGGCGTTATCCTTGAGCTGCAAATGATTTTCACTCTCCCACTTTGCTGGCAGTTTTCTATGGGGTTCGACTCCAGTTCACCTTTCACAGACATTCACAGCAAAGTAGTGTTTTCTTCTGCTTCGGATGTTTTGGCATTGATGAGGTCTGTCAAAGTCTGCCCGTGCAATTTGAAGACACAGAGAACTTAGCTTGTCAGAGAGGGCAGCATCCCTGGAGAAGGAAAGAAAATCAGAGAGGGAGACAATGCCAGAACACCTCGGTACAGCAAGCCCTGAGGCCGGCCACCTAAGCCATATGCAGATGGCTGAAATGAAAGCTTTCTAGAATTCTTTGGAATGGGAGTAGACCTCTGAAATCATCTGATCTAATCCTCCCGTATCATAGTGGAGAACCACAAGGCCCCCAGGAGGGACATGACTTGTCCAAGTCAAATGTCAAACTTCTTGGTGAACGAAAACAAGTTTTCCAAGCAGCTTGCTTAATCTGGCAGCTGCTGTATTTTCTATAGAAAATGCCCCCTAGTGGATGGAGGAGGGAGTCTCCCCTCAGTGCGTTCTGTCAGGTGTGTGGAGTGAAGGAGTCAGGGCTGGATTCTAGGGATGACAAGGGGACACTGCCTTCCAGTTAAAAGAGGCTGACCAAGATGCTCATCTGTGAATGGAGCCACTTGTAAAACAAGTGTATCTGCTCTACGAGGGTCAGGGTGTGTGTACAGGTCCTGGGTAGGCTGTGTGACCGCCTGTCCTCTTACCTTCCTCAAAGTGGATGCAGGATGATGCTCTGTGAAGGTTGACTGGAGCATCCTATTAGTGTCTCTCCAGCAGAGCTGCCCCTGAACCTCCTGTGGTGCTGCTCTCCTGGCTGTGGAATGGCACTGCAGTCTCTGCCCTGTCCTTTTCTTAGGTAGAGATATTTTGAATGAGGAAGGAGTCAGGACACTCCTATGGGTCCTGTAGCATCAGAAAAACCGAGGCAGAGTAATCAGTGGCAGGGACCGTGTGGGCTCAGAGGTAGACAGAACTTATCCCAACCCCCTCCATGTTGGGATCCACCTCAGAAAATGAGAAACAAGAGTCATGACTGTAAAACTCTGAGAGATTAAAAAAGGCTCCTGTGGGCAAACCTAGGTGCAACTGCAGCTATAACCTCACATACTGCCCAGATGTTACCTCAGAATGCCTGCTGTGGGTGGGCACAGTGTAGCAGACTCCTGGAGCTCAAGGTGCGGGGAGAGCTGAAGAGTGAAATGGGGTGAAGCGCTTGGATTGGGTGAGCTTTAGCAACAGGGATCTGTGCTGGGTTTCCTTTGCTGCTGAGTTTGACAGGAGGGGAGACAACTTGGTACAGGATGGGAAAGATGCATTGGAGTTAATTTGCATCTTAGCTCTGCCTTGCATTGGCTGTATAACTCTTGGCAAACCAGGTTTCATGTCTTGATCCTGTTATCTGGGAATTGGGATTAAAAAATATGATACTTAAAAACTTCAGCTTTCCTTAAATGCTTTGCATAACTTGTGAAATTTAAAAAAAAAAAAGTTAACTACTTCCCTGTTGCTCTCGAGCCATTGACTTGTTAAATAGCTGTCAGCTTCGGTTAGGGTCTGAGGACGGTGCCAACTTTTGGAATGTATCAGTACATCTTGATCTTGGCAGCCGGGTTGTTTTGTGTGTATTAACACCCTGTGGTCTCATATCCTCATTCATTTGTCAAGTATTGATTGTGCAAGACACTGCTCTGCTAAGAGCCTACATGTTTTGGGTTCCAGAGAGAGCATCAAACACTAGAGCTAAAAATAACAGTTCATTGTCGAGAGATTGCAAACCTTCAACCAAGGCATCCGGAGGGTTACGCCCCTCTGAAACTCTGAGGGAGGGTCTTTCCTGTGTCTTCTGAACTTCTGATGGCTGGGGCAGTCTTGTCTATAGATGTCTCATTCCCTTCTCTGCTTCTGTTGGGGTCCATCCCTCCCCAGTATGCCCATAACTAATGACATCTGTAGAAACCCAATGTCCTAAGGAAGGTAAGGAGCTTCTGGGGACAGATGAGTTGGCAGCATTATTCAGCTAGTACAGCAAGAGGTGAGTGCTTGACTCCTGGATTCCCACAGCAGGGTCAGGTATACAGGATGCATCAAAGTGACCCAGATCTGCTTGTCTGGCTTGTGCCTGTGCTAGCAGGAACCATGGGACCAAGAAAGATCAGCAGCAAATGGGGAATTGACAGGGAGGCCTTCTGGGAGATGGGATGAGTGGCAAGGGTGAGATGTCTGGCCTTGTGGGTGTGGCAGAAAGGACGAGTGCCAGACAGACCTGGACTGAGATCCTGGCTGCCTGTGTGGCCTCAGACAAGTAACTTCAACGTATGGCATAGGGATAGTGGGCACTGAATTCAGTCCTGTGTACTCGAATCTCTGCCACCTCTCCCAGAAGAGTCCCATTCACAAGCAATTAGACACTCACCCTCCACCCAGGTGCCCAGCTAAAACCTGAGCTTAGCCAGGCCTCCCTCCTCCACTGCACCCCCAGAGACAGCCAACAGCTCCCCTACATTCTAAACAGTCTGGCCATTCCTTCTGTCTCTGATGGCCCCTTTCCTAACCCAGGGTTTCCCCACCTCCCGCTCAATGGAACACTGCCCCCGCCACCTTGCCTTTCTCCTTCTTTCTGTTCCATGTTTCTCTCAAGCCACAACCCAGCCATCTTCCTCCCTTTGTTGGGCACAGACCCGATGTGGCTTTTCTGTCAGGCTCCTTCCAAAACTACTCATACCTCCTGGTCAGAATCAAGCCCAGCACCTCGACCTCCAGTACCCCCACTTTCCCAGCCCACTGAGCTCCTGCCCCTCGGTTCACCATAGCTTACACAGCTACATCAGTCGCCTTTAGCTCCTGTAGGAATGCTTACTCTGCTCAGAATCTCTTCCTCTTCATTCTGCCCTGACCACTGAAATGGACTTGGGGGGGGGCTTAGACCACAGACATTGCACATTGCTTTCTTCTCAGTTCAGGAAACTAGAAGTCTGAGTTCGGGGTACTGGCATAGAGTTCAGGTGAGGGCTTCCTTCCCTGCTGTGTACATGATCACCTGTTCTCCATATTCTGGTCTGGGAGAGAGAGAGAGAGAGAGAGAGAGAGAGAGAGAGAGAGAGAGAGAGAAGGGGGGGAAAGGCAGAGGAGAGAGAGAAGGAGGTATGCTGGGGTGAGGGATGGGTGGTAAGGGACAGAGGAAAGGCAGCTTAACTGACCTTCCTCATTTTATAAAGACACTAATTCCATTGAGGAGGGCCCCATTCCTATGACCTCATCTAAATCCAGTCAGTCGACGTGCCCTCCCCCATAGCCCCACCTTTCCAAACCATAACCTTGGGGGGAAGTTTGAGACGGACACACATATCCCTGAATATCCTCCACCCTTCTTGACTTAGCTAGGACCTGCTTCTTCGTGCACAGGATTCCATGGAGCCTCCTCTGGTGCCCCCCCAGAGCTGAGGAGCGGCTGTTGTTTCCACCACAGGATTCTGACTCTTCTCATCTCAGAGGGAGTCACTTGCTTTTCCACCAGTGTCCTGGCTTTCTAACCCTCTAATCTTGTTCTTGTTGTCATCTTTCAGGGCCACCAGGACCCAAAGGTGACCAAGGGAATGAAGGGAAGGAGGGAAAGCCAGGTAGCCCTGGACTTCCTGGATCTCGAGGTAATGGGGCACACTGGGAGGAACCGGGGGCAGTGCTCTAAGTCTACTGTCTTCCTAGGGATGATGACATCCACCATCCACCGCTCTTCTACCAGGTGACTGAGAGGTTATCAATCTAACCGTAGAATGGGCCAAATGCTTTTCCCTGTGAAGTACCAGAATCTAAAGGAAGGGGCTTTCAAGAGTCCCCGGGTTCACTAAATCCCTGCCCACATAGGAGTCAGGGTTCACATGGCCAGGGCCTTCAAGCAAAGACGTTCTATGAGGCTAGGAGCCTGACACTCTCCTGCCCTATCTCTGCCTGATGCCCTGCAGCCTTTCTTAGGCTCAGTCTCAGAAGTTTCCTATCAGAGCCTCTGACAAACATCTGAGTGTGCCCATGCCTGAGCCTCTGTCGCATGCAACGTTCCTCTGAGTGAAGAGGCTTCAGGATGATGCAAGGAGAGGAAGCTTAGCGGGGAAGGGTCTGGTTATTTATTTTAGGGGCTATTCCTGCCAAATCTCTAGGTACTTTACAGAGGAGGGGGAGAAGACAGAGCATGGAAAGGGGGTACTCCAGCCTGACCTCCCCTCTGTCCTCAGCTCCACAATGGAGGATGCTCTGAGGCTCTCAGGACAAAAGAGCCACTTTTCCTGCCTCATGAATCATAGGGTGGGGGCCTTTGGGCACATCTTGCAATAGACTGAGAGATCACCACAGGACTCTTAGACTCTGGGAACAGATGCATCATGTCAAGAAGGAAACGAAAGACATTCCATCAATTTCTTTGACGTCTTCATACCCTTGGGAGGCCACTGTCCTCCCCCAGTCATTTACTATTAGCCCTGGGGTAATAGTAACTAGGAGACGGGTTTCTTGTGCTGTGGGGGGAAAAAGCCCAATGAAAACCAGCTTGCTCTCCAAGCAGGAAAGAACAATTAGGAACTTGATTAAGAGAACTGTGTTCTGCAGCAATGACTCGTTTTGGGTCAGGACTCTTGGGCCTTGGACTCTCACTCCATAAAAGCGTTTGTTGATTCTGGCTCTCAATGGCACATTCAGCGCAGGCTGTGGCCATGGGTTTGATAGCCAAGAACCTGGAGCAAAGGGCCTAATGGGGTGGCAGGCCACACACCCATTGATTGGTTTTGTGGGCCCCCCTGGGCTTTGGGCACTTTGTGGAAAGAAAGGGGGGTGTTTTGGGGTTTATTTTTCTTTGTCTTTTTGTTTCTCTTCCTTTAAATAGGTTAAGGCATCACTTAACCGTTCTCCCACTCACTAATGCCATCCCCACAGCATTCTCCTCCTTAAGGACCAGTGAGACCCTTAGCCTAAAGCATGAACCAATCATGAACTTTCTGTATTGAAGAGGGAGGCTTGGGTTCTGCTTCCAAAGCCCTTTGCTGTGTGCCCTTGGGAAAACATCCACGAGCCTTAGTTTCTTTATTTGTAGTGTGGGTACAACATTCCCGTGCATATTATAAGGATTAAATGAGATTCTTTATGTGTGGCACGTGAAGAGTGATCCAAAAGTTGATTTAGAATGCTTACAGGTATCCGCATGGGACTGGCACTACTACCACCCCAACAACACTAGGCCTTTCAAGGGTGAGGGGTCAGGGGAAAGTGATGTAGGTGTGTATGGGGAGGCTCTGAGCTACCCTACAGGGTGCTAAGCAAGGGGAAGCCAAGGCTATGGAAGGCCAAGTTCATTCTAGTTATTAAACCAGACAATGGCATCTAATGGACCCTTCAGTTCTGAGTCTGCAGCTCCACCCTTGTTTTTTCTCACCCCAGGTCTGCCAGGAGAGAGGGGTGACCCAGGAATGCCTGGTCCTAAGGGTGATGATGGGAAGCTAGGAGCCACAGGTCCCATGGGCATGCGCGGATTCAAAGGTAATACAGAAGCTTGCTGCACCCTGGAGCCTCACATACATTCAATCCTTGAGTAGCATAGGAGCCATCCAGGAGAGCACCTTCTGTATGTGCATGTGCGTGTGTGTGCACATGTGTGTGTGGGTGAGTGGGTGTGTATATACAGGTTGCAGTCAAGAGATACGAGCAGGGAAGCTAGTGAGGGGTCTCTAGAAGAGAACCAGGTTGCAAGCCCCTATCACTTGTCTCAGTCCTACCAGACTCCTTTCTTTCTGCATGCCCCGCCAACCTGCCAGTACTCACAACTCTATTTCCTTTCTCAGGTTTACTTTGCCGACAGTGTTTCTTCTGATATTTTTTCTCCTTTCTGTGGCTAGTCCCCTTGTTCATCCTTATGGGAACTTAGTTCTTCAGGGCCAGTCTGTGGTTCCCTTTCCATTCAAGACTGTCAGATTGGCCAGGTGTGGTGCTGTACACCATTAATCCTAGTATTCAGGAAAGAGGCAGGTAGGTCTCTGTGATTCCAAGGCCACCATGGCCTGCATAATATAGAAGACCATGTCATAGATAGATAGATAGATAGATAGATAGATAGATAGATAGATAGATAGATAGATAGGATGATAAATATATAGATACATAGATACACAGATACAAAGATTCATAGATATACATAGATATATAAATGATAGATAGATCAGATAGTTAGATAGAAAAATACATAGACACATAGATAGATAGATAGATAGATAGATAGATAGATAGATAGATAGATAGATAGATACATAGATACATAGATACATAGATACATAGATACATAGATAGATACATAGATAGATAGATAGATAGATACATAGATACATAGATACATAGATACATAGATACATAGACACATAGACACGTAGACAAGGATACCTGATGCTCTTTGCCGGGACTGCCTACATTTCACTCATTACCATGACAACTTAGAAAAATACTGCTCATCATCCTCCCCACACACCCTGTGACTGGGAGGTTTTCTGTTCATGGATCATTGGGAAATCATATTCTATTCTCTAGTGATAAGATGGACTGAGGTTTTTCTTTTATGATCCTAATGTGAAAATGTATAATTTTTTGAAAGACCATATAATGAGAGTCAGTGCTAGTTGGAAACTGACTAGCAGTACAGACAGACACAAAGGGTAAGTAGACAGGAAGTCCTTTCTTCTTTGGCGCCTCTCTCACTCTTCAGACACTGATGGATATTTCTCTAAACATGTTCGTGCGTATGGTTAGTTCCTTCTTTTCAGCCCTGGGATCACAGTAAATCCTCTCTCCTGGAAATGTCTGACTTGCTTTCTTCACCCACAGTGTGCAGTGGGCTTTCGACTTGCGAAGATGGATGTTGGGAAAACCTTAAAGTAGAATCCCCCTGGTCTTTCTATGGTCCACTGAGTAGTGCTAAGATGTTCTCCTTCCTTGTAGTTGAGGTAGAAGCTACAAAAGATCTGACCTTTTAACTCAACCCTGGAAAGGAAATTCCACAAGTCCTTGGAAACTGACTCTACTATCTCCCCTACCAGAAAACCCAAGCCTGACTTATAACCTGTCTCCGTGGACTACTGGAGCTCAACCCCTTCCTCTCCAATGAGCTTGGCTGTGAATTTCTCTGACATGGACTAGCTTTGCTCTCTGTCAGGCATTCCTTCGTGCTATATGGTAGATGGGGCTCTAATGTACTTTCTCACTGGACCCTTTTCTTTCCCATATGACCAGAACAGATGCTATAATTATCTTCCCCACAGTGCCCTCTGGTGGCTGCTCACCCCTGCCTGAGGGGTTCCCTGGCCTTGAGTTAGCAAGTCTGTAGATAAATCTTATTTGTAGTGCTTGTTTCCATTCCTAATGCCTGTTTTCCTTCCATTGCAGGTGAGAGAGGCCCAAAAGGAGAGAAAGGAGAAAGAGGAGAGAGAGCTGGTAAGGAAATTCTGCTGGGTTGTGAAGTACTCTGGGGCATAGGTGGAGCCCTATAAGGTCAAGGGTCAGGTGCTAAAACCACACTCTGGGACTTGAGCATCAAAGAACCCCCTCCCCCTTTTTAGGCCTCACTGGCCCAGCAATGTGCATCAACAAATCCTAGGGGTGCATGCCCGGGGTTGTATAGATGGATCTAGAGGTTTCCTCCCCATAGCACCCCGCAGCACCACTAGCTGCCTATATACAATCTTTGTAAAATGGAGAGAATAAGAATCCTGACCTCTTAGGGTCATGGTGAGAATATGACAGAGTCTGGACACCCGATTTAGGGCTTGTGAAGTATTAGTCATTAATATCCCTTACCATACACCAACTCAGACATAGTTCCTAAAAATCCCTGGAGATGTTTGCTAAAACTCAGCCCCAGACTTTGTAGAAACGGCTCGTGTGATGTCAGGAAGCAAACTGAGGCTCAATGGACCCTCCTTTGTCTTTTGCTACTTCTGAGGCCACGAGGCTAAAGATATTCCCTAGCAACCACACAGTTTTATGTGGAAATGGGCACCTCTGCCGAAACCCTTCCTGTAGCAATTGCAGGAGAGCCGGCTGGTCTAGCTGAACCACACTTCTATGCAGTGTATCTCCCCCACAAAGTGCTAAGTGCAGACTCCCAGAGAGACTGTTGGGAAGAACACACAGAACCTCTTAGCCAAGTTCCAAGCAAAATAGAACACCTAGTGTGCGATGCCCTTGAGTCTATATTCAGGAGAGCATGGGTGGATTAGTATGTCTGTGGACACCTGTGCTCTGGCTCTTACTTCAGGGGATGTGGCCTGGGCACAGGAGCTGGGGAAGAACAATCTGGACTGTTACTGAGGACCTCCCCCAAAGGACAGGGTGGTGAGCATTGGCTTTAGGGTGCTGACTACTCCTGGGCTTAGTATCAAGCATTTTTGCGTTTTCTGATAGAATGTTGCCAAGGAGACTGAGAAGAACCGGTTTGTGGCATTTAGTTCTGAGACATAAACAACGTGTGTGGGGTTGGGCAGGAAGAGAGGAGCTGTGTGGAAAGATGACCTTTGAAAAGGAGATCAGAAACGCTGCCTACATACCAGAGGGGTCTCACTGGGAACTGTCTGCCAACTGTTCTCTTCGATGACTTGAGAACCTGAGGAGGAGGTCACAGTCAGCAGAGCGAATCTGGTCACTGTCTACCTGGACAGAGCAGCTAGGCTCTGAGCCTGAGGAGGTGGAAGCCAAGGGTGGAAGGTGTGAGGCAGGGGAAGAGCGCCCATCCACTTGACCTATGGCCTACAGATGGCCCAGCCAGGGACTGATATCAGCCAGGGGAAGGAAGGTCAAACAGAGACTATACCCAGACTATCCTGATGAGAAAGGGCATCAAAGGTGCACAAGAGTTCTAGAACCATGATACTGGAAGTCTGCCATTCACCTTCCCCACTGTTAGAGGCCCAGGACTGAGCACTGGGTCCCTGGCTTCCTGAATCTGGATTGAGAAGTCAGACCACCGTGTTGGGGCCATGGAGTCTTGGGCTGGGCTCCCCAGAGTTCCTAGGGAGTTCCTCTTCCCTCATGGCTCTGGGTGCCAATGGAAGAGCCAGGCTGATGGAACCCTTGCCTCCGTTCATAACTGAGGTCTGAGTCAGGTTGGCAGCAGGGTTATCTTCCCACGGCCTCAGCTTCCTAGCTTGCTTCTGGCCATGCCTAGTCATGTCCTCTGTCCCCGAGGTGTTACTTATATCCCTGAGACCTAGGCTCTGAGGAGAGGCCATGGCTCATCTTTCAGTAAGTATGGAAATTCTGATGGACACAGTGCCCACTACTACTGGGACTCTCTTAGTCATTCCCTAGATCCTTGGCAGTCCCACCATGGGATCTGTGGAGTAGGAAGTGTGAGGTCTCAGCCCCGGAGAACCTCAGACCCGTGAGCTGGTGGCAGAGGGCCAGCCAGCTCGACTGGCTCAGTTCTGGCAGCTGGCGCCTGTGCCAGCGGCTTGAAACCTTTACCTAATTCCTCAGGTTAACCTTCATTGCAAAGGCCTGAGGCTCCCTCCAGCAGGGACTGTTACTATAGTAACAGTGCTCATGACAACATCAAGATAGACACCTCTCACTGGCTAGTGGACAATGCGTAGTTAGGGAAAACTCCTAGGGACGATGTTTGCAGTCAGTGTTAGCATGCTTTTCAGAACAAAATCTTGCCAGTGTTTTTCCGTACTGAATCTGGAGTTGTGGGATTTGGGAATTTGGCTAGGTTTCAGATCACTTCCTGTCCTGTTCCTAGCTCCACCCCTGCAGGTCATTGACCCAAGAGGTGGAGGGACTCCAAGGTTACCTGCTGAGAGGATGGTTCCAGACCGCTTGGTGTTTTTCTTGATGAGAAGTAAAGACTTTTATTTTCCCTTCAGGCCTTACTGACATCAATCATCCCATAAAATCCCATTAAATATCCTGGCTTTTGGAGATTTGGCCAGGGAGAAAACAAGATCCATATGCACATCTCAAGGAGGACAGATATTTGTTTTACCTTGGAATATGATGTTTGCAAGACACATATGTGTGCTCGAAGTTTTGTTTAAATCCCAGTGCATACATTTTAAGCAGTATATAAGCTCAGTTTTTTTTTTTTTAACAAAACAACAACAACAAAAAAACTTTACTCAGTTTGGTTTCACATGAGAAAAAAAAAACTGTGCAGCCTGGCATGGGGTGAATCCCCAAGACAATATTAATCAATAATTATCATTGGGAATTCAGAAGGCTGAGAAAATGCTTAATATTGTGTGTGTGTGTATGTGTGTGTGTGTGTGTGTGTGTGTGTGTGTTTATGTGTGTGTGTTGTTGTTGTTGCTGTTGTTAAGTAAAGGGGCTTCTGGGTCCCAGCAGGATCCAGACACACACACACACACACACACACACACACACACACACACACAGACACACACACACACACATAGACACACACACACACACACACACACACACACACACACACACACACACACACAGCTAGTAACTGAAATATATAGAGATACACATTTCACTCAGGAAAATCAGCTTGAAGCAAAAACTGAAGCAAAATGCAAAATGCCAGAGAGGAATAACAAGGGAAGGGTAAATGGGGCTGTGGAGATGGAGATGAAGTACAGAAGCCAGGCCAGGGCAGGCAGGGGTCAGGACACAGGGGCTAGGGCAGAACTGACCTTGCAAAGGAATAAAGGCCAGAGAAGATGAGGGGACTCGGGGAGCGGGGCCTGGCCTCCTTCGCTTCTATCAGAATGAGAAGGTAGGCATGTGGATGGAAAGATAGTGTGAGTGAAGAGAGTGCTGGGCGCTCATCCCTTTGACAAATGTCTATTGAGTGTTGGACCAGGAATTTCCATTCAGCCGAGGGAGAGAGACTCCTTAAAAGTTACAGGTGACCTTGGGAGGAGCTGTGGTGGAAGAAGGGGCAGGGGGAGGTCAGCAAGGAGTTGGAGTTGTGATCCAAACTCTGAAGGAAAAATTGAGGTCCAGTGGGTGTCTGTGGGAAGTGGTGGATGGCATCCCAAATGAGGGAACTGTGCGTGGAGCTGATAGTCCTGTGGATGGGCTGAGTAAGAGTCTAAGGTATTCAAAACAAAAACCCAAGCTCAGGGGACAAGTGAGAATCCCCACAGAACTTCGCAATGGTCGGGAGGTTAGCTTTGACCCTCTCACTTTAGAAAGCCACCAACGGGTTGTGAGCAGAAGTGAGCACTATGGGGTGGCTAGGAGAACCAACCAGAGGCTAAGACATCCCTGACGGCCCTCCTCCTTCCCGAGACTGGAGGCGTGCCCTTCCTCCCCTGGGGACAGTCCCCTCTGTAAGTTCAGGCTGCTCCTCTGCCTCAGCTCCTGCTTGGGTCTCAGGGGCCCTGTCTTTAGCAAAGTCTTCTTCAGAAGCATCATCCAAGACAAAGACAAGACCCAAACTCCACAACTCTAAACAAACAGCAAGAACCACGGGGCAGCTCAGAGAAAACCACTTGTTTCTTCCGAGCCCGTTCACATGCTCTGACCTCGAGCTGGCGTCTCCCGTACCACAGGTTCCTGGCACCAGCCAGGTGTCCTACTCTACCTCCTCGGAGTTAGTCCAGACCCCACAGGCCCAGTGCTCAACCTCTCAGGACCCCACTTTAGATCCAGTTTTTGTAATTGGTGTGTCCCATAAGTTCAGTCATTTGCTATGATGGCTCACACAGTGGTGGTGCCTCCTGTTTCCTCTCTTATAAAGGATATTCCCACCATCCCTGGGCAGCTGAAGAGAGACAAGAATGGGGTCTTGTGGCCAAGCAAGGAAATATATTAAGACCAATGTCGAGAGAAGTAAAGTCCGCCTTGGCGATCCAGCAGTGCTGAGGCCATCAAAAGACTGCTAATGTCTGTATTCTAAACACATGTGAGTGCAGGAGTCCAGGCCAGTGCCTGAGAAGGGCAGCTATTAGGAAACAATAAACAAATGAATGTCTGGCATGCACACTAAGCAAGAGTTAGCAGCCAGGGGCATATTCGGGATTTGGGAGGGCTGGATGCTTTGAACTGCTGTGGGCCACTCATGCCTGCTAGTCAAACCAACCAGTTTCTGTTCTGGGTTCAGCCCTGGGCTAGCACACTCCCATGGCTGTGCTAGTTAATCTTTCTGCCCGGTACCAGGAGGCAGCTCCCTTAGGACTCAGGTTTACTCTTGGGGATTTGTCCAACAAGAAAACACTTAGTAACACAAACCTCAGACAGAGGTGAGCAAACAATGCCTTGGCAGTGCTGGAGAGACGGCTCCACAGTTAAAGGAGCTGCTCTTCCAGGGGACTCAAGTTCGACTCCCAGCACTCAAGAGGGGTGGCTCCCAATGCCTGTAACTCCAGCCCCAGCAGATCTAAGACTCTCCTTGGGACACACAGGACATACACACAGGACACACACACACACACATACACACACACACACACACACACACATACACACACAGGACATACACATTAAAAAAGAACTCAGCTAAAATTTAAAACCATAAAAGGAGGGCCCTGAAACCACCCAAGAACTGAAGCTCGTGTCAATGATGTGGGTTTTATACAAATAAAGTTTAGGTTGAAGTGGAGTTGAGATGTACATGAAAACTAGGAGTGACCAGACTGTTTGTTTAGAAAACATTTCAAACAAACCCAAGAATGATTCCCAGTCCCCAGGACCCCGAGCTCTCTCCGTCCTTGTGATGCTGGGTAGAGGATGGTGAGATCCCTGCAGATGCGAACTGCAGAAGACTGAGTGCTGCCAGGGCTTGATGTCCTAACTCCCCAGCCCCTCCCGTCCTGGGATGTGGAAGGAACCTTGGTGGGTACTTGGAGTCAGCTTCAGATGCTCTTGCCTCCTGCCATGGGTGGCAGCCAGCTTCTTCTCTTCGAGGAGATGTTAGTGAGGTTTAAGGAGAGAAATGAGAGCAGATCTCCCGGGAGGTCTTGTGGTCCGGTGACGGCAGAGCTTCACGTTGGCTTTCTTACTGACTCAGCCTGGGAAGGACACACTTGCCACCACACCACAGTCCCCACCATGATCTTCCCTCTGGTTCATGCTGGTTTCACACCATAGAGACAGACAGCCAGCCAGTCCTCAGTGTCTGGTCATTTCTGCAAACAGAGGCAGACACTACAGAGAGGGCAGGTCCTCACCCAGGGTGACAGTGTTAGTACTAAGTCTGGGCCTCCAAGTGAGGGTTTGCAATATGGATGTACAGTGCTTGGTCCTGAACTTGGAAGGGCCCAGACTAACATAGGAACCAGGATGTGGAAGGGGAAAGAACCCCACCTCCGCCACCAGGAGTAGCCATTGGACTGAAGGGATGGGTGGACAGGAGCTGATCAAGCAATTGATCCATAAGCCTTTGCCAGGGAGGTCTTTCAAATGTCAGCCTGTCTCCCTGGAGGGCTTGAATGAGAAAGGCTCAAGGCTCACTGACACGAACCATCAGCACCCTTCGACTGTCGCCTGGCTCTCTTTCCAGCTCTAAAAAAAGAGGTTCGTTGGCTCTTACCTTTTGGTGCCATTTGAAACCAGGGTGGTGGGAAATGGATGGAGAAGAGCTTCCTGTGTCTACACAGCTACCCAGGAGATACCCACAAACGTGGTTGTGAGAAGCTTTGGGCTTCGACTCTCTCCCACTAGCTCCTGCTAGCCCCACGCATTCTTCATTTATTGTTTAGCATCATGTCTTCTTTAAGATTTAGTTTTACTCTTTTTAATTTGTGTGTGTGTGTGTGTGTGTGTGTGTGTGTGTGTGTGTGTGTGTGCACAAGAGTAGGTGCCTGAGACAGAGGCCCCAGCCACCAGAGCTGGTGTCACAGATGACTGAGCCACCTTTTGTAGGTGCTGGGAATCGAACTCATGTCCTCTCCAAGAACAGATTGCACTCTTAGCCACCGAGCCATCTCTCCAGCCCCAGATGCATCTTTTATAAATTAAGATTGATTGATTGATTGATTGTGTATGTGTGTGGAGGTCAGAGGACAACTTACAGGAGTCTGTCCCCTTCTACCACATAAGTCCCAGGGATCAAACTTGTCAAGCTTGGCATCATGGAGCCATGTTGGTAGCCCCTAGACACTTCTTTACTGTCAAGTGCTAAGAACCAGGAGGCCAGGAATAGCAGCATCGGAAAGCTGTACCCATAGTTTCAAAGGCTATGTGACCATACTGGGAAAAGGCAGGCGTGAGTCAGCAACTTAAAGGGCCAGCACTGGGGACCTGGGATGGCTCTGTCGATAAGGGGCTTGCCACACGGGCAGAGGACCTGAGTGCAGATCCCCAGAACCCACATAAGAACCCAGGGTGGAGGTGCGCATGTCCCACAGCCAAGCCTGATATTCCTCCTGAATAGTGAGGTCCAGTCTCCAGGAGAGACCCTGACTCAGAACAGAGGACAGAGAAAAGGAAGGGAAGACACCTGACTTTGATCTCTGGCCTCCACAGGCAACACCACAGACAGACGAAAGATGGTAGAGAGACAGCAAGCAATGAAGTCGGGCAGTGACACCTTGGGGAAGGATTCTGTTATATCCTGCTGTGACTTCCATCCCGAGACCCCTCACAAGGGAACACAGGGGACACAGCACAGGAAAGACCCAGGAGTAGTCATTTCTTCAGCAGCCCTAGAGAAAAAAATGTCTCTTCTTGGAAGAGAGTGGCAATGGTCCCTTGAGAGCATTTAATAAAATAGTCTGAAGAGGCGCCAAGTCCCCCTATTAGGGTCAGAGCAGACATCCATCCCAAGAGATGGTGTTCTGTACCCACAGGCCGTACCCTCCAGGAGAGCCTCTCCAGAAACGCCTTCTTTTGCTTCAGGGATGGCTCCCAACTCCCATATGGAGCACATTTCCTGTTGAGAAGTGTCACCCCAGCCTAGGGAGTGGGGACTTCAGGCCAGCTCAGGGCATGTTGAGTTCTTCCTTTATAAGAGAATGAAAGTTCAACCTCCTTAATGGGCAGATGGTCCAAATTATCCCTGCCCCAACCCCCGCCCCTCGCAGCTGCAGAAACTGCAGAGCCCATTTTCCCAGCCCTGTGTGTTTATTTCCATTCTCCACAACCTCCTTTCTTCCTTCTTGTTTTGCGTTGGCAGGAGGGGACTGAAAGGCACGAAAAACAAACATCAAGGGACCGGACCATTCCGACCTAGCTTGAGCTCTCCCCCTAGATTTAGAAGCAGCATTCTCCGGGCTCTAGGACTCTCCTGTGCATAGCCAAGGGAGACTGCTGTACCATTGCTAAAGCTTGGGTTTGAGTCCAGCGGGTACCTGTTAAAATGCACAAATTTCCTGTGTACTAGTACAAGGAATTAGACCATAAATAGTGATAATATTAAATCAATAATTATTAATAGTTATTAAAGGAGAGAGAGAGGCACTCCTAAGAGTGCAAGTGGGCTAGAGAGCTGAGACAGGTCCCAGACTCGAAGCCCTGAATCCTCCCACTACTGTGTATGACCCTTTATAGGTTGTTTACACAGCACCAACTTCTCGGAGGGGACTCTCTTGGGCATTCTCTGTTTTGTTTTTTAGTCTTTTGCTAACTGGCTTTTTTCTTTTAATCATTTTCCCCTAAAGATCTGATTTATTTGTTTGTTTGTCTGTCTGTCTGTTTGTTTATTTATATGCGGGTGTATGTGCACATGAGTCCAGGTGCCCACAGAGGCCAGAGAAGGGTATCAGATCCCCAGAGCTGCAATTACAGCCAGGTGTGCACTGTCCAAAGAGAGTTCTGGACCAAGTTCTGGTCCTCTGAAAGAGTGGCAGAAGCCAGTTCTCTTAAGCACCGAACCATCTCTCTCAGAATGTTAGTCTCGACAACTCTCTCTCTAGACCTACTTTCCTGCCACATCAGGGTCTCAGTGGCTAAACGGGGACACAAGTGGATGCTGAATGGCTGACATCTTCTCACAACATAGTGGAGGTATAAGGTGTATGGGGATCCAGGAGAGGAAATTGCAGTGTAGTAATTCCCAAAGAGCACCCGTTAGGGAAGCATCCCGGAGAGGTGACCTCCATGTGCCTTACAAGGCTGGACAGGTGGTAGCTTACAGCTCAGCTGATGCCACAGCTGGCTCTCTCTAATACTGCTCTAGCTATCCATGAAGACCACCTTCAAAGTATTCAAAACACCCCAGACCGTTCAAAACTGCCCTTGAATTGGAGGCTTTCAAATCTTCCCAACTAACTTCTGTGTGCAGTCAGGCAGGGCTTTAACTCTAAGACACAGGCCCTGTAGCTCAAGGCAGGAAGTGCTGAAGACCCCAAGGGGCTGTCCTAAATAGAGAGAAAGAATCTTACATTTGCTGAGGGCTGTTAGGCAGCAGTCCTCAGTGTTCAGCCTGAGACTCACACTGTTTGGAAAAGGAGAGCCCATTGCTCTGAGCACCCTGTAGCAGCTGTGTGACCCTGGGCAAATCACTTGTCCATTCTGGGCCCCTGTCTTCTGTTGGATGAGAGAAGCTATGACAACCAAGTCATGAATGTGAATGACATGAGTTGTGAATGCCAGCAAGATACACACACATACGGAGTCCTTTACAGAGCACCTGTCTTTCAGGGAAGTCAGTGGGCAAACTTCTGTTCTCCGTGCTGCTCCTGCTTCACTGGAAAGCTCTCCACCACCACCACCCCCACCTCCATGATATGCCCAGGACAGGACTTTGATGTGGTTGGGTCTTGGGACAGCTCTGAGCCATCTGAGCCCAAGCCATGCTGTAAGTTCCAAGACTACTTCAGCCTGGAAACCAGTTCTAAGAGATGGCAGCTACCAGCCACTTACATGGCCCTCCCAAATCTGCCTGGGGGTAGAGGGATGGGTAGATGCTCTGTTATGCTGAGAGCAGAAAGACATTTCACAGTCAACCCCCCAGTAAAAGCCACAAAACCCCAATTGGGGTGTGCAAACAAGGTAAAGGAGTCTGTGGACAAAGAAACACGGGGACAGCCAGAGACGCCAGCACCCTGGAAGGGAAACCAGATGCTGGTTTGAAAGTCCTGGGGTGGGTTCCCGAGAGATAGTGTGCCTTTCCTCCTATGCCCAGAGTCAAGGAAAGCAGCTGTCAGGCTCGTGGAAAGATCAGAGGTCTGAGTGTGGAGTAGGGGTGGAGAGAAGCCTAAGGCAAGGCCACTTTCCACCTTGTGCTTAGGGACTCACAAGACAGATCCAGACTCTTTCCCCAGGTTCCTGCTTCCTCTACCTGAGTGTTTATAGGATAGTGAGAGTGAAGCAACATTTGCTTTGAGAGAAGAATCCCCACACATTAGATTTATAAGGGCTGTGTTAGGTGCCCAAGAGCGGCCTGGGCCATGGCATAGAATTCCCGTACCATTCCAGAAGTGCCTGGCTTAGCAAATCACCTCCGGTTTACTGTACTATGCAGAGTTGCTGACAGCAGGAGCCAGACTTCGGCATCTCTGACCCCCAAAATCCCTGCCCTAGCATGCAGAGGAGCCAGAAACTGGGGAGAGTAGGGGACAAGAGGAGGGGCCCATGCAAGTGCAGGAGCAGCTGCTGCTCCTATGCAGATCATGCCATCTCTGCTAGGCCCCCTGCTGTGCAAGCAGTCCTCAGGGGGCATGGAGATGCAGATAGCTCGTGTGCTGGTTGGTCTGCTGGAATTCCAGGTGTTGGATGTTCTAAGTCTTTGACACGGTTGCTCTCTCTCTGCTGCCATCCTACCTATGTTTCCAGAGATGGCAGGGGCTGGTGGCACCAACACTTCAACCTAGCCCCTGAGAGCAGAGGCACCCATTTCTACTCCCCAGGACCACAGGAGGAAACCTGTCTGACTTTATGCAAACCTCTACTCACAATGGGGCCCTCAGAGGCAGGTTATCATTAGATGGGTGTGACACACACACACACACACACACACACACACACACACACACACACACACACCCCGCCCATGTTCCATTCTCCTCAGATGTTTCTGGGAGTCATCTGAGTCACTGGGGAAAAGGCCCAAAATATTGGCAAGCTTTGCACAGCCTAGAATGAAGGGGTTATAGGAACCCAAAGCTGCTCTGGGCACACGGCCGTAAGCAAGGGGTCAGCTTGTCTAGCATCGCATCTCAGACATGGCCTAGTCACTCCAATTCCTGATTCTCGACCATTTTTGCTGCTGTCTGCACTCCCCCTCCCCCCACCTTCCCAGCTCATATTCTTGAGAGATTCTGAGGGATTCTGTAATTTTTACTACAGTGGTACAGACAGACCTCCTGGGCCTTTCCCGCGTACACGGAAGTGCCACTGGCTGTGGACACATTACACTCCTTGATTGATTTATCAAATGTCGCAGCCTTACCACATTAATTGACAAAATCAAATTGGCACTGGTGACAGGGTGCTGAACAGATTCAAACAGCAGTAGCTACTGCCACAGGGAAAGGAATTCTGCACGAAGCGTACTCTATCTCAGTTTGAACAGAAGTGACATGAAGAGGGGCCAAGAAGGGCTTGGTGGGGCTGGAAAGTAAAGTTACAAAAAGAAGGAAGCTCACCATATAGGCTTGGTGAGCTGCTGTTGTTTAAGAGATGCTGGGGACAGAGGTCTAGCTATCAGTGCTCACGTGGGAGACCTCAAGGCTGTTCCAGGAACTTACTGTTGACTCTGACAGCTCCTTTAAGCAGGCTTATAGTGAATCTGGGGCATTGGCATTGAGTTGTTGGAAATGATATCTGTGTCTCCTCAAAGTCCCTTTAGGCTAAGGTGAAGTTCCATTTAAGGGGAGGGTTCAAAGGGGCCTGGCTTGGGTTTGGCCATGGAGCCACCTTTTGCCACTGATCCCCTGAGAGGTAGTTGGTCTTGTGTATCAGACTCTAAGGAACACTCCCTGCACGCCTTGGTGGGCCCTGCCCATCCAGCTCGTTCCCGCACTGCCAGGGAATGCTGCCTCAGACCCACAGATGCTGCGTTTAGCAGGGCATGACCTAGGGTTGCTCCACAACACTGTGTCCAAAAAAGAAAAGATGGGATTATGTGCCCCTTATGTATCCTGTCAGGCCCTGATGGGTATGAGGGTGGGACAGGAGCATTCTGGTTATGCTTGCTCATGAAGACGTGCACCCATCCATCCATGCAGTTCTATCCATCAAGCCTGTGTTTAGTTCTCAACGCTAACCTGAATCAATGCTGAGCATCCAGGACTGTGTCATTCCAAGGGAAATGGGGCAGGCACATGTTGCCTGAGGTTGGGAGCTTCCTAGAGTAATCTCAGGCGAGGGCCCTCTAGTCTGTGGAGTGCCGACTCCAGGCTCCAGAGTTAACCGTCCACCAGCATCCCTGGGTAGCATGACCCAGTTCTGGGAGTGAAAAAGAAACACTGCTCTGTGAAAGGGAGGGCCTTCCACGGAGCAATAGCTTCCCCAGTCCCAGTTTCCTTACCTCTGCATGGGACTTGGGTAGTCCCACTGCTGGCACCCTAGGACTCAAGGTGAAAGACAATGTTTCTGGTCCCACTCTCCCTTGGCATCCATTCCAATGGTGGGATGTGGTTGGGAGTTCCAGAGGTGAATCTAGATGGAGAACTAAGTGAGCAGCTGGAAATAGAAATGCGTATAGAATATTAACGAGACGTAAATAGGTGATGCACAGGCGGTGGACAGACTCACCAGGCGTTCGTTCCTCCGCTGCTGAGCTCACCTTTCCACAGCCCAGCAGAGCAGCGCATTCACTTCCGATGTCATCAGAACATCTGTGCCCTGCTGGGGTGTTGCAGACATCATGCTTCACCTATGAGACTCAGGGGAAGCTGATGCGTTTCTAGGAATCACTAGCGAGCACAGGACAAAGTGACTTTTCTGGGCTTCCCCTCCATCACGGTTGTGAGGCAGATTGATGGAACCAGCCCAGAAGATGAAGTACCCAGTGCAGACCTCGGCTCTCCTACTCAGAGGATGACTTGGATAAGTCACATCACCTCTATAGGCCTCTGGGCCCTCCTGTCACATGAAGACTTTATGTCATCTCAAAGTCTTGGCCAGCTGACAAATTCCATGCTTTTTCTGTCACTTGTGATGATTAGAAAAGCCCAACGAGTGTGTCACCATTGACTAAAATAGCTCCGTGCACTATGTGATGGGACGCCTGAAGCCCACAGCGAAGCTGCAGCAAACTGCTGCCAGCCATAGCCCAGGGAATGCCCTACACTTCCCACAGTCCAGACGCATTTGTTTCTCCACAGTCTGACCCCAAGGGTCTCCCTTTCCCTCTTCACTGGAGAGGCAGGTTTGGGTCTGGGAACCCTAAGGCTGTCTCTAGGAGTGTGGGTGAGGACCAGAAGCAGCCTGGGTAATGAGCAAAGGCAGTTCATCATGCCAGGGAATAGGAGGCAGTTTCTAGGAGCTGGAGTAGCAAGATAGGAAGCCATAAGCAGAGATCAGAACCCCTGCCTGACATCCCAGGAACTTGTAGGTGAACCAATGAGCCCTTTGAACCGCAAGAGCTGGGAAGCCACATGGCTGCCAAAGGCCACTGCCCTGTCCTGACTACTGTATGGGTTTCTTCCAAGCAGTGATGCTTCTGGACTAAACCCTGGGATGACTGCAGGCTTCTCAGTAAAAAGGAAAATCATCAGGTGTTGTGGGGGTCCACCATCCCCAACCCCAGAGCAGAAGGGAACAGAACTGAGGCCCAGCCCTGTGGACATCTTGGTATCTCAGCTTAGTTTGGGAGGGTGAAGGCTGTAGGTGGGAAGGTTTGCCCAAGAGCTGAGGGCTACAGGTTATGGACAAACTGTCAAGTTGGGATAACTATCCCTTATCCTCTAGGATTCAGGTGAGGGAAAACTGGAGTTTTCCAGCCATGGAAAGGCATGGCAGGCATGGCATGGTAGGGAACTCGTGATGGCAGAAGAGGCCACACTTCTCTGTAATCAGGAAGCAGAGCGCAAACGAGGCATTGGGCCAGACTCACTTCCCACTTCCTCCAGAGGCTCCACCTCCTAAGGGTTCAATACTTTCCAAGAGTACCACCAGCTTGGGACCCAGTGTTCTAACACAGGAGCCTACGGTTTGTGTTCAAACCACAACACTAGCTGAGGCTGCCTCTCAGCACTGGGTCCGGTTAAGTTGGGGCTGACATATTAAATATCTGGATGATAGGTGATTTTTTAGTAGGAAAACTCTACCTTGGGGCAGAAACTGCTGGGAAGAAGCCCAGTTGAAAACCTTCTATCTACAGAAAACCCAAACTTATAAGAAAGACATGATGCTCTCCCTGGCTGGGCTAGAGACAGAGTCTCAGGGGAAGGAGTGCTTACTCCCCAAATGTGTGGGTGGGAGTAGCCACACCCTGAGGCCTGGTAAAGGCGCTGTCTGCCCTGCAGCTCCGTGTTCCTGTGCAGGCCCAAGGAGGACAGGGACAGCTCAGGGACCTGCCCCTTCAACTGAGGTCCCTGAATCGGGGCAGTCAGTACCTTAACCAGGAAAATCTCAGTGTACATTCTGCAAGAAGATTAAAAACAGAATTGAGATTTGTCAGTAGGAAAAGGGCATGTGAAGAAACACAGCTTGCAGCCATCTTCTTTGAGACACGGTAAGAATGAGAAGGACCAACTGTGCAGATGAGTCCCATTGGAGAGAATAGCTTTCAGACTCACTGTGACCCTTTGGGGGCACACAGTGGGCAGGTTCGTAGCCTTCCCTGAGGGGACAAGTGACAAAGAATGACTCGGGTCTGGTACGGGTGACATTTCCAGGGCTGCCTAGGTGCTCTCCAGTTTACAATCTCCAAAGGTACTAAGTCTCTTTTCAGCTCCAGTGTGGTGCTAGCTGGGAGGAATATCCTACTAGGGACCCATGACTCTGTGTAGTGTGTAGGCCATGGGTGACATCATGAAGGTGATGTTACAGATCCTATCATTTTGGTGACCATGTCTCCAAGGTTATAAAATTGCTCTGTATCCAAATATGCTTATTACTTCCATATACACTGAGACCTGCTGAGAATTTCAACCCGTCACCATCTAAATGACATTTTCCAAATGTTCTTAGCATCCAGCAAAATCCAAGACAGGCCACATCTCTGTTTTCCCGAGAAGAGAGTGTACTTGTACTGCAATCTGGGTTTTGAGTCCAGAACCTAGAACAGCCTTGTGGAAAGCCATTGGGTAACTGTGGAGCAGTAATGTAGAATGGGAATGGGTGCTTTGAGATTCACTGATGGCGGACTCTCTACTCAGCTCCCTCACCTGGACTGAGTTGTACATTATCAGGGGAGTTAGCCATTTCTGGACATTTTCATTTTAAACACAACGGATACCTCGGTGTCCCTAACACTATAAAACAGGATACTTGAGAAAGTAAGGCAATTATATTATGAAGGAATAAATATGTCTGGAGCAAAGCCGGATGTGGGACTAGGTGTCTGAGAGAAGGAGGCACCTGTATGTGAGGCCTAGAGAAGCTTAGGGCAGCATATATGCAAGCAAGATTTCCCATTTCCACATCCTTCTTCTCGCCTCCTAGCCCACCACTCATTCCCTTCCTGGGCCACATCTCTGGGATGGTGCCTCTTCCCACTTTCAACTCCCTTCTTTGTCTAGTTTCCAAGATGGTGCCTTCCTTCACTTGTCACTCCCTTCCTTGCCTATCTTCCAAGATGGCCCCTCCCTTTGCTCTCTCTCGCTCACCCTTCAAGGTGGCATCTCACCCCACTCCACCCACTCCCTTGTCTACATTTCTAACTGATGCCGTCCTCACCACCTACTCTAATCTTCTGTCCCTATCTACACGTGTAACATTACTTGAGAATCCATGTATCGAGACAGGGTCTTACAGTATGGCCCAGGCTGGCCTATGAACTAATGATACTCCTATGTCAGCCTGCCAGGCGCTGGGACTAAAGATGCGTGACTTGACACCTGGCTCTAATTGTTTCCCAGGCTTTGTCACCCACCCACACACACTCCTAGTGTCAGCTTCCTAAAGGCTCATCCCTAACGCATGAGTGTGTCCACTGTACTCTAACTGATGCTTATTCATTTGTAAGAGAACAGAATAAGTCAGGGAGTCTCTGAACATCAACCTCACTATTCTCATTACATTCCAGCTCTTTCTCTTGCTCTGACCTGACCCTCAATGCTGCCGATCCTGCTCTGGAACCCATAGCTTCTTCCTGCCTCTTCTGACCTCACACAGAGGCTTCTGTTCTCAACCTCATGGCACAGCACCGTGGTACCACACACATACTCTCAAGTGACCTGGTGTTGACCAGAGGCAAGGACCTATAGCCAATCAGAGGTTAAGCCTCTGATCTATTTCGGTGTCACCGTTTCCTCTTTACCCTGGTCACGCTTAGCTTTTGGGTTCTACCTTTCCCACCACAGTTTCCTCTTCAGGGCTCCCATGTTCTCCCCCTGCCCCTCGGTCTCCCCTAAGTGCCAGAGAGACTAGGCTTTTAGTAACTGTCAAGCATGGCTGGTCGGCTGGTCAAAGAGGAAACTCCCTGAATACTGAGAAGAGATGTTCTAGTCAGTTTTTCTGTGAACTTAAAATTCATTTTAGAAATCAGTTGGCAAGAAGAAAGCTACCATGGCGGTATAGCCGTAATCCAAACGTTAGGGCGTGCAGAGATGGGAGTATCTGGTCTGTGTGAGACCCTACCTCAGAACAAAGCAAAACAAACAAAATAGCTAGCAGGACACAAGGTAGCCTCATGATTTCAGCCCTAGTTCTCTCTTCCCTGTGAAGAAGGGTGCTCATTCGGGAGACTGGGTCAGGTCCTGGGTGTCCAGGGACAGTGTCCAGGGTCGGGTGTCCAGGGATGGGTGTCCAGGGACGGGTAGTAATAATGGTTCTCTCAGCAGGTGATATGGATTTCACAATGATTCGCCTGGTGAATGGCTCTGGCCCACACCAGGGCCGGGTGGAGGTATTCCACGATCGTCGCTGGGGCACAGTGTGTGATGACGGCTGGGACAAGAAGGATGGGGACGTGGTGTGCCGCATGCTGGGCTTCCACGGTGTGGAGGAGGTGCACCGGACAGCTCGTTTTGGGCAAGGTAAGGATGGTGAGGTAAGGTACAGATTGGACAACATGGAAGAGAGCCACAGATTCTAGGCCTGGCCTCCTTCCCCAAAACCTGTGTAACCTTCGTGTGACATAGTCCACACAGGCCAACTGTGCTCTGGGGATACCTATCCCTCACTCCTGTTCTCAGTACACACCTCATATTTATAAACACTCCCTCTCTATAGAACTTGAACAGGAAGAAACGTGGGTGGAGTTGAACCCAAAACAACAGTTCCCATGGATTGGAGAACCTCTCCCCCGTCTACTCGATGTACCCTGTTCCTCAGCTGTGTGCACTTGCGCCTGGCTCCTCTCCACTCTGTCTTGGTGTGCCCGTCTGGAACCTGGGCTTACAGACTCTAGGATGCTACCCAGCCTAGAGCCCTGGGACCCAGCCTGCTGACAAGCAGTGGTTGTGAACATCTGTGTTCTGGTGTGGGGAAGCCTAGGCTTTGAGCTGATCACATCACCCTCAGCTGTCAGTAGTCTGCTGACCCGTGAGTGGCAGCCACCATAGGGACTTGGGGGGTATGAAGTGGTGCCAGACAAGCCCAAAGATTAATCTTTCTACTCCTCTGAGCTAAAATAGGTACAGGGGCTGCTGGGGCGGCATGAGGAAAGAGGGTGGGTGGCTCCTCCTCCCCTTTCCCCTTCCTCCTCACACTCTGGAGGCTGTCCCTAGAGTCCATCTCTACATCTGGGGCTTCAATCATGACCCAGATCGTCTTCTCTACCTTGAAATATTCCCTACACCTCAGATCCCTCAGAAACCAGTTACTTCCCAGACAGCACCACACAGACACGGCGTGCACCTCTCAAATGGGCCACATTCTCTTCCTATGAAATCCTTTATCTCTATCAAGCCTACAGCACCATTTTGTGTTAGATTCCATCTAAACCAGACTCTGGGCATTTCCACTCTATCACCAACTCCTTATCTGTCCCATCCCCAAGTCTTATAGATTCTATCAATGTCCGCCCGTCCAGAGACTTTTGACTCTTGTCTCCTCCCCCTTCTTCCTCACCGACCCACCTTAGATGGTATTCATTGGAGCAGTGCCTGGGATGGAAACCCTGGAGTCAGGTTCCTGTGTTTGAGTCCACTGACATCCTTGAGCAGATTCCTTAACCTCGAAGCCGAGCTTCAAGTCTTTCTCTTTAAAGACGAACTGTCGATATTACATGAGGTTGCGTGTGCCCAGCAGTTAGCATGGTTCAGGCACCATTGCTCATCTCTGTCCACTACCTATTGAGTGAAGATGGCTGCCAGTCCAAGAGGCCTGAGTGTATCCCTGAGCTTTTATGGACTGCTGCCATTCGGGTTGTCTCACTACAACCTGCAGGTTGGTTCCTGGGCCTGCCTTCTATAGCTGCCAGCCATCTGTCTTCAGTGAGCAATTGCTTGTGTTAACCCCTTCCCGAAACCTCAGTGGGCCTTTATTGCTCTTGTCATCAAACTAGCCCTTCTTTTTAATTCCCCCCAGAAATTGTTCTTTGAGACAGAGTCTCACTGTATAGCTCAGGTTGGCCTTGGGCTCACTGTCTATCAGGCTACTCTCTAACTTGCAATCCTCCTGCTTCAGCTCACTCAAGTGAAGGGATTTTAAATGCACACCCCTACTACAAAGCCCTGACTAAAGCCCTTAAGACTTCCTATCATGGGGTTGGGGATTTAGCTCAGTGGTAGAGCACTTGCCTAGCAAGCGCAAGGCCCTGGGTTCGGTCCCCAGCTCCGAAAAAAAAAGAAAAGGAAAAAAAAAAAGACTTCCTATCACTCCTCACTTGTCCCAGGGTGCTTCTATCACAGGTGTCTACTGTGCTTCTGAGGCCACCTCATGGTGTTTCCTGTCACCCTGCATGCTACCCCATCAGCTCTAAAAGGCAGCTCTGTTTTGTCTCCTGGGAGGAGGTTTCCAGGCCCTCCAATACCTCAGCTCACAACGAACGTACTTCTATGCTAGCTCCTGTGGTGTACCATGCATGTGTCATCATCCGTGTTGTTCACTGGGGGGAGGGTCTAAATATGCAGAAGAGTGCAGAGTGTTGAGCAAGCCCTCAGGATTATTTATTGAATAAATAAATGAATGGTCACCTCCAACTTAGTGTTGTACTACTACAACATGCTCCATAGTCTCGATCTTACCCCATGAAGAACACCTCTGGTGCCAGGTTCTCCTCTGTTCACCAGGAGGTGCTGTTCTGATCTTTTTTACCCTAGGGGACTTTGTAGTATTCATATTTTAATAAATGCCTGGGCATACAGTTGCTTTCCATCTCAGTGGTTTATGTCCCTGTATGAAAGGCACACATACACACAGCCTGTGTGTTTTAATATGCCTTAAGCAGCACACAGCTGGGTGGCTGCCTACCCTCCGTGCTGTTAGAATCCACCTCCCACTGATAATGCCGAATACTACTCACTAACTTCTATGGTCCATCTTGGCTGCTCCGGACCCAACTGAGCAGCCTTCTGGGCTGCGTTCATCGGCCCCTGGATTAGAACAGTCCTCTGCCTGCACAAGGAGAGGTCCCAGGACCAGCCTGGGAACTTGTTAGGACATTATTTTGTCCCGGGTGATCCAGGGATGTATGTAGGTCTAATGACCCTGCTCCAAGTGTATTGTCCTTCCAGAAGCTGGACAGAAGCCCATTCTGGTAGAGCCCCAGGCTGTTCTTACAGTGTCCACATCCTGCAAACGCATTTGGGGTGGGCAGCCTGAGGCCTGTTCTTTATTTGTTAGTTCCCTTTATTTGCTTTGGGTGTGACTAATCCAATGGAGTTCTTGGGCCTGCTGCTTTCTCCTGGGTAATTTGTGAAGTGATGTGTTTTCCAGGAGATGTTTAATCTGCAAGTTATTGCTGTCTCTCAAAGGGCTTATTGTGTAAGAGCCAGGGAGGGGCTGTAGTGAAGACAGGGTCCAGGCAGACAGCAGAAGGAGGCTCTCCTCGGTCTGTCCTTGCCTCACTGCATGGCAAACCTGAGATAGAGGACATGAGAATCTCCAGGGAACAGATTTAAGTGGCTTAATTCATGTAGTTGGTTTAGTCAATAGTATAGTGGCTCAAATGGCCCCACAAGCTTCTTTGTAAAGGGCAGATCTAGAATGAGTAACAGAGCAAAATTTTCAAAGTCTCGGTGATTCCACTAAAAAAAAGAGAGAGGGGGTCATCTGACTGTGAGGGAGGATACAGGATGGTCAGTTATGGGTCTAATCCTTGAGCTACCTCTCTTGTAGGCTTTCATGGATACCATAGCCTTCCCAATATAGAAACATCCAGTCGACTAATGTGGTGTGAAATACCAGTACCTGGAACCTGGGTTAAGACCCTTGACCTTTGACTTTATGCTTCTTTGTGGTATTCATGATTTTTCCTATTACTGTGGCAAAAATATCATACATAAACAGCTCAAGGGAAGAAAGATTGTTTTAGCACATGGTTTCAGAGAGTTGTGACCCATCCTAATAGGAAGGCATGGTGATAGGTGCTACTGGTGGGAGGTGGCCTCTTCCTTTCTAGTGAACTAGGAAGCAGACGAATCAGGCTGGAGTGGATGTAACTTTCAAAATCTGCCCTTTACTGACTTTCTTCCTTTTGCTAAATAGGCCCCACCTCTTAAAGGTTCCACAGTCCAAACAAAGCACCAGGATCTCCACGTGTGGCTACCTTCAGACCAGCAGGTTGACCCATTACAGCTCAGTGATCAAGCCTGGCTGCAAGTCTTAGGGACTTAGTGTTTGAGGGGCTAACCTAAGGTTGGAGGATGTCTGACTATAATGTCAAACTTGGGAATCCTTATCTTTCCAGTACTATGGTCTTGGGCTCACAGAATTTGCTACTAACAAACCCAGTTCTGGGTCACAGGATAATCCAAGACCTGTCGGGCATTACCGTTCTTATTAGATCTTGACAAAATGTCCATTCATAAAAGCTTCAAGATACTGTATTCCAGTGGCAGGGAGAGTCAATTATAAGTGTGAACCTGGGGATAGGTGGGTAGGTAGCAAGATTTGAATTTGAAACGAGTCTCTACTAGTTATAAACTGGTAATCTGGTACCAATTGCTCTCTGGGCCTATGTTTTCTCATTTACAGAATGTGTTTCTTACTGTCCACCCCAAAGCATAATGGTGATGACTTATAGGCACTCATACCTGAAAGAAGCTTGATTCATAGAAGAGACATGCACCAATCTCCTGATATTATTACTCAGCCTACAGGAAGCTAAGCTCATAACGAAGGATGCATTCTCGGTAGAACAGAGAGGGAAGATGGCTGCCCCCAGATGTGAAGAGCACTTGTAGGGACAGACAGGGCATGGCCATGTCATTTACACACACAACCCATTTTCTCCTCCTTTCTGCTTCCGAGTCACTGCTAAGACATTGTGTTTGCCTCTCTTCACAGGCACAGGGAGGATCTGGATGGATGATGTGAACTGCAAAGGAACTGAGAGCTCCATCTTCCACTGCCAGTTCTCCAAATGGGGCGTGACAAATTGTGGGCATGCTGAGGACGCTGGAGTGACTTGTACTGCCCTCTGAAAGTGGCCACAGCCCAAGGCTAGGGCACTGCCTCAGAGCCACATTCCTGTGTCTCTGGGATAGGGGGAATTGCTTGGAGCCACCTAGCCATGGCTTGTGCCCAATCCAACACCACCCTACCCTTGCTGCCAATTGGCCCTACTCTGGTTCCAAGGTGACCTGGTGTCACTCTCTTTGCAGACAACTGCTCCAACGTGCTCGTGGACCTACATTCTGTCTTTCTCTTCCACCAAGGTTTCTAAATGGGGAGCCCCAGTCAATTGAACCAGCAGTGTGTTCAGTTATCTGAAGACGATTCATAAAGGCCTGGGGAATCCATATTTTCTTTGGTCTCTTGGTTACGGATGGATGATGATATGATGTCATAGGCAAGAGCAGCAATAGAGGTGGGAGGTGTTATGGGTCATTTACTTTGCAGATAACTCCCAAATCGCACAGTTTCCCCCACCACCATCCACCTCCCCAGCAAGTAGAAACCCTTAATGACTCTGTTTCCCCACCTTTACTCTGCCTCTTCACGCTATATGTTAGTTTGAGGAAGGGGCAGTGGAGAAGCCAGCTACGGGAGACACAAGAAAATGGCGGACACCTGAAGAACCCAGCTGGAGCTGGAAAGGGAAGGGGAAAACTATCATGGTGTGTTACATCATATCTTGGGTGCTGGAATCACTTATCCATATTGCTGTGTTAATAATACAAGGCATGTCCCTCGGGGCAGGATCCTGCCTCTTGGGAGTGCTCACCTGACTTGCTCACCTGGCTTCCAAGTTAGAAGACCAAGAATGACCAAGACTGAAACCAGTTCCCATATGAATCTTAGTGTGCTCCTGTTAGGCCTGAGCAACAAGCTTGGGCTATAGACATTGGTTATTAGGAGGTTGTATGCCCCAAATCCTCCAGCGAGCGCATGTAAGATCAGACATGATGGGCTTCTAAGTTGAGTGTACACACAGGAGGCTGGTTTTGAAGTGTGACATGGGAGGTAGACACAGTAACCTGAGCCCATCAGTCATTAGAGACTGTGTCTTGGGGTCGTTGATGACAGTGTACCTTCCAGGCCTCTCTAAATAGAATCTTGTGATCCAAAGAATACAATCCTGATAAGCCCCAAAAGGATAGAAAGTATGAAATTCTATAAGCTTCCCATGGGAAATGAAAGGCCTTAGGACTCTTCAAGCCCGTGAGCTACACTTCCCTCCTGCGTACAAAGAGAGCATCATCTGTTCTTGACCCAAGGAGGAGGTGAACTAGATTGTACATGTGTTCTAGAACTGGGGGAGGTACACAGGGCAGCAACTGAGCGCAGACCTGTCTGTAGATAGTAGAGTCCCAGACACAATCACATATCCTGTGAGGTGAGCACTGTCCTGCTCTGGGTCATGAAGACCTAGGTACCCCCAGGTGTAGTTGCCCCAACGATCCTGACTGGCTGCTCAGCCAATATGTGATCTTGGTCATTCTTGCTTGCAATATGTGTTACTCACTACTGTTCTCATGATCTGACCAACTGTTATGTTTACATAACATGCATGTACTCATGCATCTTCTTGCAGAGCAAATGTATGTATACCTGTATAAGAGGAGCACTCCTATTACATTGTTCAGCACGTCACGAAGGTTATGTTTTTAAAAGATATGCTAGAGGCTATGTTTTTTTTTTAAGGTATTTTTTTAAAAGTGCCTAAACATCACTTTGAGAATTGTGGGAAAGAATCCATTTACCCCAATGATGAAGACTCAGTCACTTTCTCACTTGGTCTTTACATGGAAGAAACACACGTTTGGTTTTATGTCTATAAAAGCAATGTTGGAAAGTATTTTACCCATAAAAATAAAAGTCGACTAGTTTACAGACCTACCTACGAGGCGTGGAAACGACCATGGCCTGTATTTCAGGGACTAATGGAAACTAGGCCTAAAATACTTAAGATGTTTTGTAAGAAAGACTCTCAATAAAGCAGACATTTGAAATAGATGTCAGGTGGTCCATGATATCCTTTCTCACTGTGGAAAGAGCTGTAAGGCAATCTCAGTCTTTCCAGCGAGAGTTGTTAGCATGTGCTGCCCATGAAAAGCCATCTCCATGTTTTCAGAGGACATTCGACACGCAAGTCTAGGCTGATTATGTGATAGAACACATCTCAGTCTGTTTTCTGTTGCCATGACAGAATACCTGAGGTGAGGTAAGTTTATAAAGAAAACAGGTTTATCTGTAGTACTCAAAGTCCGAAACTGGGCAGCTGTATCTGGCAATGGCCTCGTGCTGCTTCGACTCAAGGCAGAAGGAAGAGGACAAGGGGTCTGTACAGCAGAGACCAAGCATTCAGGTGGGCTTGCTTTAGAATGAAGTAGGACCATTATCCATGGAGGACTCTGCCCCTGTCACCCAGACACCTCCTCAAACTGCCACATTGAGGAATCAAGGATCCAATACAGGCATGTGTGTGAAGGGATGCACTCAACTTGCAGCAGAACCATGCCATTTAAGCTCCATTTGGTGGTCCTCGAAGAAGTCAGGTTCCAAGCAACAGAACAGCCCTTGAGGCCCTTTCATGAGAGAATGGTTTTGAACTTCACTTGATCTTACCCAAAAGAACGTGCTCGTGTTTGTACCCGATACGCACCCCCCCCCCGCCCAAGTGTCTTAGAGTTTTGTGACTGTGCAGAGACACCATGACTATGGCAACTCTTATAAAGGAAAACATTTCATTGGGGCTGGCTTACAGTTTCAGGGGTTTAGTCCATTACTAGCAAGCATGGCAGGACACAGGCAAACATAGTGCTAGAGAGATAGCTGAGAGTTCTACATCCGGATCCACAGGCAGCTTTGTTGACTGCAACACACTTCTCTTGCTCTCTCTTGGTCTGGTTTTACTCCCTCTTAGCAGCTCTCCTTGATGTGCATTCCATAATTCTGGCATCTTTAATCTCTTGGGGTCTCCAAGGCCACCCAGGCTTCACCTTCACAGCTTCACCATAGTGGCCTCTCTAGGCCTCCATGCAGGGACATCCCTGTCACATGCCTGGCCTCAGTGGTTTTCCTTAGTGGTGAAGGGAGATTCTATAACCCCTTTCTTATATCCTTGGTTCTATATCCAGAGTCACATGGATGAAGCTGCCAAGTTCTGCTGCTTGCTGAGGTTGGAACATGGCCCCTTCTTCAAGGACTTGTTCGATAACTTTCTGTTTTTAATGGTTTCCTTCATTGCCTAAACTTGGCTGTCCTGGAATTTAGAGATCTGCCTGCCTCTCAAGGGCTGGGATTAAAAGTGTACACCACCACACCTGGTCCTAAACTATTTTTTAAAATTTCTTTTCACTCATCCTTTATTCCTTTCCACAAACCAGAAGCTTAGCTGGGTGGAGTCTTGCTCTGAGGCCACTGATCTCTTATTCCACTTGGCATCAGGCTCCTTGTCTCCAACTGTGCAGTTTGTATGTTTCCTTGCCCATCTTGCTCCTGTTCACTATAGATCTGCATGAGACTGGCCACTCATAGCCACACAGCACCACACATCACAGTCAATGCTAGGATGTTTGGGAAAGTCCTCTGCCAAAGCTGTTAAGCCAGAACTCTTTAAATTAGCCTCACACAGGTGTTGTTGTTGTTGTTGTTCTTGTTTTTTAACAAAACAGCCACATTCTTCATCAAAAGACCAACCTCTAGGCAACAGTGCTAAAATTCTTCCTGAAATCTCATGAGCTAGACCCCCACAGTTCAATCATCCTCAGGAAACACTGTCTTCCGTGTTCCTACTTCGATGCCCAACTAAGGCCCATGGAAAGTGTTCATGTTCAACTGCTTTTCTGATTCAAAGTTACAAAGTCCACATTCCTCCAAACAAAAGCACGGTCAGGCCTCTCACAGCAACACCCCAGTCCCTAGTACCAACTTTTTTTTTTGTTTTGTTTTGTTTTGTTTTTTTCAGAGCTGGGGACCGAACCCAGGGCCTTCTGCTTGCTAGGCAAGCGCTCTACCACTGAGCTAAATCCCCAACCCCCTAGTACAAAACTTTTATCTTAGAGTTTCTGTTTCTGTGAAGAGACATCATGACCTCTGTACGGGTCCTGCTGGTATGAAGTCTAACAGTCCTATGAGGAAGGAGTGAGGTTGATTAAAGGAAAGATAGAAAAAAGAGGCAAGAGACAGGGATGGGAGGTCTGCTTGGTGAATACCATGCCAGCAGCAAGAGTATTTCCCATAGCCTTCTTATACTACATACCGTGGGAAGCAAAGCCACAAGCTAACAAAAACAATTTTACTAAAATGTGCACAAGACATTTGTTTCCATCCCCAAAACCTCTCTGTTCCTTCCAGCAAGGCCAATAGAAACTTCAGCCCCTAGCCTTGAGACTCAGGTGCACCTCCTCTTTCCACCCCTCTGCAGACCTGGAAATCTGTCAACAGGCCCTGACCTGCTTTGACTCTGTCTGGCAGGCAGACTTTCTATCTCTCCCTTCTCCCCTCTCCCCTCTCCCCTCTCCCCCTCCCCTCTCCCCTCTCCTCCCCTCTCCCTCCTCTCTCCTCTCTCCCCCCCCCTCCCCTCTCCCCTCTCCCCCCCCCTCTCCCCCCCCCCCCCTCCCCCCTCCCCCCTCCCCTCCTCTCTCCCTCTCCCTCTCCCCCCTCCTCCCTCCTCCTTCCCCTCCTCCCCTCCTCCCTCTCCTCTCTCCCCTCTCCTCTCTCTCTCTCCTCTCTCTCTCTCTCTCTCTGTCTTTTTTTTATCTGCTTCGGAGAAGTGCCAAACGGTTCCCAACAGACGACAGCAACTCCTATGAAGGAAAACATTTAATTGGGGTCAGCCTACAGTTTCAGAGGGTTAGTTCATTATCGTTGTGGCTGGAAGCATGGCAGCTTGCAGACATGGTGCTAGAGAGGAGTCGAGAGTCCTATATCTGGATCCACAGGCAGCCGGAAGAGAAACACTGTACTGTGCCTGGCTTGAGCATCTGAAACCTCAAAGCTCACCCCCAGCGACATACTTCCTCCAACAAGCCACACCTACTCCAACAAGGCCACACCTCCTAACAGTGCCACTTCCAATGGGTCTTTGGGGCTACTTGCATTCAAACCACCACTGATGCTAAGGCAGTCCAGTTAAGTAGTGAGTGCACAGTTCCTGGGCCCTATCATCTAAGAATAGGCAAAAGTGTTCCAGCACAGCAGCCTGTGAGAAGAAGTCTGGACTCCACAGTCCTAGATGCTCCTAGGTGACTGCTCATTAAAGTCCTTACACCCCGAGTTTGCTGTGGGCCACTTTGGTGTGCTAAAAATCAACAGATGTTTCTGGAAATCCCTCAAGAAAGTATGCTTTTCCTCTTCTTTCCAAAAGCCTGGATGGTGGCCTGCCCTCCCTCCCTATAGATATCACAGTGATTCTGTCTATGCCATCAAGACCATGGAGGAAAGCAGCACCCTTCACCATTCATTCATTGTTTTCCCTACTGTCTAGAAGTCAAACACAGCCATTGCCAGTAGACAAACGTGCACATATTTTTGGACAAGTTTCTTGAACCCCTGCCCCAATTTTCTTCATGGACTTTGATGACAAAATAATAAAAGTCATGCTAACATTCTCTAACAGGTCTAGAGTCTGAACTGGTTTGGTTCTGTTTGTAAACTAGCTCCCTACAGGAAACCTTCTGTAGAACATGCATGCCCTACCCAAGCTTTGCATTCTTCTCCTCCCTGCATCTAAAGCTTTAGAGCTAAGGTAGGTTCTGTTAGCATCAGAAGCTGTTTACAGATAGCCTGTGAATTCAGCGATTAGGTCATCCCTAGGCAACGAGGACCCTCCTATTCCTGTTGCCATGGCAACCGCTGCACATCCCCTCACCTGCATTACCTGTACGAGTCATCACATGGGTTACCTATGTCATGGCCCCAATAAAAGACAGAGACCCAGACCCATCTCTCTCTTTTCTCTTCCTCGATTCTCCCCTTTCAATACAGGACCTCTGTTGTGGGAACTGTGCTGGCTGATTGTGATCTGTCCAGGAACACGCCGCTTTCCAACTAACAGGTTCTATCTGTCAGACGCTTCTTATTCATCCTTCTCCGCCAAGTAGAATAGGTAAAGAAACTTTCAAGCAGAACATTTACTCTCCAGGGGGGAGACCTTGAGCTAGTCCAAGTGGAGTCAGTAGCATACCCTCTCATCTTAGGTCCTTTTTTAGAAGTTGTATCGGCCTCGTGAGCTTCACATATATGCTGATCAATGCGGAGCTGTTGCCTTAGTTAGGGTTTTACTGCTGTGAACAGACACCATGACCAAGGCAACTCTTATAATGACAACGTAGTTAGGGCTGGCTTACAGGGTCAGGCCATTATCATCAAGGCAGGAGCATGGCTGCATCCAGGCAGGCATGGTGCAGGAGGAACTGAGAGTTCTACATCTTCATCTGAAGGCTGCTAGGAGACTACTGGCTCCCAGGCAGCTAGGATAAGGGTCTTAAAGCCCATACCCACAGTGACACACCTACTCCAACAGGGCCACACCTTCTCATAGTGCCACTCCCTGGACCAAGCATAAACAAACCTTCACAGCTGCCAGAGCTTCAAAGGAAGGCCTATACATCTTTCTGGAACTTTCTCTGTGTGGTTCCCCTCTCTCAAATACTGAGAAATTCCACAAAGCTTGGCCTCTCATCTCTAAACATCATTTCTCATGTCTGAACAGCTTTTAGAACTGGATTACTCCTGATGCTGCAAAAAAAAAAAAAAAAAAAAGAATCCAGGCCAAGGTCGAGCTCCCCATTCACTCCCCTCTACTCAGGGATCACAGTCTTAGAATTATATGCTGTTCAATGTCTAAAATGATAGGTTTCAAAAAATGTTGTGCAATTTACAATTTTTCCAATTATGTCAGAAGGTAGGCAATTCTGGTAAGTATTCTCTCCAAGGCTAGAAGTAGAAGTTTTCCCTATAGCTATTTACTGGCCCAGGAGAACCATGACAGAACATCTTTGTTCAAATACAGCACCATTTGATAAAGAAAAGCTCTGGAAAGATCTGGTTGGGAGAGGTGACTGAATAAGCAAAAGCTTCCCCTAACTTTCCGCCGTAGGCCTCCCCCACCCCAGCCAACCCCTCCCCCTCCAGACACCCTTTGAAAGTCAGTCCCAAGGCTCTCCATGGGTCCTCCTTTAGCGTTTGCAGAACTGAGCTATGGGTGAGCAATGAGGAGATCATTTCAGTAAAAATATAAAAGGGTTTAACCGGGCAGATGCCAAATAGTCAATAGTAGCTTGTGTTGTGGCTCCAGAGAGCGCTAACACTTTGGTGTCCCCTCGCCCAGCTCACTTGCCTATCAAGTCCTGTACAGTCCTCACCAGAGCCAGTTTCTCATTGTCCAAGCTATGCTCCCTGTCATCCACCTGGGTTTCACTCCTGGTGACACGGCTGTGGTCCTGAGGACAGACCTCACACTTCTGCAGTGGGCAAAGGCAGACTCATTTTAATAGGCACTCTGAGTCGACCTTCTTTCCTTGCAGAAACCGAGGCCCTCTCCACAAAGAAGTGGCACAGAGATCTTATGTCCTGCTCATTTATGTATTTACTTGTTGTCTTAGTTAGGGTTTCTACTGCTGTGAAGAGACACCATGACCACTCTCATAAAGGAAGACATCTAACTGGGCTGGCTTACAGTTCAGAGGTTCAGCCCATTATCATCATTCATGGCGGAAGTATGGCAGCATGCAAGCAGACACGGTGCTGGAGAGGTAGTTGAACTTTACATCTGGATCTGTGAGCAGCAGGAAGAGATAAAGAAACTGGCCCTGACTTGAGCTTCTGAAACCTCAAAGTTCACCTCCGCCCTTTGACACACTTCCTCCAACAAGGCCACGTCCACTTCAAGAAGGCCCCCCTCCAGTAAAGCTCCTCCCTGTGAGTCTGTGGAGGCCATTTTCATTCCCACCACCGCATTTACCTTGTGCTGATTGAGCATCTACAATGCCTGAGGCCCATTTGCTGTGATTGACAGGTGCTAACAGGACCTGCCTTGCATTCTCTGCATAAAGTACGTTAGAGAAAGCTACACGCGTTACAGATTTGATCCTTAGGATCACAGAAACCCTTCTTGTCACTACCCTTCAGGATAATACTGACAACCCAAGGAGATTACTATCGAATGACAGGAAATGCACAGGTGAAGAGGTCGGTGCTCGTTTGCTGAACTTGTTTGCAAACCGCAGCAGCTCACTGTGCTGAAACACAGTGGGCTGTTCCTCCTTGGCCTCTGGTTCAGTTCCTACTTTCAGATTCCTGTCCTGATTCCTTCCAAGATGGACTGTGAGGTGAGGTGGAAACCAAATGAGCCCTTTCCTTCCTACATTGCTTATGGTTCATGGAGCTAGCATTAAAGTGGCAAATGGCTTGAGTACAGTGACACACATCTTTAATCTAGTCAGGAGGCTGAGGCAGGAGAATGGCAAATTCAAGGCCTGCCTGAGTAACTTAGTAAGGCCTTCTCAGAACAAAAATATCAAAAGACCAGGATATAGCTCAGAGGCAGAGTACTTACATAGAATACACAAAACCTGAGGTCAGTCCTTTATACCACAAACTAATAATAATGGCTAATCCACAGGAATATTTAAAAGTAAATACTAGTATTGGAATGTGAATGAGGGCAAAGAAGAGAAGTGGCAGCATAGGAGACATTAGCAAAAGCAAGATTACAACAGTGCAATTTGGGGAAATTAGGCAAGACTGCAGTTTGACGCATCTGTGGAAACAGAATCAAGAGAAAGTCCTGCGTAGTCAGGGAGTCCAAGAGCATGGAACCTGTGGGTGGAAAGCTTCCCACAAAGGAAGCAGCACCAATGACTTATAAGGTGAACCCTAGCGCTCACAGAACACAGGGCAAGCATCCGCCAAGCAGCTGGGCATGACAGTGGGGAAGCACACTGAGTCATTCTGTGAAGCCTGAATCACTTTCATAACAAAACAAGACAAAAGCACAGGAAAGCAGAAAGATTCCAGGCCCATCTCACCCAGCAATATACATACAAAAGCCACGAACAACATTTTAGCAGAGAGAACCCACTAAGCATCAAGAATTACACATCAGGCTGAGTTAGAGTTTTCCTAGAAATGCAAACTTGGCTTAATATAATAAAATCCATAATTACAGCTCTTCACATTAACAAACTCAAGGAGTATATTTTTATATACAACTATCTCAGTAAACACAGAAAATTCAATATTTATGTACAATAAAAACTTTTAATGGGCCAAAGAAAGTAGGTGACTTCCCAATAAGACCTCTGTCAACACTGGGCAGTGGTGGTGCATGCCTTTATTCCCAGCACTCAGAAGGCAGATCTCCGAGTTTGATGTCAGCCTAGTCTATAGAGCAAGTTCCAGGACAGCCAGGGCTACCCAGAAAAACCCTGTCTTGAAAAAAAACAGACAAAAGAAACTATCAACAAGGTGGAATAAGTAGATATTAACTTAAATATTTTAAGTGTGGACATGGCAATCAATAAATGTCAAGCCGTCTCTGCTGTTTTTCTGCCATGGTCAGAGACCCAGAGTGCACAGTGAGGAGAGGAAAGTGGCTAGGTCTGGAAAGGAAAGAGTTAAACATTTATAGGTGAGGGCTAACATTTATAAAATTCCTGAATAAGGGGTTCAGCAGATGGCTCAGTAGGTAAAAGCAGGTCCTGTAAAAGCAGGAGGTCCTGAGTTCAAATCTCCAGGACCCATGTGAACATCTGGGGTGTGGCCTTGTATAATTGGAACCCAGCACTACAGGGGGCAGAGGCAGAAACGTTGATAGGATGGACTGGCTGCCAGCCTAGTGCCAGGTTCATGAGAGACCCTGTCTCAGAGGAAAAAGACAGAGAAACTCTGTTCTGAAGCTTCCCACTCTATGCACACATACAACACCCCATACCACTCCCCATATATAGACCAAGTTATAAAACAGAACAATCGGGCTGGAGAGATGGCTCAGTGGTTAAGAGAACTGTCTGCTCTTCCAGAGGTCCTGAGTTCAATTCCCAGCAACCACATGGTGGCTCACAACCATCTGCAATGGGATTCAATGCCCTCTTCTGGTGTGTCTGAAGATGGTGACAGTGTACTCACATATAGTAAATAAATATTTTTTTAAAAAAACAAAAAACAAAAAACAGAACAATCTATAGGAACTTGCTAGAATGTAGACACCTCCGTTGCATGAGAGTATAAGTAAGGTGTAAGCTTCAACCTTCCAAGTCTGCTCATTTCGAAGAGACTCTTAACTGGATGTTTTAGAAAAACAAACAAACAAACAAACAAACAAAAAAAGAACCAAAGAAAAACAAAGAAACAATTGTTGAGGGCTCAGCAGTAAATCCCATTTCACCCCCTCCAAGGCTCGGGGACCAGATGCTTGCCTGATTCCCATGCTTTGGTCCCCTCGCTATTAGCTTTCATGTAACCCCATCCCTCCCCATTACCACTTCTGTTTTCCCGGTGTCCAACTTCAATAGACAGTCAATTCCATGAAGGCAGGAGTGGGGCAGTAGTCACTGTATCATCAGGCCTGGATACAAGGCCTAGTAAATGCCAGAGCAAAGGTCTGAATCCAGACATTCAGATCCTAACACCCAAGATGGTGGTAAAAGTTGGAACCCTAAGGCAGTAACTGGATCGGAGAAGTGGCACTGTCTCAAATGGGACACTAGGTATTTAATATCTGAGAGAAGGAAGATGAAAAGGCAAAGGGAAAATTCCTCTTCGCACTAGAAAGAAGTATGGTGGTGTGTGGGGACTAGGGTGTGATTTGCTCCCCAGGTAAACGCCACCATGTGTGTTGTTGTTGTTGCTTTTGTTGTTGTTGTTGTCATTGTTGCTGTTGTTGTTGGAACATCACTTTCAAAACCTGGAAGCAGCTTCCCAATAGCAGACTGGATGGCTCATCTTTGGGAATGGTAGTACCTGCCTCTGTGTTACTACTGAAGCAAATAGTAGCAGATACAGATGGAGGACTGGCAATATAGCTCAGTCTGTAAAAGCAAGTGCTTGCCTCCTAAACTTGACTGGAGTTCAACCTTCAGATCCCATGGTAGAGGGAGGGAATCGACTCTCTCAAGTTGTTCTCTGACTTTCAAATGTACACTATGGCATGCACACGTCAATGATGATGATGATGATGATGATGATGATGATGATTATGATGATGATGATGATGATGATGATGATGATGATGATGATGATGATGATAAAGATAAAAATAAAGCTGTTAAATCCCCACATGAAACGTCTCAGTTGTGGTGACTGCAGCTTGGCATGATTACAGAGCAGAGACTTTATCATAATTAGTGGAGGTCGCTGGTACAATAGAAAGATTGTGGAATGTTGAAAGGAAAATTCCTGTGACCAATTACATTTAGCAAAATTAGTTTGAGCAAGAAAAACCAAACAAAAGTAAGCAAAAGAAAAAGCAAAAGCCAAAAAAATATGGTTCAAGAGTCGTGCTGCTTCCAAAACCAGAGCAGATTCTGAGAGCTCCAACCAACAACATAATCTGACATTTATAGAAAATGGAACTGTGAGAGACAATTTAATCGGTTACAGCTTAATTAGATAATTGGCTACAGAGCCTCCTGCAATGGACTAAATAAAGGCCAGCTACTGTGATTAAACTCCATATTGGCTTGGTTGTTGAGCTTGGTCCAAATCAGCGTCTCCTATAAAGTTTTATTTGACAGGAATATGGATCGAAGGACCTAGATTTTGATCTTGGTTCCACAAACTGGTGGACGAACAAGGGCTTCCAGCCATTGTTATAAATGGGTGTATCCTAGGCACCTTTAGTTATGAGGATTTTTAAAAAAGAAAAAAGCTCATTTGAAAGTGGTTTGCAAACTCTGAAGCAGTACATAAATGATAGTTTGGATAACATGGAAGATTCTGATTTATGGGAGAGGTGATCATTCTCTTTAAAACTATGGGGAATTGGTGGGCAGTGAAGAATAACATAGAGACCGGAGGGACAGCTCAGTGGTTATGAGCACCCCTGTTTTTGTAGAGGACCCAGGTTCAATTCCCAGCACCTACATGGTGGCTCGCAGCCATCTGCAATTCCAGTTCCAAAGAATCTGGTCTTGAGTACCAGCCACACACAATGCACACACATGCAGTCTGAATACCCACACACATAAAATAAATTGATTATTTAAAGAAATAGAAAACGATAGTATGACAGATACCTTCATGAATATTCTAGGCGAAGAAAGGGTTGTATTTCACTAGATGACATTAGAGTGGGAACATCCAACATAACAGTGTCTAAACTTGAAAAATAAATAAAAAGAGGGCATGGGAAAGTCACTCCATTGCTGGAGTGCCCGCCAGAAAGCACAGCACTCAGTGGAAGCAGGTGGAGGGTGGAATACCAGCCCCTGGGAGGGGGAGTCTGGAGCATCGGAGTGTTAGCATCTCTTCTAGGCTCTGCCCCACAGTTACCTGGCATCAGCCAGGTCCGCCTGACTTATTACAAAAGTGGCTGCTTGCCCCTCCTCACTCTCTTCCTCTCTCTGTCTCTCTTCCTCTCCTCCTCTCTTACTCCCTTATCCTCACTGTCCCTTCTCTCCCCAGTCCCCTCCCCTCTCTCCAGCCTTCTCTCCTCTCCTCTCCCCTCCTCTCCTCTCCTCTCCTCCCTCCCCTCCCCCCCCTCCTCCCCCCCCCCCCCCCCCCCCCCCCCCCCCCTCCTCCCTCTCTCTCTCTCTCTCTCCCCCCTCTCTCTCTCTCTCTCTCTCTACTCTCCTCTCTCCCCATACCCTAAATAAACTATGTCCCATACTATATCGGTTGTATGGCTGGTACCTCAGGGGAAGGGATGTCTCAGCATGGGCCCACAGAGGCACCCCCTTCCACATCACCACACCACACCTCTACCAAATATATCTTGGTTCTTTCTTTTTTATAAAACACAACATAGAAGTTCAGGTCATTTTCAACTTCATGTTCAGCCAGCCCAGACTTGGTGAGACCCTGTCTTAAAGCACATACACTCACAAAGAGAACACACTGGAATTTTTGTTTTCTTTTTGTTTTTAATTCTTCCATGTGGGTTGCTTAGAGGCCCCTAGGTTCAACTCTGTTCTAAATTGGCAGGCACTTAAATGTCTGCAGTGTGGGTTGCCTCAAAATAGACGTTGGCTCAGGTCTCTACAGTTTCACAGGGCATCAGGTCAGAAAGCTAAGGAGAAATGCTGGGAGGAAATCAAACTTCAAGTTTACCTCTGCTTCAACATGTCTGCTGTCAGCTCTCTGGCGACATCTACAGGCGGACAGCGAAACAGAAGGAAGCCTTCAGAGAAACAACTCTGAGGAGTCTAGAGTCAACCTTGAATTTCGAAGCCAGGTTTTAAGTACACGAGCATCACCATTCTGTCCTATCAGTAAGACTGGGATAGAGCTGGTCAGGCTGAATCTCTGAGGAACTCCTGGAGTAGGCTGCTCCCTGCTGCTTCCTGCTGCAGCTGCTTGCCCACAGCCATTTGAGGAGGAGGAGCCAGGCTCAGCCAACCTTCAGCTGTCAGAGGTGGAAAGGATCCCAGAGGTCGCTTGCTCAGCAGCCTCCGTGCTTTAGAGGTGGGAAAGCTGCAAACAGAGAGGAGCAGGGACAGAGCAGGCACATTCAATGTTTCATTTCCTAAGCTGTATGGCCTTGTCTCTAACACAGAACCATGAATGCCCAGAAGGCTTTCAAGGAAGTCAGATTATGGATACTCCAAATATGCTATTTTGACATAAGGTCTAAGGAGAAACATACGTGAGACATCTTTCTACCTTTCCCCTAGAGTGAGGTAGAACTTGGTAAAATTGTCCCTCCTTCCTTCTCTATCATTAGGGACTAAATTGTCACACGAGATGACCTAAGACCCTTCAGAGCCTGGACACCACACTAGGATGTATGTTTTATGCAATGAAGAAGTCTATATAGTAATTAGCTTCCCATATTTTTACATCTCCACCTTGCACTGCCCCCACTACTGTCTGTCATCTGTTGATGATCCCTTTAAGTCTGGGTTAGTTCTAAACTACGTCTTTGAGGGTCCTTTTACCTCTGTATTTCTTCTCACAAATATAGGAGATATCCATGTTAGTACACATCTGTTTGTTTTCCTCTTGTAAATCTATCTTTTGTTGTAAGAGACCTAAACAACAGAAAAGGGGAAAAAGAAGTTTTCTTCTTCTTCTTCTTCTTCTTCTTCTTCTTCTTCTTCTTCTTCTTCTTCTTCTTCTTCTTCTTCTTCTTCTTCTTCTTCTTCTTCCTCCTCCTCCTCCTCCTCCTCCTCCTCCTCCTCCTCCTCCTTCTTCTTTCTTCTTTTCTTCCTCCTCCTCCTCCTTCTCCTCCCTCCTCCCTCCCTCCTTCCTTTCTTCCTCCTCCTCTTCTGTACTTTCTGACTCGTGTGTTTAATGCTTGGCCCAGATCTGTACTGCTAGACAAAAGAGTGCATGTGAGGTCCAAGCTCCAAAGCCAGGAACAGAAGAGGGTCATAAATTGCCAGAGGTTAAAGCGAATCCAAAGAATCATCAGCAGAGAGGGGAAACTGTAATTATCAGCACACTGGCCACCTGACAGACAGACACTGTGTACATGCACAGGCAGACATGTAAACAGGCACACAAGCCACAAGGTGGGCACACACCTACAGAGGCTGGCTGACAAACGCAAAAGGCAAAAGTGCTCACCTTTGACATCAAGGCTGCATTTACAGAGAGTCACACAAAAGTGGGGTCTGCCATGATCAGGTTTGTAAAAGGTCGCAGGTTTACAAAAGGTTACACCACTGCTTACTTTGGGGATCCTCAGACATTCAGTGTCAGCCTTTGCTTTGCTCCCCAGATGTTTAGCACTGGCTATCTTGAACCACATCAAAAAGCCATTATCAGTACCATGTTGTCTAAATACAAGCTGGCCCATGTGGCCTCCTCGACCCCTCTGTGAACGCCACATCTTTGGCTCTTTGACAGAATAGTTTGTGAGTCGGAAGCCGTCAAAGGTTAATTTGATAGCCAGAAGTGTTGGCTACGAAAATGGCGGTTTGTACAATGGCTAATTGTTTTCTTATTTTTGGATGTGCTGTTGACTAAGGAAGTAATCTATTTTCAATAACTGTGGAAGGTGCTTCTGGCTTCCAAACAACCTTCATAATTTCCAGATGGTAGTGGCCCAGCGTAGACTGCTGGGAAGAGGGGTGGAGGGCGTGGGGCTTCCAAATAAATGGGTCCTTCTCACTATTGCCTCTGGCTGCAGTGAGAGAGAAAAGCAGATCCTAGACTGTTCTCGCCTGACCCTTTTCACCAGGCGATGATGGGGCTCCTTCAAGCCTGACCCTTCCCACTCCCAAGATATCTTCCTCCGTCCTGTGGACAGCATGCACTCACAGTGGTAAGGTTAGTCCGAAAGTCATGTGTAGTCACACTGCCTTTAACTCCTGCACTCAGGAGACAGAGACAGGCAGATCATTGTAAGCTGGAGGCCAGCTCTGGACCTGCCTGGGCTACGTAGTCTTCAAACAGGAAACAAACAGTTCCTCCCAGTCATCATGTTGTGGGGGAAATGAATAACACTATTGATTTTTTAGCTCGAAGACTGAACTATAATAGGTGTAATCGATGCAAGGTTTTGAATGAATTACCTTGAAAAAAGGATTAGCTGACACCACACTTTACAGCTCAGGGACTTGGAATGGATTATCCCCAAACCACAATTAATTGGCAAAATACGGAAAACAAGAGCAGACTCCTGGAATTCACTGACATTACCATTTAAAGAAGTGGCTAAGGTATGGGAGCTTAGAATTCGGAAGTGATGCTTGTGTGTGTAATCTGGCACAGGGCAGTGGAAAATTCTCTGCACTGGGGAAGCAAGGGATAAGAGCTTTCTCCCAGAGTCAGCCTCTGTCCGGATGTGTCCTTGGGCAAGCATCTTAGCCTCTGCGGAGCTCACATTTCTGTGTTTGTAAGAGGGAGGGCTGAAATTAGATGATATCTCTGTTCTCTTCCAGATCCAGTATTTTATTACCTCAAAACCTCTTCACCTGACGGCAAGATGCCTCAGCAGCTAAAAGTGCTTGCCACACAAACCTGCTGACCTGAATTTAATTCCCATAACCCACATGGAGAACTGACTCACAAAAGTTGTCCACTGAGCAATACATTCCTTCTGTGGCACACACAAACACACATATACATTTACACACATCCACTCATGCCAACACACACACTCATACCCTCAGACACACATGCACACACAACACTCATACTCACCCAGAAACACACATACACTTGCACTGACACACATATATACACACTCACACATATGGAGATGCACTCACATTCAATCACATATACACATACACACACACATACACATGCAAACACTCAAAACACACACATAAACACACACATACTCACACACACACATACACACATACATATATACAAAGCAAAATAAAAAATACACAATCATAAATAACAAAAATAGAACAACAACAACAACAACAAAAAACCACCCTGCTCAGCCGTGATCAGTACAGTAGAAAAATCTGCTGCTACAAGCAAGACGTCTTTTGTCCTGTATGCCACACGTAAGGCCATCTGTCCTGTCCAGTGTATGTTAGAGAGCTGTTTATACAGCTAGCTGACTGTCACCTGGGGCCTGAGTCCCACTCAGCTTTGTCTCCTCAGTAAACATCCCAAGTCTTGGCACAGGTGGAGGCCCTGTCAATGCTGAGTGGAATGAGTGAATGGCGCCCTCAGTTGGTGGTCACGAGTGTAGAACATGGTTTCCGTGATTGCACTTCCAGCCACTGTCCTGTTTCCTCTTCAAAGCCAAATCCCCTATACGATGTTCTACCCATTCCATTTCCTTCTTCTCATTCCCTGACCTGCAGATTCCAATCTGTCTTCTGTTCAGGGCCACCAAACAAACCAAAGCTCTCTAGAGTCTTCTGTGTTGGTAAACCAAACAACTCCTCCCGGGGTCCAGGGCTGGGGTTAAGCTCCATCAATCAATACTAAACGCTGTTCGTTGTGTTAGGGTTTGTTGAACATTTCTTGAGTATTTTTCTAGAAGTATCTCTGATGCTTTTCTTTGAATGAAGCTATCAAAAGACAACTATCATTTATGCCTTGAAGCCTTGAGCAGGAATCGCTCTGAAAGAATTAGCCTTCATCTCTGAGGGACATTGTCACCAGGGTTGTTGGAAAAGACTTCCCTTTCCAAAGACCTCGTGACTTAGGCTAAAACCTTGTGAGTGACGGACAGGAGGAAAGCTTGGGACTTTTGTCGTGGCTGGTGTTCCAGTCACACACACTGTCACTTCATACCACCCTCCTGGCTGTCTAACTGGGTTGCTGAGCTCACTGGTTGAGTCAACCTAGGGACAGTCCCTTGTGCTGCCCCGTGGGGTAGCAACATTTCTTTACCCACTTGTAATTTTGTCATAAGTAGGACAGGAGGAACTGGTATCATGACAGGGAGACGGCCAACGGTCGAGCCTCAGAAGTGACAGCAGCCCCTGCCTCACTGATAGTGAAACTGAAAATTTGGGAGAGTCCCAGTGGAGTTGCCACTGTTGCCAGAGAAATCAGTGTCCCTTTATGAGAGTTTTGGTCCCATTAATAAAGGAATTGAAGAACAAACTCAGAAGAAGACTCAAGAGTAATTTAATCATAATTTAAAAGAAAAATGCCAGGCTAGACAATCTCTCTCTCTCTCTCTCTCTCTCTCTCTCTCTCTCTCTCTCTCTCTCTCTCTCTCTCTCTCAGACAGACACAACAGAACCCTATGGCATAACTGCACAGAGGTCAGGAATTTAGGGAAGAGGGCTTACAGATTATCTTATTAAAGGAAAAATGATTCTTCCTTTCTCTTCAGCATGGTTTAAGGTAGATCCACTCTGAACATGGAGAAGACAATGGCGTGTCTTCACACACAGGTAGACTCCGTTCTTTACTGATCGCCGTAGCAGTAGGACAAGGTGTCCAGGGGTAGACAGAGTGTAGAGCAGAGGAAGCAAATGTAGGTGGTGGGGATAACAAAGGCTGTAGACGGACAGAATGAGACAGGTAGCCCAAGACTTCTTGTTGTTGTTGTTACTGTTGCTGTTTTATAATTTTAAGGCACGTTTCTATCTCTTTGCAGTCCAGACTGGCCTAGAACTCATGGCAATCCCGCCTCAGCCTCTCAGGGACTGAGATTACAGGTGTTGAGCCAGAACCTTGGCTTCCTGGTTTTTTAAACCCAACTCATGAAGGTGGAGCCACATGGCTTGCTCATCCCTTAAAGCTCGACTCTTAATACTGGGTAGAAGTAGTTTCACCATGAGTTTGGGAGAACATGGTCTCCCACCTTCACAATCTCTTTCCTTTTTCCTTTTTACTGATTTTCTTGTTGTGAAATTTTCATCATGCACCCGGATTCCTTTCATCTCCCCCTCCCTTCGTATCTCCCCTTCGCCCTTGCAATCGCCCGGCAAAAGGAAAATAAAAAATAAAAATAGAAATAAAAGAACTAATAAAAAACAAACAAAACAATCCAAAAAAAACCATAAAAAAATTAAAAAAAAAAAAGGGCTGGAGAGATTGCTCAGCGGTTAAGAGCACTGACTGCTCTTCCAGAGGTCCTGAGTTCAATTCCCAACAACCACATAATGGCTCACAACCATCTGTGATTGGATCGGATGCCCTCTTCTGGTGTGTCTGAAGATCACGACAGTGTTCCCACATACATGAAATAAATAAATCTTAAAAAGACAAATAAACAAAACCAAAATCTTGTTCTGGAAGCCGCACTATGTCACGGTGTGTCCCACACTTCTTTACTCACAAATGTTCACTGCAGAGGTCTGGTTCCAGGCCTCTGACTTCTGCTACATTATCAATACCAGCTTTTCACCGGGTCTCTTCTTGAATCTCTCTCTTCCGGAGATCCTGCAGCTTTGCATCTGCAGGACCTGCCCCTTCACGTACTCCAGGAGTTCATAGATGGGATAGTCGGAGTGCAGTCCTTTCTTAACCTATCGGGCCAGTCAGTGCTTCCAGTACGTGTGTGGGTGTACCGCCATGCGTGGAGATGGGCAACCTCCCAGAAGCCACACGCCGAGAACTTTCCTCACAACTACCAGCAAAGCCAGAGGCTCCTCTGCTTTGTAAGGATATTCACTGGCTTAAGTCTCCTCGAAATGTGAAGGCTCTGGGTTGCTCCTCGGTTATACAGCCTTGGGCTTGTTTGTATCCTTCCGGGGAGGAGAGCTCTTTTTACTCTGTTCTTTTTGGCGGTCTTTCTCTGACCACACCCATCTGCCAGACTTCACTAATTCCGTGTATCACTCTATGGTTCTCTACAAATGCCCTGGGGTAGAAACCTTATCGCACATTCTGATCCAACAAAATTTGCAAGGGTAACTTTTGAAGCCAGTGGTTTATTCTAACCATGAGAAAGCTCCTTCCCAGGGGGTTGGTTGGGGTGGGGAACACGCTTGTAGAAGAAGGGGAGAGGGATGGGATAGGGGGCTTATGTCTGGGAAACCAGGAATGGGAATAACATTTGAAAAGTAAATAAAAAAAATCCAATTTAAAAAAAAGAAGAAGAAAGCTCCTTCCCTGATTCTCTCCGCTAAACTAACTGGCTAGGCTAGAACAATCATGTTAGTTACAACCCAGACTCTTACTGCTGAGGCTTTAACCTCCTCCCATACCGTTTTGAATTGGGTTGAGTCCGCTGAGGAAAAGCCTGGAGCTTTCTCTCTCTCCCCTTAAGGAAATCTCTAAGCCCCGACCCTGGAGCTGCAGGTGAGGAAGTGGCCTGCTTCTCTTGTGAGTAGCCCCTTGCTTTTTGCAGCGGCAGTGTTAGCCTCTGGCCTCCTTGGCTTGTCAGTGTTAGCCTCTGGCCTCCTTAGCATGCCTCCCATAGTCAAACCTCCTCTCTACAAACAACCTGGGGGACAGATGGAGCCTTTGCATTTGGTGTGGAGCCTTAACAATACGGAGTCTTACCCCTTTAGGTGGATGCTGGCTAACGGGGAGAACATCTGGCTTTTCCACGGGACTCGCCTAGACTTCAGCATGTAGCCGTGAAGGTGGGATACAAACGTGTGGTTGCCTGTTCATCACTGTTGAGTGTGGAGTTTCTGACACAGTGAACTGGGAGAGGAAAGGATGGCACTCACGGTTCAAAGCCACGGACTCCCACTGTTCTAACCAAGTTTTACTGGTTTTTCTTGAATAAAATCTTTATTTCCTGTATGCCCTTAGGATAATTTCCAGAGCAAATGTTCTGGGTTTTGCTCACAAATTTCCACAGTATGTTTGCTTGGTTGGAGACTGAGGCACTCCCTGCCTGTCACTCAGTAAGTGGAAACCACAATGTTTGTTATTTTAAGGTAATAAGAGTGTTGCCACTTGCCTTGTGGCATAGAAAATATTGCACAGAGGACTAGAGCCCACACAGAAGTGAAGAGATATTGAGACAAGCAAGCTTTGTGATAAATTGATAAGTAGTTAAGTTGAAAATGATAATAATAACTACAATCAACAGGACTGTGGATGTAGCTGAGGCTTGTCTGGTGCATGCAGAATCCTGGACACCATCTCCAGCACTGAGTACACACAGCGTGGTAACACAGCCTCAGAGATGGAAGCAAGAGAGGACCTGAAGTTCAAGGTCGTCTGTTACATAGAGAGTTTGGGCCGCTGCAAGAGATCTTGTCTCAAAAAGAAAAAAACAAAAACAAGAAAACAAACAAACAAAACCACTAGTCTTATTTTGAATGTGAAATATTTTAAAATAATTTTAGTAGGAGCAGTCAATATTGAAAACACTGCCACCTCTTGGGAGTAGACAGTAATTGCAGGCAAATGCATTGCATTTGTGGTATTATTTTTGCCCTAATAAAACACTGGACAGAAACAGCTTAGGAAAGGAGTGTTTATATTGGCTCCTGGTTTCAGAGGTTCATAGTTCATCATGGCAGGAAAAGCAAAGCAACACATCCTTGGTGGTGGAGTGTGCAGTAGCATTTTGTTCAGATGGCCTCTGACCAGTAGGCAGAGAAAATAGGGTAGAACCTAAAGCAGATAGAACCTTCCCAGGCATGCCAGCAGTGACCTTCCAGCCAGCTACACACTATGGTATAAAATAGTGGTTCCCAACCTTCTTGATGCTGCAACCCTTTAAAACAATTTTCATGTTGTGGGGACCCCCAACCATAGTTATTTTCCTTGCTACGTTATAACTGTAATTTTACCACTGTGATGAAACCTAAAGTAAACATCTGATATGCAGAATATCTGATATGTGACCCCTGTGGGGGTCAAGACCCACAGGCTAACCTCCTAGTGTGAATGCTATAGCTTCCTGAGGTAGGAAGCAAGCTCTTAAAACACTGACTTCTGATCCCAAAGGATCTGTGTCCTCCCATAATGCAAAATGCATTTAGTCCAACTTTAAAAGTCTCCATGGGGCTGAGGACATGACAGCTCAGGAGTTCAGAGCACTTACTGCTCTTACAGAGGGTGGGAGTTCAGTTCCGGGCACCCATGTTGGATATGTCATGGTTGTCTATGACTTTAACTTCAGAGGATCTGATACCCTCTTCTGGCTGCTCTGTGCACTCGTATTTACATGCAAACATACATGCACTCGCACACTTATTTAAAACACAACATTTTTTAAAATCCTCATTGTCTCACCAGTACCAACACTGTTCCAAAGTCCAAAGTTCCAAGAGTTTACTGAGGCAATCTCTCAGCTGTGAGCCCCTGAAAATTAAGGAATCATGGAGGCTACATAATTCCAGAGTGCAGTGGCCCAGAGCAACATTCTGGATCCAGAAGGAAAGTGAAAGACAACAGCAAAGAAGCTGAGCTGAGGCAAGATTTACGTAGGTTGTTTGAGGTAGGTTGTTTGGTTGGTCGGTTGGGGTTTTTGGTGTTTTTATTCTATTTATATGAATGCACTGTCACTGTCTTCAGACACACCAGAAGAGGGCATCAGATCCCATTACAGATGGTTGTGAGCCACCATGTGGTTGATGAGAATTGAACTCAGGACCTCTGGAAGAACAGTCAGTGCTCTTAACCACTGAGCCATCTCTCCGTCCCTGAGGCAAGATTTAAACCCAGCATAGAAGATATTAGATTTTGTAGCCGCAGCCCAGGATCAAAGCACATGTTGGCATCATCTGAACTCCAGCAGGCTGGAGCAGCCCTGCGGCTGGAGCAGCCCTGCAATTCAAAGCACACTTGGCCCGCTTCATGAGCCAACTCTACTTGGTGCCTTCGACTTTCCTCAGCACATACCCTGCATCCCTGAATCTCCAACTTCCTGTGGTCTCCATTACAATTTGGATTCACCTTTAAAAAGTCCCACATAGCCTACTCAGGGGCTCAGTGCAAACAATGGAGCCTCACTGCACATCACAGGGCTACCCAGGCTTTGCTTCTTAAATCTTGGTACAAGCCACCATGACCAGATGAGCCTTACATTCTGCTCACCCACAAAGCAGTGCCATGCAGATAATGCCAAGCTATGTCACCACCTCAATCAACAGCCAGCCTGCACTTTATTTATTTTTGAAACAAGGGTTTTCTTGACAGACCTGCAACTCACTGTGTAAACCTCAAACTCACAGAGATCTGTCTGCCCCTTCCTTCCAAGCACTACGATTAAAAGCATGTGCCCCCAGGCCTGGCAAGGCCCCTCTTTTATAACAGCTTTGGCCAGTGGCCTCCAACTGCCCAGGTGACAGAAAGAGGAAAAACAGTTTTTCAGGTCGTTTCCATCTCAATGTCCTGTACTCCCTCTTTTCAAACACTCTGCTTTTCCTTTTCCATTCCTTTCCTTTTCCCTTTCCTTTCCTTTCTCTTCTTTTCCTTTCTTTCCTTTGCATTGGTGAGGATTAAACCCACAGGCTAGAATGCTCTATGCCAATGCTCTACCACCCAGATACTCTCCTCTCCAGAGCAGATCTTTCAAATGCACATTTTGACACCTTGCATCCCTCCAGCCCGTACTATGTACTGATGCAATGTTCAGGTTCTAATCCTAATGACAGTCACCTTATACCTGCAGCTTTAAATGTGCCCATGCTTCTTTCCTTACCAAACTGTATGCCTTTACGTCTTTTTGCTGACTCTAAACCTGGCTAAATATAGGCAGCAGTAACAATGCCACAGCCACGATGGACAATGCCCTGCTGTGCTGTGGCAGATTAATGACTTCATTACTTTTTAATTCAGCTCACTCAGAATTTTTGGGCATGGGCAAAAAGAAGTCAGATCTATTGTTTTTATGGCCAGAATGTAACACAGATGCCCTCTAAATCAGTTCCCGATAGATTCCTTATTTGTGTCTCAGCCCCATGAACAGTTTTACTCCCCATACTTCTGGTGGTAGTCTGGCCTTCTGAACTTCCACAGAATGGTTCGTTAAATTCTGCATACAGTAGTCTAAGACTTCTTTCACATTTCTCCTGAAGTCCAGCTCCAAAGCCAAAGGACTAAATCATTGGGTTTATACAGCAATGACAACACTCCTGGGCACTATTCTCTGCATTCATTTCTATTCTCATCTCTGTGACAAAATGCCAGACAGACACAACTCAAGAGAAGAAAGGTTGTTTGGGCTCAATCCTTCACAGAGGGAAGGGCAAAACAGGGTGTTCAGTCATGCAGTGAGAGCACATGTCAGCAGCTCACTAACATGGCTGTAGATGAAGAAACAGAGAAAATAGGCCAGAGTCAAAAGCAAGTATAACTTCAAAAGCATACCCATACTGGCCTACTTCTGTTAGCCAGAGCTTACCTCCTCTGTGACCCACAGACTTCAAAACAGCGCCACAAGGCTAGGAACTAGGCAATCAAAACATGAACCCACAGGGGGACACTTCAGACTCAAACCATGAAATACATTTTAGAAGGTTAAATGAGCCAAATTATACATTTTGGAAGAAGCCAAGACTTAATTCTTGCAGCACATAAAATATCAAAACACTAAATGGATATTCACTTTACAGAATTATCCAATAAATATCCCTTCAACTAGATAGACACCCTGGTGTGTTTGCATTGTCATATTTAAATAGTTGCAATGAAACTTTATGAAATAGAGGGATTTCTCCAGTAAGAGAGATAAGGGGATATAAACTGACATTTAATCATGAATGCAGATTAAGCACGCCTAAAACCATAATATACTGAATGGGGGAGTAGGATTTACATAACAGTTTCCAAGAATGCTGTGAACTATGGGATACTCATGGTCTTTAATAATATGACTTGAGACTAAATCCCAGGATGCTCTTTGGCTCGCTTAACATCTCTCTGAGAAATTCTACACTTAAAGAACACTGCAGCTGCGCTGGACGTCATCCAGCCCAGGCTAACATCTCTGTAGTGCTTCCTACATCTAATAAAGTCTCTGGAGGCTTCTTACTGTGATTAAATGCTAGCAGAGGCCTCGCCAAAGCCACTTAGCAGAGAACTGGCACAGCAGGTTTCCAGTAACCGAGTGGCCACAGGCAGTCAGCACAAAGCAGAATCAAGTTCTATGGAAAATACATTGCATTTGAAAAAGAGAGTTGGCACCCTTTGTGGTGTGACCACTCCTGAGGTCATCCCCCACGCGGTGCTCACCCAAGGTATATAGTGTGCCACCGGATACCTTCTTTTCCATCTCTAATTCCATGTTGCTCCTCCAAAGAATTCTAAGGGGGTTTTATTTTCTCTTCCTTCTTTCCTCTTTGCAAGGGGAATCAAGTCATCCAGTCTTCCCACAAATTATCTGGAGTAGGACAATCAATGGTGCAAAACAAAATACCCACCCCCAACAAAGTGTCTTTTCTTCAGAACATTCTGTAGACTATAACATGCTTAGAAACAGATCACAATTCTGGAAAGATCTCCTCTTGTATTTAGAGTGGGGAGGTAACATTACAGCCTGAGCAAGCCAGAATCCACATTCTGGTATTCCATGCTTCATAGGGTGGAGTGGTTCTCTCATGAAATTCCTGTTGTGTTTGAGAAGATGCACCTGCCTTAGAGTCAGAATGCCCCAGGAACTTTGCCGGTACGAGGGCTTTGGTTGTGGTTTACAGCTGTCCAAACCAAACAGCACCTAGGAATCAGAACTGTTGGCATTGCCTTGGTAACCAGTCAGTCCACATCAAGGTTAGCACCAACAATAGCAACAGCCACAGCAGCAGCAACAACAAGAAGACTTGTGTCGATCCGTTCTCTGCTGTCCTTATAAAGCATCTGAACCTGGATCGTTTGGTTTCTTAGGCTCATGGTTCAGGAGGCTCAAGGGCATGGAATGAACTCCACTTAGCTCTGGTATGAGGTCACAGAAACTCACATCCCAGTGGTGGCAGCTCGGACAAGAGTGGCAAATGGCACATGCAGAAGAGACATTCTGGAGAGGTACAAAGTTCCCTTATGGCAGTCCATTTCTGCAGGAACTAATCCAGTTCCAAGAGGCACACATTAACCCTTTCTGGGGATGGTGCCTCAAGAGTCAGTCACCTTCCGTATTAGCTACTCTTCTATTACTTAAGCAAAACGCTGTGCCTGAGGCAATTTATAGAAGGAAGGGCTTATTTCAGACTTAAGGTTCCAGAGGGATAAGAGTCCATCACCATCAACGTGTGGAAGCATTTCAGCGCAGCTGAGCACAGCAGCAGGAAGAGCTGAGAAGCTCACACCTGCAGCCACAGGCAGCAGCTAGCACACTATGAACATGGCTTTGGAAAGCTCATTTAAATCCCCACGCCTTCCACGATGAGATTACATCATCTTAGCACTGAAAAGCTTGGAAATGCGGGGGGTGGGGTATAACCTCCTAGCACATAAACCTTTGGAAGACACGAATCATACCAAACTACAGCAAGAGCCTGACTACAGAATCAGAAAGTCCAGATCAACTGCATATGTGCTGAATCTAGAGGGGTTCAGGGGAACACAGGCTTGCGGGTCTAAAGACCCAAGTAATGAGATTACCATGGAACACCCAAGGCAAGGCAGTGGAGTGAAAAGAGACACAGCAGGAACAACTTCTTCCTGCTGGGCCATCTCACCTCAGGCAAGCTCAGGAGAGCTTTAGTTCTTTCCCATTAATATTTACTGAGGAGCAATAAAGCCCTTGGATTAAGATTATCAGGGTGAGGCCTGGAGCGATGGCTCAGTAGATAGAGTGCTTACACTGCAAGCCTGGGTAGCAGAGTTCAGATGCTGTGGGCAGACATGGCAGCTGCTGGTGATCCCAGCGCTAGGGAGATACAGGAAGATAGAGGCAGGGGCTTTCAGGGAAAAGCACCCTGGCCAGACTAGCTATGATCGGTGATCTCTGGGTTCAGCAAGAGACCCTCCCTCTATAAATAAAGTTAAGCGCCATTGAAGAAGATTCCTAACATAAAATTTGACCACACACACACACACACACACACACACACACACACACACACACACACACACAGAGGAAAATTAAGAAATAAAATCAGGGTAATGAGAGACTCAGGGCTATAAGACGTAGACTGGACATACATGTTGTTTCACTGACTTTACAAACCATAGTAAAACAAGAACAATGTGTATTATTCCTAGACACACAGTTACAAGAATGAGGCAGTGTGGGTGGTGCAGAAGCACAGCATTTCTGAAAATGGAGGTGACGTATAAGTGTCCTAGGACCCAGCAGACATGAGTGAAAGCTAAGGCTTGGGGGACGGGGGGACAGGACAGTGACTTCCAGATCCTGATGCTTATTAAAGGAGTTGACGACTGTCATCTGCACAGAAATCCACACATGGACATTTATAGCAGCCCTGTTCACAATGCTAGAACACAGAAGCAGCCTGGGTGGCTGGACGAACACCCAAGCAGCACACAACGGCTGTTATTCAGCATTGAAGATGCATGATCTGTCGAGCCGTGATGTGACATCCAGGAACCTTACGCACATCACTCTGTGAACAAAGCCATCTGAAAAGGCTGCATGGCTTTCAGTATATGACATTCTGGAAAATGCAAAAGTGTGTAAAACGTAGAAGACAGTAAAAACATTAGTGGTGAGCAAGAATCCGGGATGAGAGAGGGGTGGGAAGTTAGAACAAAGAAAACCTGGGTATGTGGAAAGTTTCTGCATGAGAACGTCATGGCACAGTCACTATACATCCGTTCAGATCCCTGGCCTGTGTGAGGTCAAGGGTGGACTCTGAGGTGGCAGTGTGGGCTGTGACAACTGTGTCCCTCTGATGGAGGATACTGGCAATGTCTGGACCTATGTGTGTATGGCGGTAGGAAATGCGTAGAAACTGTATTTACTGCAAAAAATCTTTTTGTGAACGTAAAACTGCTTGAAGGTTGCTTCATGACATTTTTTTTAAAGTATTTACTGGAGCTGGAGAGATGGCTCAGAGGTTAGTTAACACTTACTTCTCCTGCAGAGCACTTGGTTTTGGTTCCCAGCACCCACATGGGGACTCACAACTGACTAAAAACTCAGTTTTAAAACAAAGTTTTGGCAGTGTGTGTGTGTGTGTGTGTGTGTGTGTGTGTGTGTGTGTGTGTGTGTGTGTGTGTGTGTGTGAGAGAGAGAGAGAGAGAGAGAGAGAGAGAGAGAGAGAGAGAGAGAGATCCAGTGCCATCCTTTGGCCTTGTTGGTACTGCACCCATAAGGTGCATATGCATCATGCAAGCAAAACATTCATTCACAAAGTAAAAATAAACACATAAAAAAGTCTTTAAACATATTTATTTTGTGTGTGTATGAAGTATGTGTACATGCGGGTATAAGGATGTGAACATGGGGATTAGAGGATGACCTCAGGTCTTGGTCCTTGACTTCTACTGTCTTTTTTTCTGAGATTTGTTTATGTGGTTGCTGGGATTCGAATTTGAGTTCTCTGAAAGAGCAACCCTGCTCTAGCCTCTCCACCTTGCTTTTGAAGTGGGGCCTGTCCTGTTGTTTGAGGCTGCAGTGTGTTCTCTGGGCTAGCTGCAATCTTGTAGGAGAATCTCTTATCTCTGCTTCCCGTCTCACCCATACCTACACCCAGAGTAGAATCATACACTGCTGCATTCAGCCTTGTCCATGAATTCCAGGAACCAAACTCAGATCACTGGGCTTTGGTGGCAAATGCTGTCCACAGATCCATCTTGCATTATTGTGACACCATCTGTTGTTTTTGTAATCCAAGACCTGCAGCTGGCAGCTTGGGTTCTGCTCATCAGCATGCTACATAGTTTCCCTTTCCAGAAACATAGGCAGGCTCCACAAGGTTTCTTATATCCAAAGCAGCCAGAACTTGAAGCAACTCTGATGTGACATCGCTCAATGATTAACTCTTCTATCTGGGCTTGAGAATCAGAATAAGCAACACTTGAGATGCCTATTCCACCCAAGAAATTTCAGATCTCACCAAGAGATCCAGCATAATGATGTGGCTGAAGAAGTGGGTCCCACAGAGCTCCTCTTGTGAAGGAGAAGCCCCCCACTTGACTATGTTCTGTGCATGACAACAGTTGTAGCAACTGCAGCCAGTTCCTTTCCATTTCACCAACATTTGTTTTTTTTGTTTGTTTGTTTGTTTGTTTTTGTAGCTGAACCTCTTCTTTCCTCTCCTAGGAGACTGAGCTTTACACCTATGACTGGTCAGCCTACCCACAGCGGCCCCTACTGGTCAGTTTATGAGCAGTTCCTAAACTGCATTCCTTCCTGGGCTGGAGAGATAGCTCAATGAAGTAATAAAGAATCAAGAATAGAATGTATCCCCTCCTCATAGAATAGTGAGTAAAGGCTTCATAGTAATGAATTCAATGAGCTCTCATAATTGCACTAGAAGAGAAATAGGCTTGGGACGGATTTGTGATCAAGGGAAAACATTCATTCTAGGTCAGGTCCAAGGATGAAGCCACAGGTGTGCACTGTGACAAAGCAAGGCACTGTGAAACTATTGTTTTGAACTTCTAATGACCTTATAGAATGAAACACTGCTTTGAACTTACTATTGACATCCTTTGGGGGCTGTGTCCCATCCACCAAATGGTGTGTGTGTGTGTGTGTGTGTGTGTGTGTGTGCGCGCGCGCGTGATTGACTTTTTTTTTAAATCCTCAGTGGCACTTTATTCAGTCAGTTCCTTATATCAAGGTGTTTAAAAAACATCATCATACAGCCTGCTGGCCCCACAGGGCCCTGGGTTAGCCTAGAGTCTAAGAAGTCCTTCCTTGTCAGCTTCTACAAAACGGCTGTATCACAGGATGAGGGTATATGGGCTTCCCCAGGTCCCACAAGTCATCAGCCTGGAACCAAGGCCTGAGCTCCCAAGTGTGAGCTGGCACTCAGGGGCTGAAGGGAGGGTCAAATACTATTAAAAGCTCTGCACACTTGGTGGTCACAGCACAATCATTAGAGCTTGAGGTGGTCTGAGTTTCCATTTAATGGCTGGAATAAATTGCGCATGGTTCAGAAGTATCACTTTGGGCTGTTACATGAACATGGAAAATGCCTACACATGATTTAGCTGAGCCTCTGGGACCCCTGGAAGACAGAAGAGGGTACAAAACTTGCTCTCATACCATGGTCCTAGGAGGCACAGCCCAAGACCATGAAAATGGCTTTTAAGAACTTTATGGTGCTCTTCACATTTAAAATGTTAATAATCCAAAGAAGCCTGGTATTTAGATGCCAGCTTCCCAGATCCTGTGTGAGGAGGTCGTACGGACTGGAGGGAGGAAACGCCAGACTCCTGTGTTGAAACCTTAATTTCATTTAAAAGGTGCAGAGCGCCTGACTATTACTACTACTACTACCACTACTACTACTACCACCACCTCCTCCTCTTCCTCCTCCTCCTCTTCCTCCTCCTCCTCTTCCTCCTCCTCCTTTTCTTCTTCTTCTTCTTCTTCTTCTTCTTCTTCTTCTTCTTCTTCTTCTTCTTCTTCTTCTTCTTCTTCTTCTTCTTCTTCTTCTTCTTTCTCTCTTTGGCTCATGAAGAGTTAACACAGCTCTAAGCCTCTTGCCTGGCCAGTGAGCCAAAGCCAGAGAGAAAAGAGCCCAGGTAACTAAACTTTTCCCCCTAATCCCCTGTTGCTAGCAGCAGGAGTTAAATTGCCAGAAGCCATCAAATTTTGGTCACAGAATAGCAAAGAATTAAAAAATCTAGAAATTGCCAAAAGTAATCAGCTTCGGCTATGATAACCAACTCCATACGTCCCCTCAGCTGCCTTCCTCAGTACCTGAAGGCCAGGACTGGCCTCTGGCACACCTCCTCCAACAAGACCACACCTCCTGGTTCTTCCCAAAAAGTTCTACCAACTGAGAGACGAGCACTGAAGCATGTGAGTCTGTGGGACTCATGGAAACCACCACACCTCCTCTTGCTACTTTAGCATGAAGTTTTCTGAGGACATCAAGTGACACCTTAGTGGCTTGAGCCACTTCACAGTGCTTGAGGAACCCTTATCCCAAAGTGTCAAAAGGACATGATGCTGAGAAGGTGACTTCCTAGACAAGGAGTCAGGACAACTACAGGTTTTGAGGGGCTGGAGAGATGGCTCAGGGGTTAAGAGCACTGACTGCTCTTCCAGAGGTCCTGAGTTCAAATCCCAGCAACCACATGGTGGCTCACAACCATCTGTAAAGAGATCTGATCCCCTCTTCTGGTGTGTCAGAAGACAGAAACAGTGTAATATATATATATATATATCTTTAAAAAGAGTCTCTGCTTTGAACAGCTCCCTGATTTTACCATCTTCTTCAAGGGGCCAATGATTTTCCTGAGAATATCTGGTTTATTTCTCTTCAAATAGTATTGTACTGTTAGGGTTGTTAGAGGACCAGAACTGATAGGATATATATATATATATATATATATATATATATATATATATATATATATATTCATTCATAGGGGCAGGGATGCAAGAATAGCTTGAAATGGGGGCTGGGTAGCTCAACAATTCATCTTTGAAAGGCTGAGAGCTGTTAACTGCTCAATCTGAATGTCTCAGTGATCCCAATCTTGTACTGAAAGAATAGAAAATTTTTAGAGGATTTCTGCCTTCAGTCTACATTAGTACCCAAAGTGACTGGAGTCCAGTGCCAGCACAGAACACCAGCACCATCAGAGACAGACACGCTTATCAGCAAGAAGCAAGGCAGGCACGCAGGAAGCACTTCCCCTGGATAGCTTTAAAAACCTGTTTTTGAAATTAAAATAATTGCATAATTACCCTCATCCCTTTTCTCCCTCCAATCCCTCCCATGCTCCTCTTGCTCCCTTTCTAACTCATGGCCCCCTTTTCTTTGTTATTGTTACATATGGGCTACTACCAACATACGAGTACCACCTTTGCAACCTTAGAATATTTTGTCACACTGGTCATTATTGTGACTCATAGATGTCACAACTAGGCAGGGCTATTGGCTGCTTCTGTCCCTTGGAAGCTGGATAGAACCTTCCAGTTCTCTCTCTCTCTCTCTCTCTCTCTCTCTCTCTCTCTCTTCCTTATCCCTCTCTCCACACTCTCCCTCCCTTTCTTTCTCTCTGTCTCTCCTGTGTATGTGTACGTACAATCCACCCCATGCTCAGTGTTACAGTGTTACTTTTACATATATGATTTCAGGCTGACCACTTGGTACTGGAGAGCCAACTAGGGAAGACTAATTTTCCTTTCACCATTCTTAACTTCCTGTAATCCACTGTTGGGTCCCTAGAGGTTTCTTCCTTCTGCACTGGCATCTCTACTTTTGTCATTGTCAGTGTTTGTGCCTTGCTTCAGCAGCCATAGTATTGAGGTATCCTAAGGTATCTTTCCTGTCATTTCTAGGAGACAACAAGCACACAACAGATTTCTTGGTCCTTTGTCTCTTACAATCCTTCTTCCCTCTCTCCTGCGATGTTCCCTAACCCTTAGGTTCAGGGGTTGTGGGATAGATATCTCCTGTGGCTGGGATCCCCATGACCAGTTTTCTTTAGAACAGTTGTGATATTCTGTAATGGTCTCTGTGTGTTGTAAAGAGAAGTTTCTTTGATGGGGCATGAGAACAATACTTAATTGTGGGTATAAGGATGACTTTTAGAATATAGTTTAGGAATTACATTGGTTTAGTAAAGTGGTGGTATAAGGTTTCTTCTAAGATTCATGACCTCAGTAGTCTTGGGAAGTTAACTAGGTTTCCAGTACTAGGCATATTTCCCTTCCTGTTGAGCGAGCTGAGGTCCAGTTAAACAGCTGTTGGCTACTACCAGGACTCGAGTGCCACCATTGCATCCTAAGGATATCTTGCCACACTAGCCATTTTTGTGGTTCATAGGTGTCACAGCTAAGTACTAGTCCCTGGGAAAAGCTTTTAGGTCAGATCACTCTCTGGATCTCTTTATCTGGATCATTGCCGGAGGGTGTTTCTTACTCTGGAGAAGATCTTTTCCCTCACTTAATCCTTCTTTAATGGTCTCACAGGCCTGTCCAGAGGCATGTCTCTTAGTTGATCCCAGATACTAACAAATTGATGTTCAAGATTGGCCACCACAAGTATGTTAGGTGGAAATATTGCCTCTATGCCAGGACAATGTCAAATAGAGGGCAGTAGGCAAAAGGATTTCTACTACCTGTAAACACGCTCACACACCGTACATTCCAAGTGGGAACTGGGTAGTTAAAAATGCAAACCACCAAAACTTATTTCCTGTCATTCAATTGATTCATTCACCCTTGGAAATTGAGAACTGATATTTTTTTTCTGGCTGAGTTAGAGTGAAGAGCATTTTGGAGCAGAAATGACGTCAGGACACTGAGGCTGTGGCCAGCTGCTAGGGCCAGCTGCTATGCAATCATAGCAGATGGAACTCTGTCAGTGGGCATCTTTCCTCAGGGAAGGCTTGAATTCCCTGTCACATCTTCCCAGTGCACTGAACCACAATGGAATCAGGATCTCATCAATTATATGCATCTGAGATCATAACACATTTTCTAAAGCGCTCTTGTTTTTCAAGCAAGCCCTATGTTTCCAGAACCAGCAGATTCCACTTCTTACTGGAAGCTGTATGGACACTTTGAGGTTGAGCAGGGGCTGTGCCTTCCAAGCAGGTAGCTGTGAAGGCCTTCCTATGTCTTTCCATTCTTTCTCTGCAGGGCTGGAGCTGAGTCTTCTCTCCCAGATGCTCGGTTGCTGGCCCAGTGCTTTTAATGCCTCGGTGCTTCCTGGGTGATGGACAGACACATCGGTTGTTCTTATAGGTTCTTCACCAGAAATACAGAGGCCTGATTAGAAACAAAGAACTTACAATCCACTCCCCATCCTTGGAGAGAGAGTGAAAAGCAAAGATTGAGTTAATAATTTACCACAGCTATATATAATGAAACCTCCATAGGCATCCCTAAAAGATGGGGTTCAAGAGGCTTCTAGATTGTTAAACATGTCCATGTGTCAAGCGATTGGTGAGCCCTAACTGCCCAGGGACAGACATTCCTGTTTTGGATATCTTACTGGACCCTTCTCTACACTTTTTCAAATAGATGAAATATCCTCTGTAATAACTGACAATAATAAGTCAACTCTTTCCTTAGTTCTATGAACAGATCTAGAAAATGAGTGAACCTATGGAGGGGTGGTCACAGATTTGTATTAAATTATGAGTAGCCTGGGGTCCGAGTACCTGAGGTTGTGTGCTCACATGAAGGGCAGTGCTATGGGACTGTGCTCTTAGCTGTGGAGTCTTTCCTATCTTTGATTAATGTTATCATGGAGTAAAACTGGACACTTAAATGATATCAGGACTTGGTGGAATGTTTTCTCCTAAGAGATGAGTCCTGTCAAACTAGACACCAACCTCGAGACTTCATCCAGATTTCAGTAGTTTCCAAAGGAGGCCTCATCTCTAATATCACTAGAGTAGGCTCTGGGGAATTCAAACAGGATTTTTTCCTGGGGCACGGGGGTGAATGTAGGCATACGGCTCAGCAGTGGCAGAAAGCAAACGTGGGCTCAGGGACTGCGACTAAACATTATAATTTCACCTCAGTGACTATTCCCAGACCAGCTGCTGTGTCACCGAAGGACAGATAGAGTCTCTAGGAAAAAGAGTTTGTCCATTTTTTTTTTTTTTTTTTTTTTTTTTTTTTTGGTTCTTTTTTCCGGAGCTGGGGACCCGAACCCAGGAGTTTGTCCATTTTTTTACTCTCGCCTTTCTGAGCACACACCCAGGAGCATGATCTAGAACTGATGCTGTAGGAGGTAGACACAAGAGACTTCCATTGTGTTGGGATGTCCTAGACTAGGAGAACAAAGAGGCACAGCCATGATGGTGGGCTGTGTGAGAGAAGAGGAGTCTCAACCAAGAGTGGAAAGTGAGGTGATGCTAATCCAGACAGGAAGGGCATTGGTTGCTGAGAAGAAAGTGTGTGTGTCTATGCCAGAGAAATGAGAAAAAACAGGAGCTCTCCTGGCACAGCCACACTCTTAGTCTTTACCAGAGCCCAGGGACCCAATGAGGTAAACTCTAGGAGAAGACACTGCGATGGTGTCAGATCACAAGATGGTGAGTTTTGCCCTGAAGTTTACAAGGTCTCTGGAGGATTTTGGGTTTGGGCATGACAGAATGAAGTTTCCAGACAAAAAGACTAAGCAGACTTCAAAGTGAAAAGCAGCAAGAAGGGAGGAGGGGCCTGTAGCAGGTGGTAAGCTGGGAGGTTAACAGTGTTCTGAGTGGGAGTGGTTGGAGGACTGGTGGTTCAGGGAGAGAAAGGAAGAGACTTAAAGATGCAGGTCAGAACAGAGATGAGGGAATAAAAGTGTCTTAGTTAGGGTCTCTGTAGCTGTGATGAACACCATGACCAAACAAACAAGAAAACCCACCAACTTGGGGCAGAAAGACTTATTTTGTTTAAAGTCCAATTAACAGCTCACTCTCAGAAGCAGCGAGGGCAGAAACCCGAACAGGACAGGAACCTGGAGGCAGGAGCTGATGCAAAGGCTGCAGGGTGTGCTGCTCACTGGCTTGCTCATCATGGTCTGCTCAGCCTGCTTCCTTACACAACCTAACCTCAGCCCAGGGATGGCCCCACCTGCAAGGGGCTAGGCCCTCTCCCATCCATCACTAATTAAGAAAATGCCTTACAACTGGATCTTATGGAAGCATTTTCTCAGTGGCGGTTCCCTCCCCTCAAATGATTTTCACTTGTGACAAGCTGACAGCAAACTATCTGAGATAAAAGGGAATTTCCGGTTCTGGCCCTCTGGATACAGAAAAACAAAAGCCAGCACACCGGAGCATAAGCTGGAGGCAGCGGTGTCTTCACCTTGGGACTTAAATGTGGGTTCCCAGGCCAGATGAGGAAAGAGTGCTGCAGGGATACACACCCCCTCCCCCCCAAAGCTCTCAGAGAGCACAGTAGGATTGGGGCTGCTCCCTACCCAAGTCAAGCTTGGGGCTACTCAACCCAATAGAGACAAAGGCCACATCATGATAGACCCAGTTAAGCTTCTGTTTCCACAGCAGAGAACTAACTTCTCAGAAACCATGTGACCTACAGCCTGCTAATCTAAATATTAAGGCAAGGCTCCTCCAGCTTGCCTTGATATTTGAATTAATGCTCCTTAGCCTGTCTTCAATCAGGTCCGCATATGCAAATTAGGTGCATTTCCTCTCTTGTCCCTTTTCTTCCCCTCTTCACAGACTCAGTTATATAAGCTAGCCAACCATTGCCATTTCAATAAAGGCGCAGCCTTCCCACACAATCTCCTGTGACTTTGTGCCCAGCATACTCACTGCCACCAGAGACTTTGTTCCTTAGCTTCCCTGCATCTTGAGTTGGGAACAGGAGACCCACATCTAAAGACTTCAGGACGCCAGAACTTGCAGCATGTCTAGGACCATGTAGCATATCTAGGACCATGTAGCATGTCTAGGACCATGTAGCATGTCTAGGACCATGTAGCATGTCTAGGACTGTTTGGAAATACAGAAGCAACAAGAAAAAATATTTTTTTTCTTTGTTCCTAAACAAGTTCACCATCCTTGTAGCTAATCAGCAGTGAGGACACAATCTCAAAGAGAAATAGAATGCAGCAGCCATAGGAGAAAGAGGAGGGAGACAACACTCTAGAAAGGAAGAAAAGCATTAAAACTCTCCAAGTAAGGTCTGGGAAACCGAAAGTCCCTAAAAGAGCTGGCGTGGGGATGTGACATCGTTGTTTGCAGGAAACATCCCTGCACTGCGTAAACATGGCTTGCTGGTCTCCACCCACAAGAGGAAGGGGCAGGAAGATCGGAAGTCCAAGGTCATCCTTGGCTACATAGCAAGTTCAAGCTGGACAAGCTGGTCTGTGGGAAGCACTGTCTCAAAAAACAAGCAATCAGGCAAGCAAAAGAGCCATGTTACTTTGAAGCCAGTCTGCTAGAGTCAAAGTAGAGCTGGTTCTTCTATTAAAGAGTGGGATTGGAGCTTTACAAGAGGCTGATCCAGGTTGGAGCTGCTCTCTATGACAACTGACTAGCAGGCAAGGTTCTGAGATCACTGGTTCTGAGATCACTGGATGCATCCACAGGCAATAGCAATGGAATTGTGATGGTCACGTGTTCCTGGGGGGTAATATTTGGGGGTTCTTTTACAGAGCAGGATAGTCGTAACTGTTAGGCAAGGGCCTTTATTTCTACTGATTCTTTAGCCTCAGTTTATACTGTGCCAATAATTTTATCTCCCTGGAGAGTCCTTTGACAAACAGTGGTTAATTAAGAAGCTTTTGGGTCTGGCTTTAGGCAGAATTTTATCATTTACTAAGAAAATTACACAGAAGGCTTGTAAAAACCTAAGACTTCATAAAAACGTAGAACATTATAGATATTTAATGAAGGCAAGGTGTATAACATCATATTCACAAAATATATTAAGATAGGGCTGAAAATATTAAGATAGTGCTCGCTGGGGCTGGAGAGATGGCTCAGTGGTTGAGAGCACTAACTCCTCTTCAAGACATCCTGAGTTCAAATCTCAGCAAATGTGAGTGACCTTCATTTTATCTGAATAGCTGAAATTGTTGGGGAGCAGAGCTGCATGTGACAGAGCTCCTTATCAGCCTCCACGATGGTCCCTTCCCAGCATGGATTTCCAACAGTTGTTTAATGTACTACAGGGCAAAGAATAAACAATAAATTCATTTTGCTTGAATAATGTCAGATAGTTCCAAAAAAAAAAAAATAGTTACCAGAAAAACTCTCTGCACTTAGAAAAGAAATCATGGGGCCGGAGAGATGGCTCAGCAGTTAAGATGCTCTCCCAAAGGTCCTGAGTTCAATTCCCAGCAACGACATAGTGGTTCACAACCATCTGCAACGGGATACGATGCCCTCTTCTGGTGTTTCTGAAGATAGCAACAGTGTATTCACACACATGAAATAAATAAATGAATGAATCTTGAAAGAAAGAAAGGAAGAAAGGAAGAAAGAAAGAAAGAAAGATCATGGTGCTGGAAAGGTGGCTCCGCAGCCGAGAGCACTGGCTGCTCTTCTGGAGGAGTCTTCCCAGCCTGCTCTACATATCGGGTTTCAGGTCAGCCAGGGCTACATACTAAAAAAGAAAATATGTTAGTGAAAGCATTGAGAAACTGAATATAGAATATTTAGAAATTTTCCTAACTTAAAAACTTACTGTGAGTGTGCGTGTGTGCATGTGTGTGCGTGTGTGTGTGTGTGTATCTGCCACCCACGTTGGGAGATCAGAAGACACTGCGGAAACTGGTTCCGTCCTTCCCCCTCAGATTCCTGAGATCTAAATCAAAAGGTCAGGCTCTCACAGCAAGTCCTTATCCTCACTGGGACATCTCACTGGCCCAGTTTTGTTAATTCTTGGAATCTTTGAATTCTTTGAAATTGTAGAAAATAAAATAGGTATTAGTGCCAATGAAATAGATGTCACTAGACAAGTGTGTATGCCAATGTATATAAACATGTGAATATATATGAGTCATGGCACTGTGTGATACTCTCTTAGTAAGGAAGCTGTCCTTATCTATCTGTGCTCAGACTTGTTGTAAAAAAAATAAAAAAAGTATATCTGTCTTTTATCTCCCTAGGTTCTGCACTGCTGTGTCCCAAGATATCTGCTGGATATCTTAATTCTCAGTCAGCAAAGCCTCTCACTTGCTTTGCTCCATCCCATATCACACTGCCTCTCTCTGAGCCTGGCAGCACTCTCTCTCTACCTATCTAGTTCCCAAGGCAGGTTTCCATACCAGAAACACACATCCCAACTCCGTGGAGGCCCAGACCAGCCGCCCCACACTCCATTACACTTAAATCTACACATGAAAGAACACACAACACAATAACTTTTGACCCAATTGATAAGATATAATTGCCCACCTAAACATACTACCACACAGCAGGGAACCTACAGCCAGTCAGCCCAAGCTGCTTCCCTGTTTCTTTGTTTAAACTCCCAAGCTTAAGAGATCACATGACTTAAAATGGCACTGGCCTCCTCTTACTTAGAAAATAAAACTTCCTCTCAACTCTTTGGATTACTAGTGGATTCTTGCCCACAGGTTGGTTCGCCATCTATTGTTGTAAAAATATAAAAAATAAAAAAAAAGTATAGTTGTCTTTTACCTCGCTAGGTTCTGCACCACGGTGCCCCAAGACATCTGCTAGATATCTTGGCGGAAACACATCACAACCCCTCAGTGGCCCAGTGTCTCCAGCCACCGTACACTTTCCTACACTCAAACCGTCACATAAAAGAACACATAACACAATAATCTTTGACCCAATTGGTAAGATATAATTGCCCACCTAATCATACAAAGGCCAGTACCATCCATTCCTTAGGAACATTAATAACAACCTGTAAATACACAGAGCAGAATCAACGTCGACTGCCATGGCTTCTCGCCCTCTCCCTCCTCTTCCTCCTATCGGTTCCAGTCTCCTCCTCTTCCTTCAAACTTCTCTCCCGCCCATCCTTCCTTCTCCTCCAATGACAGGCCTCCTTCTATCCTGTATCTACCCCTCACCAGTACTTTACAAATTCAATGGGGAGGTGGTTCTGGTGAAGTCCCCTGAGTCCGGAGTACGGACTAGGCAGCTGTCCTTGGGGCAGTGGAATTAGCATCAAAATACAGATAACTCCGGGGCAAACCTCAACGCAGACAATGGTTTAATTTCTCAACAAAATGCCACACAGAGTGCTCCTGCTGGGGAGGTCTCTCAGTGTTTCTTGTATTCCGTTGTGTGCTTTCCTTTTTGAAGTATCACATGGTCTTTGAGCCTCATAATAGGTATGGGAATGTCTTCCTGTTCTCCCAAATTTAATTCATTTCTCTAGCAGTGAACACGGTAGATTATGTTATGCAGTGGGCAGTCAAGTGCAGATACCTGGCACACAGTAGGTGCTCTGGAAATATTTGTTAAGTAGAATGTGGTAATTCCAAGAATTAACAAAACTGGGCCAGTGAGATGTCTCAGTGAGGATAAGGACTTGCTGTCAGAGCCTGACCTTTTGATTTAGATCTCAGGAATCTAAGGGGGAAGGAGGGAACCAGTTTCTACGGTGTCCTCTGACCTCCCATGTACACGCACACGAGTAATAATTTTTAAAGTTAGAAAAACCTCTAAATATTCTATATTTATTCCCAGCCCCGAATAATGAAACTCTTTTTTTTTTCCCCTTTTTCTTTTTTTTCGGAGCTGGGGACCGAACCCAGGGCCTTGCGCTTCCTAGGCAAGCGCTCTACCACTGAGCTAAATCCCCAACCCCAATAATGAAACTCTTAACTACACATTTCTAGTTAGTGTTTTAAGATCACACAAATCTGCAATAAAACATCTTACCTAATTGCATATTCTGAGCAGTGTTTGTAATTTGGGTACATTTGCCTTCAAAACAGACACATATTTTGTTTTTCCACAGCATCTGTCTGACACTTGCTATACCTTTCTAGCCATTGATCTGGAAGGCTTCTTCAGTCTAAGTCAAATCTGGAAGGCCAAGCAAACCTGGGCGGACTGCGCGAAGGCATGAGTTTTGGCCCCAGTGCCGCTCCGTAGTCTTCTGGCGGGACCTTTGAAAGCGTGAGTCTTAAACGCAGCGGCGGTTACTGCGAGTGTTGGCGGGAGGGAGCTGTTCCTGCACTTTCGGAAGCAAGACAGCTTTGAGTTCTAACTCCTGTGTCTCCCGACCGGCCCGCGGCCTTTAAAAACGCGCGCGCCCTAAACGCCGCGGCGGTTACAGAGTTGGCGGGAGCTGTTCCTGCACCTTCCGGGCTAGGTGTCCAGACAGCTTTGAGCCAGCTCATTACTTTCACCTTTTTACCCGAGTGTGTGACTGTGGTAAGGGAAAGCCTAGCTGACTGGAGGGTTGACTGGAGGGTTGACAGCGGACAGGGGGTAAGCGATGGAGTATCGAGGGTCGGATGGGAGGGTTCGCGGACAGGAGGGAGACTTCCTCTACGGGAGGATCCAGGACCTGGAGGAGATCTGCGCGGAAGAACAGCAAACTGAGGGTACACAGCGGCTAGAGAATGATTGAGGGAGCACCCAGGGAAGACAGCGGATGGAGGAGAGTAGGGGAACCCCCTTGGAATCATCGTGCACCTCCAAGTCCCTGTCCTTGAGCTCCTTGGTCGCGGAGAGTTTGGGGGTTCTGGGAGAAAGTCACCCCCTTCCCCATGAAGGAGGCAGGGAAGCACTTCTCAGGTGAGGCCACAGTCGAAAGGTGGCCTGTGGTAGGGCAATGACTCATTGGGTACAGTCTGTGCCCAGCATGCATGCAACCCTGGGATCCATCTTCAGGACCCAAAAACCTGGGAGCAGTAGTAAGTGCCTGTGGTCTCAGTATTAGGGAATGGAGACCGAAGAAAGGACAGGTAGTGTGACTGTGAGTAGAATTTTATACATGGGAATCCTGGTATTACTTTAAAAACATATTTGCATGCGTCTATGAAAATTCATAGTGAAACTCATAACCATGTAGAGTTAGCATATGCTAATAAAAAGATACTTTTGAAAAGTCGAGTAGTGCTGTTTAACACTTATAAAGTTCTGGGTGGGGGACGCTGGAGCGTTGATTCAGTGGTTAGAGCCTGCGGTGCTTTTGCAGAGGCCCTGAGCTGGTTGCCAGCACCCATGTGGAGTGGCTCACAACTACATGTAATTCCAGAGGAGGCCATCCTTCACTTCGGGCTCCTGTACTGTTGTGCATATACCACACACCCCGTGCCACACACGTGTGTGATGGAAAGTATATGATGAAAAATCTTAAAAGCAATTATCAGGATAACCAAGTATGGTGCACATGCGTGGGGATTGAAGCAGGAGTAGGTAATGTCCGATACCAGCTCAGTATGCAGAGCCAGTGGACGACAGTCTAAGTTATGATGAGACCCAGACTCAATGGAACAAAACACAAACAGGGCTTAGAAAGCCCATCGGTAGATGCACCAGCTCTATCAAACATGCCTTTTGATCCCTAAGCCTAAAGGTGATATGGTTTAAAGACGGTATAGTTATTTAACAATTAGTGCCTATGGATTACGACAGTATCTAAGACAGTACAGACTAAGGCTCAAACTCAGCCAGGAAAGAAATACTCCATTAGACAACTGAGCTGGGTGGGACATAGGATATTTTGGTACAAATACGGTAAGTAGAAGGTAAGGCATTTTTGAGTGTCCAGAATATAAGGGAATGTTGAAATGTCTAAAGCTAGGTACTTTAATCTCTTAAAAACACACTGTGCCTTTTGTATCCAGTCCTCAAGCTGTGGTGGCAAGGACGTCCTCCAGGCCACTCTTTGCCAAGCATGTTGTATGTGGCTCACATTCAAAAGGCTGTTTTCCCGCCTCCCTGCCCTGAATCAGGGTCTTGAGGGCTGCACCCTTTCTCATCTAGGATCTCAGCTTTAATCCCACGTCTGTCGATAAGCCCACAGAGTCATGTTGGCTTTGTTCCAGATCTGTATTTGGCTTCCTATTCAACCTTGCCACCAAGATGTCTAATAAAGCATCCCAAAATGAGCTCCCAAGCTCCAGTACCCACTTTTGCTTTTCATTTGTTCAATCTAGAAAGCCACCTCCTTCCCTGTCCCCTTTTTTTTTTTTTTTTTACTTTTTTTCTTCCTTGCCACAGTTAAGCCATCAGAAAACCATGTAGTTTCTGGACAGCTCTAGATATGTTCAATCAATGGAAACTTGTGCGTGGCTTTCTCTATCTGGTTTCTTTCGCTTGTCGTGTTTTCCTGGCTCATTTGTGTTGTACATAGCTAAGTTTGTTACTTTTTGCTCTGCATTCATCACCTAATGGGTACTTCTGTTGTCTGTTTGGACTGTTAGGAATGACGCTGCTTGTATGCATGGTTTTCTGTTTTCGTTTTGTTTGTAGCAGGGTCTCACTGTTGCCCAGGGTGGTCTTAGCCTCCCGAGTGCTGGTATTACAGGTATGCCTATAAGGGTTGTCTTAAAGGCTACTGAGACATGTTTGTAACTTCTCTTGGGAAGTATGAGAGGGAGACATAGTATTTACCTTTTGGTTTCATCACTGGGGATTGAACTCATGGCCCTGTGCATGCCAGGCTGACACTCTGCCCATGAGCTATATTCCTAGTTTCTGCTAACCTTTTGAACTAGGTAGTATTTTTTTAATTGAAGTTATATATTTAAAAGTTTTTACAATTATATTTGTTTCTATGTGTATTGTGTATGTGTGTGTGCCACATAGTGTGTATGGTGGTCAGAAGATAACTTGTGGGACTCAGTTCTCTCTTTCTGCTACATGAGATCCAAGAATTAAAAGTTGACAGGCTTGGCAGTGAGTACCTTTACCTTCTGAACCATGTCTCTGACCTCTAAGTATATATTTTATAGTTAAAATTACAATCCCTAGTCACTGATAGTATGACCACGAGTAAGTGGTTTCAGTTTTACCTTTGTAAATAAAATTGGACTAAGTATTTGCTGAGGTCATTTTCAGGTCTCAAATTGTATATTTCTGTGATAAAATGATGTCATGGGCTTCTCCTCACAACGAGAGTACTTTAGATAGTTGCAGTATAACTTAGCTTGTTTTTATTACAGGACCTAAAGTGATTGCTACAATGGAAGGAATCAGTAATTTCAAGACGCCAAACAAATTATCTGAAAAAAGGAAATCTGGTAAGATTGCCAAAGACCTTCTCTTGTTGCTGTTTCTACTAGAAACATCTTTGTGTTTGTTCCTTTGTCACTGTAAACAGTCATGGTATTGGTCACTATGACAGTAATAACCATAATGGAGATTCTGATAGCACAGGCCAGCCTTTCTGTCTAGTTGCTGATGGTCGTTCTGGATTTTAGGACCTGCCTAGTAATGGTCTTCTGGCTTGAACTAGAGGGTAACAGGAGTTGTATTCCTTGTAGATGGGATCCAGGAATCAAGCATCAGGCTTGCACAGCAAGCACTTTTGCCTGTGGAGGTGTCTTAAGGATTGTTCAAGATGTCTTTAGTTGGTCATATATAGATTAATAGACATTGAGACTTTTTTTCCACTTCATTATCTATGACTTTTTTTTTAAATTACCTTATTACACTGGCTCAGCATATTTTTGAGTAAAGGTGATAGTGACATATTAGTGTTGTCCCCAATGTATCTATTAGATATTGCTGTCCACAGATGCCCTTATTAGATTTCAGTCTCTCTACTGCCTCCAAGTCCTAAGATTACAACTTGTGCTCCCACACCTAGCCTATGAGGATCCTTCTTTTTCTCTCAATGTATTTTTATTAATTTATGATGGGTGCATGTGTGCACCACATCCATGTGGGTGCCTTGGAGGCCAGAAGAGGGCATTAGATTCCATGGAAATTGGAGTTACAGATGATTATAAGCTGCCTGATATGTGTGCTGGGAATCAGACTCGGGATTTCTGTAAGAGCAGCAAGTGCTCTTGACCACTGAGCTGTCTTACCAACGTCAATATTCTTTATTTTTAAGTAGCCTTTTAAGAATGTAAAAAGCTGAGATGGCTCATCAGGTTGACCCAAGTGTGATCTGCCCAAATAGAACCAAGTTCACAAAGTTCTCCTCTGACTTCTAAATGTGTGCCATAGCATTCACATCTACACACAGAGACGTTTAGACATACCATGTACATACACACAGAATAATTGAATGGATTTTTCAGATCCTTATCTTGTAAGGCATAAAAAAACAAGCCATTTACACTAGTGTTACCATGAGAGTTGCAGAAGTCGTCCTAGTCACAGGGTGTCCCCACACTGTAATAAAAAAACCTATGCCATTACTAATCTTACAATAGGGCTTTAAGATGATTTTGTACTGCTGTTTTCAAATGCTAAGTTTTTGCTTTTGTTTTTTAGTATTATGTTCAACTCCATGTGTAAATATCCCTGCCTCTCCATTTATGCAGAAGCTCGGCTTTGGGACTGGGGTCAGTGTTTACCTAATGAAAAGGTGAGTGAGTGAGTGAGTGTAAGATTCTGCTTGGGGGACTGTAGGTCTCTTGTACTTGGATTGGGGAAGTTTCTCATCACACCTGAAGGCCACATTCCAGTTCTAACTGCTGGAGCTCTGCCCCTAATACTTTACTTCTGGATTCCTCCTGCTAGGTTTGAAAGACCCCCCGAAGAGAGACCCTTTCTAAAGTTGCGGGAAATCGCGGACCCCAGACACAGAGACCATTTTGGATGTAATAAGCAAAGGCGAGGTTTATTACGGAGATCTATTACGGGGATCTCCGGGTCGACACGTATCCTGCGCAGGAGACAGAGGTGTCGACCACGAAGCTCAAAAGTCAGGGGTTTATATAGGGAAGGCTAGGGGGTTTGGCGCGGTTACACACAATTGGCTAATTTCTGGCGCGGCTATAGGTGATTGGCTCATTTAAACATGGCAGTGAGATTACAGCACAGCAGGAGAGTACGTATTGACTGGAGCGTACAGGATTTTAGAAGCTAGGGGCGTATCAGGGTTTGAAGGACATCTGGTTAAGGTGTGACTCTGAGTAAGCTGGGGGAGGTGCCCTTCTGCCAGATGGTTTGGGTCAGTCCTGATAACTGGGGCTGGTTCCTGCATTCCTTTTCTTTATCTTTATGGTCTGTTAGTCCTAGCGGCAGGGCGGTGCTGCCTGGACTTACTTTTCACAGTGTTTAGTCCTGAGTCTGTGATTTTTGAAACTTACTCTTTTAACTTCATGTTTTTAAATGTTAAATCTGTATAATTTTCCTTTCATTCCCCTCTTCTTCTACTAAGTAATTCTAATCTTAGAATTTTGATTTCAAGTCTCATATTTGGTCTCACCAGTTGTCCTAACTGACTGGTACTGTTGTCTCAGAACCATCAACCGCACAGCACCCACTCGATTTTTAACAAAAGCAATTAACCTGTTTGTCACGCAGGGTCCAAACACTAAAACAAAGAATATTAGTAATGGCCCAGCCATATAGTAGAGAGTAGGGTAGTCATCCAGGGAGACCGAGTGAACCAAGACTCAAACCAACCTTGTTGAGCGTCTCTATCTTTTTGTAGGAGTCAAACCTATTAACTAGTTTCTTTAACACACATGGACCTATAATCAGAAGCAGAAGCAAAACTAAGAAGGGTCCCATAAGGGAAGATATCAGAGTAGTCATCTAAGGAGATCTACTAAACCAGCTCTCGAACCATCCCTGATGCGCTTCTCTGTCTTTTGTCTAACCTTTCTCTAAGTTTATTCATGGAGTCTTTAATTACTCCTGAATGGTCTGTATAGAAGCAACATTCTTCTTTCAGTGTAGCACACAGACTCCTTCTTTAAGGAATATCAGGTCTAATCTTCTTCTATTCTGAAGGACTACCTCTGAGAGGGAGTTTAGGTATTCTTGGAGGTCAGCTAAAAAGTCTTTCACTCTTTTTATATCTGAGTCAATGGCAGTTCTGGAATCTCTATAAGCCTTGCATTGCAGGGCAACAGCAGATGTCCTTGTGCTGCCCTTGCAGCACCTAGATAGCCTTAAGTAATTCTCAACTCTTTTTTTTTCTTTACTAAGTCTTTAGCATTAGGATTCCAATCTGGATACTATCTAAACCTACACACCAAGGTCATGACTAGCTTTTAGAACTTCTAAACTTATACACATTGTGATCCCTGAGGCACAGTCCCAAGAAGTGTTAGGAGTACTAACATATGCAATGTTACATCATTTGTAATAGAAATCAAGCCTATCCCCACACCTATCTTGATAGAACCCAGGGCAAACATGAAATTAAGTCTAGGGAGCTTTTTGAAGATCTGAGTTTCCCTCTAGGTCCCAGCTCTCAGCCCCAACAGCTAGTACACGGCTGGTGAGGGCTGAGAATTGATGGCTGTCAGGGTGGTCAGCAGCACCAGGTACAGTCCTTTCCAGTGAGGCTCGAGTATCTGGGTTCGGTGCCATCGTATGTAGCCAAGTCTCTGACCTGGAACTGATGAGATGTCTCGGGGGTCCCCAGGGCATAGGCTGCTGCCAGCTCTGAGCAGATTTCTTTCTGTATCACCTGTAGGTCTTTTAGCCTGGCACACAAATCATTATTACTATGGCACTATGACATGTTGGTTCAGTAACATCATCTAATACAGTCAGAGGAGCTGAGGCCCCATATAAGATCTCAAAGGGGGTAAGGCTGAATCTGGAAGGGGTATTTCTTGCTCTGAAGAGAGCAAGAGGGAAGGAGTGCCACCCAGTCTGTGCCAGTCTCCATGGTCAATTTAATTTGGTCAGGGTCTCTCTTAGAGTTTTATTTATTTACTCTACCTGTCCTGAACTTTGAGGTCTGTAAATACAATGTAATTTCCAATCGACCTCTAAATACTTGGCCACACCCTGGCTTATCTTGGCAACGAAAGTAGGCCCGTTGTCTGACCAGATTACCTTGGGCATTCCAGACCTGGGATTTCTTCCAGTATCTTCTTGATGATTGCAGAGGCCGTCTCTCGTTTGGTGAGGAAAGCTTCTATCTATTCCTGAAAAAGTATCTGCAAGCACTAGGAGATACTTGTGATTATATTGTTCTGGTTTTATCTCAGTGAAGTTCACTTCGACTTTTCGACTTTTCACTAAACTCTCTAGGTCTCTTTGCTCTGTTTGCTTGCTAAGCATTCACTTATTGACATACCTTATACTTTTTACTGTCTCTCTGCTTAAAGTCTATTACATACACCTTAACTATTTGGACAAACTTTTTATCTAAGTGAGTCCATATTTGTATTTGGCAAAGTGAGTCTCCTCCCCCCCCCTCTGGGGAGTATAGCTTTCCCCTCAAGTGTGCCATTGTCTTTTTTTTCATTTAAGCAATTTGGGCCTTTTCTTCTGTTGTACATTCTAAGTGAGGCCATCCCTTAGTCCAATCCCAGTTCCCAGTGGCTGTCTCTTGCAGGCCTGTAACCAGGATAGGCTCCTGCATAGCCATTTCCCAAGCCACTTTATCTTCTTTGTTACTGCCCCATGCCAATGAATCTCTTCTCTCCTGATATCCTGAGCAATGAATAGTACTCACAGTTGTTGGCTTCACCAGGGCATCCAAGAGATGGCAAAGGCATCTGCGGCACTTATGTGCTGGGAGGTTGAGGTTCAGCTATCCCAGATGACATTGTGTTGTCCACCATGGCAGCACCCACTTATCTCTGACCTTCATGAAGAGAACTGTTCCTGTCTGTGGACAAGGTAGCCTCGACTTTCAGCAGGGGTCAATCAGCCAGTCGCAGAGGTCTTTCCTCCACCCATGGGCTTCTGCCAGTGCTTGATACTCATGCTGTGGTGGCTCCAGGTCAGGACTGGGCAGCAAGGTGACCAGATTGTCCCCAACAGGTGGAGAATCTAGTCCATGTCAGCTGACCAGTGGTCCCATCCTTTGGGACACTTCATTCAAAGGCAAGACATCAGCCACTCTATCACAGTTTAAGTCCTGGATTGGGTGATAATTGTCAGTGCCTGGCTGGCAGGAACGGTGTGTTCCAGGCAGAACGGCACTAAGCCACACATCTCCCAGCATCAGGTACTGGTGTACTGAGACAAATCTTAAGCCCCATGTACACAGTCTGCAGATATGCATCTCATGAGCAAGGGATAGGGGCAGTCAGGGATGACCATGAGCTAGTGGGTTACCTGGCCCACGCCAAGGTCCACTGTTCTTCGGGCAGTCCATAAGTATTGTTCATTGCAGTAGGCCCCTGTACCCAAGGTCTTTGGATACTGGCCCACTGGAGCATAGGAGCACAGAGCATTGGGTCCCTGTATCCATAAAACAACTGGGCAGGCTTCCCTCCTATCTCTGCACATAGCCAGCACTCCAGGACCGAGAGGCTCTCCAGTGTCCCCTCTTGTTCTTTCTGGGCAGTCCCTGACCCAGTGTCTTTTTTTTCTTTGCATTAGCACACTGATCTTTAGCCAGAATTCTCTTCTGTTGCCAGGTACTGTCTTCCTAGGTTCCCTAACTACTGTGGCCAGTATATGTTCCTCTCTCATCTTTTATCTCTCTTTAGCTCTCTCGCTTCCTCTTCTTTTTGTCTCCTTTCTTCCCTAGCTTTCTGCTCTTTTTACCTTCTTTTCTCTTTCTAACTTATACTAATTCTCAGCAACTTAGCTTAACCCTTCAAGTTTCTGTAACTTTCTCTTCATATCTTTTCCTTATCTTAGCCAGATTGGTGGGGCATTTTCCAGCCCCTTGGAGACCCACCCTTGGAGCCTGGGGGCAGACCCGGAGCACTCCCTACCTTCAGGGGTATTGAAGTCAACAGTCAGGAGTGAGGGCCTTCCATCCATGTCTGGAACATTCTTTCTGGCCTCTAGTAGGATTCTGTCTTTCCTCAGTGGTAAAGAAGACCTGTAACAGTTACTAACAAGCATCTCAAGTGGGATGGTGAGAAAACAAGAAGGGAATCTAGAGGAGAGAAGTCCACTGAAGAGGACAAATAGCATTTAGTCACACAGCTAAACCAGGAGGCCTTTTTTGGACAAAAAGGCCATTGTAAAAATAAGCACAAGCTTTGCCTATGAAACAGAAAGGTGAGCAGAGAGGCAGCCTATCTGTTACCGGCTGTCTCTCTGGACTTAGATTTTCCCTTAAGGAGTATCTCTCTTCAGTGTCAGCTTGGTCGCTTTGCCTCTCAAGAGAACCAGCCTCCAAATAACACTAGGCTTCTAGTAACAACTAATAACAAAAGGATGGAGAGATGGTTAGAACCTGGGTGCTAGATGCCAGGTGGCTGACAAAAGATGTAACCAGTTCACCTGGGCTATCAGGACCTCAGTAGCAGCCCTTTACCAAACTGTCTCACTGGGTTAAAAGCCCATGGAAAAGAAAACATTAATCCTGACCTTGGCCACCGCCAAAGCCTGAATTCTAAATCTTGACTGGCAAAACAAAACAAAGTTCTTTACAGTTTGTTGTTGATTCTTTGAAACTACTTTAGGGGCTTTTCTGCCTGCCCCCAAACTGGGGCATCTCTCCTTGGGGAGGAGGCTCAAGAGAGAGAGACAAAACTCCCTGGCAGAAAACAATTTCTCTCAAGCAAATTATTTTCAACTTTTAACTTAAGCACCAAGAGGACCAAGTAAAACTCTTTGACGAACAAAGCAAACAGTTTCATGATTTCAAACACAGTCGTCAGTCCAAGATTTTAAACACAGTCGTCTGTCCAAAGTCCAAAAACGAAACAAAAGCCAAAGACACTCGACAATACCACAGAAAACAAACCAGACAAGCAAGACTAAAACAAAGCACCCTTGCCCAAACTGCAGCTTGACCTTAGCTGCTTCTGGGGTGAGACGGACCATCTGATTCTACCTCCCAACAGAATTCCAGAGTGTCCTCTTGCCCTAACGTCCGTCCAATGGTCCACCATCAAACACAAAGGGGTTATCACAGTCTGCCCCATGGCAAAGAAAAAGAACGCCAAACACAGAAACAGAATACAGACAACAGACACAAGTCCAAGCACACTTGTCCGCGCCTATACTTAAATAGGCAGCCGAACGCGACCTCTGACGGAGTGGGATTTTTCGTCTGCTCCCGCCTAGGTAAAAGGAGCACTCCGTCTCTTTTGTTCCAGAAAACCACAGTCAGGTCCTCCTGACTGCCCACAGCCAGGCTCTCCCGGCCATTCTCCGCCCGTGGAACGTCTTCCAGGGGCTGCAGCTTGTGGGCTCTGGGCATCCCCCCTTCCGCAGCCAGAGGATCCTTACGGACCTCAAAGGCAGCTGCACAGAGTGGGATTCCACATCCACTCTCTTAACACTGACCGGTACTAAGACACACATATATACACACACGGCGGAACCAAAACAGAGACATACAGACTGACAAATGCGGCGCCGCTCACACAGAAACACTCAGACAAACATCCAACTCACCTCCAAGGGGTCTTCGGAGTCTGGGGTGGTCGCGAAGATCCCCGACGAGCCCCCAAAATGAAAGATCCCCGAAGAGAGACCCTTTCTAAAGTCGCGGGAAATCGCGGACCCCAGACACAGACCATTTTGGATGTAATAAGCAAAGGTGAGGTTTATTACGGAGATCTATTACGGGGATCTCCGGGTCGACACGTATCCTGCGCAGGAGACAGAGGTGTCGACCACGAAGCTCAAGTCAGGGTTTTATAGGGAAGGCTAGGGGGGTTTGGCCGTTACACACAATTGGCTAATTTCTGGCGCTATATAGGTGATTGGCTCATTTAAACATGGCAGTGAGATTACAGCACAGCAGGAGAGTACGATTGACTGGAGCGCACAGGATTTTAGAAGCTAGGGGCATATCAGGGTTTGAAGGACATCTGGTTAAGGTGTGACTCTGAGTAAGCTGGGGGAGGTGCCCTTCTGCCAGATGGTTTGGGTCAGTCCTGATAACTGGGGCTGGTTCCTGCATTCCTTTTCTTTATCTTTATGGTCTGTTAGTCCTAGCGGCAGGGCGGTGCTGCCTGGACTTACTTTTCACAGTGTTTAGTCCTGAGTCTGTGATTTTTGAAACTTACTCTTTTAACTTCATGTTTTTAAATGTTAAATCTGTATAATTTTCCTTTCAGGTTATGAAAAGGGAAGTAGCTTAATCATTTTCCTTTTGGTTCTGTAAGAAGACGGAGTGGTAGAAAGATCCGAGAACGCAGCGTTGAGTGTGGTGAACAGGTGTAGAGTGTTCCATGTGGAGCTGAAGTAGCTGATAGTGAAGAGGAGATGCTAGGGATGGGGAACCACAGTCACTGGCTCTAGGGAAGGGAGAGTCACTTCTCTTTAGGGAGCAGGCCCTGAGAGGCTACCCGTGCACTGAGTGGACTCGGTGGGCCTAAAAAATATAAACACATGAAGTTAGGAGGGAAAGTGGTGGTGGTGGAATAGAAGAGGAACTGGAGGGGAGGGAGTGGAAAGTAAATTTGATCAAAACAAATATGTGTGAAATTTCAAATTATAATAAAAGAATAGAATTCTATTATATAGAAAATCTAAATTTTCAATATTAATTAAAGCATGTCATAAATCATCTCTGATACATATTGATAAACATTGATTAAATAGTAGGCTGACATGCCAGGATAGAAATGTTAGAAAATAGTGTAGCAGTTCTAAAGTTTAATTGTACTTTGATAAGTTCCTAACAGTCCATCCTTATTTTTGTCCTTTAATCCCTTCTCAGAGCATAGATATCATATCAGGTTCTGATTAAATGTTGACACTGATTTACTCAAAGCAGAAATGTAACAAGTGCTGACCAGCTAAAGAAATACTTTTAAAAACCTATTTCTATGGAGCAAAATTTGAGTGTTGGTGTTTCTTATTCATTTTGTATCACTAAGTTTACATATGTATGTTTTAGATCTCCAAGAGGGTTGTCCCATTCTCCTTGGGCTGTGAAAAAGATAAATCCTTTATGCGATGATCATTATCGAACTGTGTATCAGAAGAGACTAACTGATGAAGCTAAGATTTTAAAAAACCTTAATCACCCAAACATTGTAGGTAAGTCTACATTTACTTTGTGGCAGTATGTGGTAAGCAGTGTTCTGTATAGTATCTGGTTTTGCTAATAATGTTGGGTCTACACGTTGTTGGGGAAAAGTTAATGTGAGTTCACATAAGGGGCTGGAGAGATGGATCAGTAGGTAAGAGAACCTATCATGCTTGCCGAGGACTCAGGTTCAGTTCTTGGCACCTACATGGTGACTCACAACCATCCATGGGGGATATAGTGTTTTGACTTCCACTGGCAATAGGCATGCATGTGGTGCACATATAAACATGCAGGCAAAATATAAAATAAATAAAAAAATATTTAAAATGCACATATTTTAGATCTTTAAGTATTTGTATTTAACCTTCATAGAGTTGGGTTGGAAGTAGTTGTTTTAGTGCTGGTTCTGAGATTTCTGGGATGTAGAATGGTCTTCATGTAGACCATTCATGTTCATTTAGATGGATTCTTGTGCTGTTTTCACTTTGCATTTTTGATACTAATGAGACTGGTGGAATCATTCTGTTTACAGAAGCATAGTAAAGTATTTTGATCTGTGCTGCTAGACACACCCGAAGGCATCTGAATTTGCCTCTGGGCTTTGTAAACAGTAGCTACTTCACTGTGATAGTCCAGGTACATGTTACATTATGAAGAGTTTAATAGAGAAATGTTATGTTTTCTTAAGGCTATCGTGCTTTTACTGAAGCCAGTGATGGTAGTCTGTGCCTTGCTATGGAGTATGGAGGTGAAAAGTCTCTGAATGACTTAATAGAAGAGCGGAACAAAGACAGTGGAAGTCCTTTTCCAGCAGCTGTAATTCTCAGAGTTGCTTTGCACATGGCAAGAGGGCTAAAGGTAACTATGTCACTGGATTTTAAACAGCTTTGGTGAACTATGAAGAAATGAACATGTGTTGTACCTATTTTGTTTGCTGTGCTTTTGGATAGGTAGAAGATAAGGGAAGAAAAGAAACGGATACATAGCTGGGCACTGGTGGCACATGCCTTTAATCCCAGCAGGCAGGAGGCAGAGGCAAGGCAGAGTTTTGAGGAAATGGCTACAGAGAAATTCTCTCTGGGGGTTGGGGGGATTATATTAAATACTGGTAATAGTGACTCTAGAGAACTACTTGCAGTGTAATAATAGAGATGTTAGGGTTACATGTTAAGGTTTCATAGGAAATTGGTTTTTGGAGCAGATTGAGAAAAAACATTTTAATTATAATTTTTAGTACATTTTTAGATAACTTTAGATAAGATAGAGCTGGGCGTGGTGATACACACCTTTAATTTCCAGCATTTGGGAGGCAGAGGCAGGTGGATCTCAAGGCCAGGGAGTTCAAGGTCAGCAGGGTGAGTTCCAGGATAGCCAAAGGATAGCAGCATCCAAATTACTCACCAACTCATGACTTGAAGTATGTATATATAAGGAAATGAATAAATGACAGTGTAACCATGTTGGGGCCTCTTCACCACATGATAGGCTGCATTTGAAATAAGGCAGATCACAGCAAGAATGGCCTCTCATTTCACAGTTAGGCTCACAGTGTAGTACTCAAATGCTGCCAAATGAACAGATAGCCATTGTGCAGCACTGTTCAAAATGTGACTATAATTGTTTGCAACCCAATAAAACATAATATAGCTTTGCATTACATTTTTGCTTCTGCTTATGAATTATGGTGGCCCCATCTCACCTGCTTTTCTTGTATTATATCAAAGTTGAGGTAAGTTGTGAAGATTCTGAAATTAAGTCTAGAACTACTGGCCGGCCTCAAGTGAATCTGGTGTTTGGAAATCTTCTGGATAGAAAATTATCTGGGCTTTGAGAATTCAAACATCTTTAAGAAAATTTTTAGTGGCATGTTCCCTTCCTGGCTTCAAATACTTGGACAAGTCTAGTTTACAAAGCCATTGTTTTAAGAGTTTTTATTCATTTTTCTACTAATGTATTGGATTGCTTTTTCCAATTTTAGTATCTGCATCAGGAAAAGAAGCTGCTGCATGGAGACATAAAGTCTTCAAATGTTGTAATTAAAGGTGACTTTGAAACAATTAAAATCTGTGATGTAGGAGTCTCTCTGCCATTGGATGAAAATATGACTGGTAAGCAGCACTGTTTTAAATTCATACAACTTTGCATTGTAAACATAATAAACCTACATGGTTTAAAATTAACTTTTTCAAAAGTGTATAATAGAGTGTCTTTGCTCCTTCCCTTGCCACATGAACACTTACTGACTTCTTGGTAGTAATTTTTTGTTTTTGATTTGTTTAAATACGTCAGTTGAGGATGGCCTTGGGCTCACAGGCCTCCTAGCCTTCAGCCTGTGGCCACACTGGCCCTAATAGCCTGGATTGTAACTGAACAACTATAGGCAAGATGTGCCCACTAGGTTAGAGCTTCCCCAGCTTCTGGGCATTCTTATTTAATCATGCTAAATAGGATCAACTATTCCATCTTCCCTTTTCTCTTCAAATGTTTCTTTACTTGTAATTTTATTGAAAGCCTCAAAATAGAATTTAAGATTAGCTTTGATTAAACTGCTTGTTTTTCTCTCCTACTGTTTGGAATGAGTTAAAAGCATTTCGTTTTCAATTCTATCCTTATTTGTGTGAAAATGGAGATTATAGTAATGAAATACTGAAAAATTAATACACTTTAAAACTATCCAGTGAATTATCTTAGTTACAGAATAGTTTTTAAACTTGTAAAGCAAATTTTGCCTTAAGGAAGTATCTTTGGTATAATACTTTACCAGAAAAAGGAATTAAATTAGAGACTACAAACAAAATATCCAGGAGAGCCTTGGATATTTGGAACTTGAGCAATGTAAATTTATGTAATTATAGAACGGTATTTAGATCACAGAGAATTGATTCATAAACACTAGTAGCTATTAGTGATTATGTTAAAAAAAGACAAAACTTGCCCCCACTGGCTTCACTTCTTTGTCAGCCAGGAAAGGAAGAGCAGAGTCTGTGAAAGAAATAAGGACAGGAACAGAAGTCAAGAAAAACAAATCCTGAAAAATGTTAGTAATAAAACCAAAAGCTGGATCCTTAGAAAAATAAAAATTCTCACCAAGATTGAAAAGAGAGAGATACTAGGCATGAAGAGGGTCTCAGCTGCATGCTCCACACATTTGTAAGGATGGCTGCAGATAGCTGTATTCCACCAAGTTGTGAGCATAGATGAAAATGATAATTTCCTAGAAAAATAAAATTATCAAAAGAACTAGGAAGGCCAAAAATCTCTGTCTAGTAAAGAGACAATCCTATAAAGACTTACATGGTTGATTTTAGAAGAAAAGTGGTACTAGAATGACTGAAGTTACCAATTATATTCCTATATATTAGTAAAGTAATAGAATGAAAACTTAAAAATTCCATGTATAACTGTTAGAACCCCAAGATATTTAAAGATCTGAGAATTTAAAAAAATGAATAAATCCACTAAGTTTAAGTCTCTAATCTGGAAGCCCTAAAGCATCATTAGGAGGGAACTAGATGGAGAAAGGTCTCTGTATTAGAAAACTATTAATGTGGTGTTATCCTTTCTGGCTCTCCTGGCTTAGCACACCTGGAAGCACTGAAATGTCATTTGTCTCTCAAACTCCGACTTTGTTGCTTGCAGAAAACCCAAGGCCCAGACTTGAAATGATCTGCAGTGTCACACAGCTTGCAAATCTTTGAAGCCAAGCAAGGTGTTACTAGCTTGCCTGGAATCTTGATATCTGTATTCTTTATATTTCTATCACCGTTTAATTGAGACAGGGTTTATTTGTGTAGCTTTGGGCTGGCCTTGAGAGATCAACCTGCCTCTTCCTCTTGAGTGCTGGAATCACAGGCTTGAACCACCACTACCTGGTTGAACTACTGTTTTCTTACATTCCCACCAACTGATGAGATTTTTTAATACTTGCCAGTCTGATAGGGACAGATTCTTTATAGTGAGGTTGAATATAGTGATTAACCTCTGAACTCCCCAAATGGGTTTTGCTTGTATTGTTTTGTTGGTTGCTCTCATGACTATTCTACTTGCATTTTGTTTTAGTGACTGATCCTGAGGCCTGTTATATTGGTACTGAGCCATGGAAACCCAAAGAAGCATTGGAGGAAAATGGCATTATTACTGACAAGGCAGATATGTTTGCTTTTGGCCTTACTCTTTGGGAAATGATGACTTTATGTATTCCACACATCAACCTTCCAGATGATGATGATGATGAAGGTATAACCACAAATAGGTTTCAACATAAATCTGAATTCCTTCCAATAGATTAGTGCATACAATTGTCTTTCTGCTAAATCAAAATTTAGAGTTAAGATTATAGCAATACTGTGATTGGCTAGATTTAATCCTATATAAATGAGATAGACTGATAATAGGAAGATAAGGGTATTCCTCTCCCCACTCATGGGTTCTTATTTTTTCTTAAACAGTTTTACATTAGGTGGGTGGGGGTATCTAGTTGAATAGTTTAACATTTTGGAGAGAAAGTAGCTAAACTCTGTGGCAGGAGAGTTGGACAGACAGCCTGTGGTATATAGGGGAATGTGTATTGGATAACCCCCTCCTTGCAGGAGGGTAAATCATTGAGCTATTCCATGACCAACTTGATTTTGCTTGTTTTCATCTCTTACCTCCCTCATGTGCAGATGCAACATTTGATGAGAGTGACTTCGATGATGAAGCTTACTATGCAGCTCTGGGGACAAGACCATCCATCAATATGGAAGAACTGGATGAATCCTACCAGAAGGTCATTGAACTCTTCTGTGTGTGTACTAATGAGGATCCTAAAGATCGCCCATCTGCTGCACACATCGTTGAAGCTTTGGAACTAGATGGCCAATGTTGTGGTGGTCTAAGCTCGAAGCATGGCTTGTATGGGAACTGTTAACTAGATGTATTTATTTAGCTAATATAACTTATAGTAGCTAGATTCTAGAAGTAGCTTATTTTAAGACCATTGTACATAGTTAATAATTGTATAACCTTCTGACATGTTATTTCCTATATATGCATTTATTGTACTGGATAGTCTTTGAAGTTTAAAAAACTCTCCAGGTATCTAGATGCTGCTGCCCCTACTGATTTAAACACTAGTGACCTCTGTTCTAAGATGACTTAGAATCAAGGGACCATTGGTTTGTTAAAGACCTTTTTAGATATTCTTGCTTCTTTAATGGGTTACTAAAAATTTCACTATACACAGTACAGTTAATTGTCTGTTCATAGTGTCCACCTTTTAGTTGGCCTGTTGGCCCATGTGCCCTGAAGCTTAAGAGCATGGTGCAGAAGCATAGCCCCTAGAATGTTTCAGACCCTGGTTACTGTCTTGCCTCTCTCCACTCCTTAGCATCTAATTTACTTTGTTTTTACTGACTGTATACTAAGTCTTCTAAAAGCTATGTAAGAATAAACAATAAAAACAGTTTTAGTACTAGGCATCTCAGCATTATCTTCTGTTTTTGTTGATGTGTTAACCATTAGATTTGTGGAGTGAATGTGACTTCTTTCTCTCAACCTTGTTTTCTTATGTATAAAGTGAGGTTAAATTGTGTCAATTGTTTTGAGTCATAGCTCCTTGCAGTTACCAGAACTTACACCACCTGGTTTCACCATTTAGTTCTCTACCTTGGCAACAAATAGGAAACATTAATTTCTAGAATTTCCTGGTAGGTTCCTCTTAGGAGTATACCAAACAGATCACTAATTAGCATATTGTTCATCTAAACAGTAGGAAAGTGACATCAAACTGAAAATTTACTTATGGAAAAATTGTTAAAGTGTGCACACTGGGACTCAGTCTTATCTGCTCCTTCTCTGATGTGTCATTTTAAATAGGTTTGCCCAAGTGACAGGTCCTACTTACTGGCCATAAAGCATGAATTGGCTCAAACATATACACTGGCACTTTGAGAGATATTCCCTGTAGACACCCCATTTTTCACATATCACTTTATATCACTGTACCTGTCACAATAAACCAGTACTGAAATGCAATTCAACTCCATACTTTATTCAGATTTACTGTTCAGTGACTTTTTCTGTTCCAAGATCCCATTCAAATGCCACACTTCAGGATGTCATGACCCTTTGACTAAATTTCAAACTTTTGTTTTTCATTGCTTTTGAGTCTTAAGGTATGGTGGTTATATATTTTGTACAACTGGGACTTGTCTTAAGGTTTAGTTCATGTTCACATGGAATTATACTTGAGAAAGGTAAATACCCTTCTGATGTAGCAAACCAAATCTCAACCCAGTAGCACTGGCTGTTGCTATTGTCAGCAGGGTACCTGCTAGTGTGATGCTCATTTTCCTCCTTTCCATTGCTATACTCTAATGCGCAGTTTGCCTTAGGACTTAACTGTTGTCCACAATTCATTTTTTGGTTGGACTCAAATTATTACTATATGTGGTACTTGCAGAAGCCTGGCTATCTGACTTGGATCCTTGGAAGGTATGGTAGGGGAGAAGTAACTCCCAAGGGTTGTTCTCTAACTCCATGGAGGCACCTTGAAATGCATGCATGACATACATAATTAGAACAACTGTGATTGGCTTCTCACAAGTCACTGAACAATGGATTGTTAATAAAATATAATAAACATTTAAGATTTTGTGCAGAAAATAGCATTAAAATGTTATAATTTTAACACTTTCTCACTATTTTTGGAAGGATTACAGGCAAATTAGACTAAAGATGAACCAATTTTACAAACAATAATACAACCTAGAAACAAAAATTTCTTCCTTAATGTCTCATGCCAGGTATCAGTTAAATGACCTTTAACAATTAAAACCACCTGAATTTTTTGTTTTAGAAATGAGTATCAAATTCAGAAAATCTGAGGTGAACTTAGGTAAACAGAGTATTCCATAAGGTCATTACGTTCTTAGGTTCATTAGTCTGATTCATGACTTTCATTACCTACCAGCAATTTCATTTAATAAAATCAGATAACAATGCCAAATAGCCTTAATTAAATTTTATGATAAGCATGCTTTTGATTAATTTTCTAAGGGATTATGGAATTATTTTACCTAAGTAGATATGAATAATGATTTCTGCTATCTAAACCAGAAATTCAAAATACTTTTAAGTATTTTCAACTTAGCTGCTACAATATGCTCGTAAAGTAGGATCACTACATAAGGAATTCCGGAATTGTCTCATGGCCTGTGTTTAGATTTGCCTCTACTGATGTAACATGAGACAACCACATGGTCTAAAAGTGAGTTCACGTGTTCCTTATAAAGTGGCCCAGTTTTTGCGAAAGCTACCGTTCTGTGAAGTTTTTCAGAATTATGAACTCAAGAGTGTATATGAAGATCTTTTTTCCCTTTGAATCTCAAACAATTCTCAACAAATTATCTAACACATAAAGAAAAACTTGTATGTACATGTGTACAGTCTTACAATTTTCATTCTGATACTAATTGGTTTTTATCTAGCTGAACTTTTCCACATAGTACCAGATTTGTGGTCACAATTGGTTTTAGCTATGAAAATTATATACAAGGAAATTAGGGGTGTTGCAATACTTGGTTGCAAATAATTTGCCATCTGGTGTTGGGTCAGAAAATGCAATTTCATTAATGTTGAGGAAACAGCCAAACATGAAGCAATTCCTACAGGGGGAAAAAAAAGAGAAAAGACCATTTATCAACTAAAATTTTGGATTTCAATTAAACATTAATACAACAATATAAGCAATTGGCTAAAACTACTATAACTATTATTTCAGGTAACAAAATGCCTTGGATTTAGAAATGATGTCTCATGACATCATCTCAGATGAGAAACTCAAAGGTCCAGAGTGAAAGAAAAAAGAAAACCAAGAAACATAACCACTATGCAATGCGATCGTATATTAAAAACAAAAACTAGTGAAAGGTATTTGAAATGAGGAAAATGCAACCTGGACTACCAACTAGATAAAGATGATGTTGATATTAAGTTTCTTGAACTTGACCATTCTGTGGTTATTTAAGAACATAAATGTAAGAAAAATAAATGGTGTGTTGGGGGTGATATAGAAGAAATGGCTCATATGTACCTGTAGTAGTTTGAAAGAGAATGGCCTCATAGGCTCATATATTTGAAAACTCAGTCCCTAGTTGGTAGAACTATTTGGGAAGGATAAGGAGGTGTGACCTTGTTAGAGGAGGTGCATCATTAGGGACCAGTTTTGATTTTCAAAAGCCCATGCCATTTCCAGTTAGCTTTCTCTCAAATACTGCTCTAGGACTGTGCCTTCCAGCCTGCCTACTGATGTTATGGACGCTAACCCTCTGGAACCATGAGTCCCCAAAGTAAATGCTTTTATAAGTTGCCTTGGTCATACTGCTTTGTTACAGTAATGTCTGTAACTGAAATAGTACTGCCCTCGCACAGGACTAGAGTTTGGTTCCCAGTACTCACATTTGGCTCACAATTACCTGTAACTCCAGCTCCAAATCTGTTATTTCCTTCTGGCCTTCAAACATTACAACCACATGGTTTATACCCACTACACATGTATACAAACACAGGCTTAAATAAAAACAAAGAAAAAATGAGGGGGGAGCATAGTGGTGCATGTTTGCAATTCTAGCAATTGAAGTAGAAGGATCAGTAGTTCAAGGCTGAGGAATAATGAGACCCTATCCCAACCATGAACCCCATCTTTAAAAAATAAAGGCAAGAAAGAAAGGAAGAGAAAGAAAAAGGAAGGAAGGAAGGGATAGAGAGAGAGAGAAACAAAGGAAGAAACAGGAAGGAAGGTATAAATTATACCTAAGCTTGGCATGGAATGTATATCACATATTTCCTTCTAATGTTAACATCTGCCTTAGTTTGACTTTGACAGTATTTATAAAGAAATGTTTCAGCAATATTCTGTTTTGCTTGTGAGCCAAGGAAGGGTCTGGGAAAGCCAACAAGTCATTGTGCAAGGTCTAGAGCTAGGTCAAGGTCTAGACACTGTCTCCTTACCTGACAGTGTCAACCAGTCGTCTTGCAATGCGTTTTCTTCTTTTTAGTTTGAAAACCCAGATTCTACTTATTCCACAAATTGCAGGTTCTGGTACATCTGAACACCGCCAAGCTCTAGAACATTCTTTAGTGGTACTTGGTTCTGACAGGACACGAAAGGCCTGCAATGACACACAGAAGTGTCTACAGCTAAACACACAAGTTGACTTTTCTTTTAAAAAGCAAACAAAAACCCAAACTTTAAACAAAACCTGTTTACAGTTTATCTACAAACAATATTGTGTTACTCTTTAAATATTTATTTATGCATGTATGTATGTGCACTTGTGTACTTGTGTCTGCAGGGTCAGAGAGGGTACTGGATTCCTGGAACTGGAGTAACCAATGGTCATGAATGCAGGTTGAAATTAAACTAGAAACCTTCAGTGTGGAAAAGGACACAACATGGGGAAAGACAACTTAGGAGAAAATATTTACAAATTGTATACGTCAGAGGTTAAAGTCCAAAATATACAAGGAATTCAACTGAATAGTAAGAAAATAACCCTCATTTTTAAATCTGAACAATGGTCCAACAAGATGGTTCAATAGGAAAAGCACTTGCTGTACAAAACTGACAACCTAAATTTTCTCCCCAGATCTCAGAAGAAGCAGAGAACCCCACACATGCCACACTCTCATACATCACGTAAACAATAATACAATTTTGAAAGTGGGACAAGGGCCTGACTACACCTCTGGAAAAGGACCTACAAGTGTCTCACAGGTGTTTGAAGAAATGTTTACTACTACTATAGACCAGGAAATGCAGATGGGAATAAGGAAGTATCCCAGCACCTTAGAATGGTTGTTATGTAAGAGCCAAAAGTCTTGGGCAAAATAGGGAACAAAGGGAACCCATGCACACAATCAGTAGTGGAAACAGTGTGAAAGTTTCTCAAACACACCAAAATCAAAGTAACTAAAACTATATGACTCTGTGCACCCACTTCAGGGTATGTCTCTATCAGAAAACATGGGAGGTTACAGATGTCTAGGAGGTTCACTGAAGCCTCACACAAAATCCAGGACACAGAATTAACTTAAGTGTCCATCATTGAATGAAATAAGATAGCTGAGGAAATTCTATTCAACTATAAAATGAATCTTGTCATCTGGGGCAAATGGATGGACCCATAGTACATGCCAATCAGCCATCACAAAATGGCAGATCTTGCACAATCTAACAAATACAGAATCTGAAATTTGTCAATGTTTCATTCTACCTAAGGCCTCCACAGGTTTATATGTTTAAATGTGTGTATACACACACACACACACACACACACACACACACACACACACACGCATGTATATATGTATGTATAGGGTTATAGTTAAGCTGTAGGTAAGTCACACCTAGTGGCACCTTGAAACATGTATGAGACTGAGGCAGAAAATCATAACTTCAAGGCCCACAGAATCAACTGCAGAGAATTTCAAAAAGTACAACCTGCTGTTTAAATCTATGGTGACATTATGAGTTAACTAAATCAAGACAGTTAACATTTTTAACACTATACATAGTTTCCCGTGAGGAAAACATTAAAGATGCAATTTCAACATTCTTCTTCCTCTTCCATTATTATTGTTGTTGTTATTTATTATTATTTGTTTTTTTTTAAGACAGGGTTTCCCTTGTATAGCCTTGGCTTTCCTGGAACACGGTATTTAGACAATGCTAGCCTCGAACCACCTTCCTCTACTTCCCAAGTGCTGGGATCAAAGGTGTGCAACACCACTGCCTGGCTAACAATTCACACACACACACACACACACACACACACACACACACACACACACACACACAGGATTAGACCTTGCACCTTATGGATGTTGCCCAAATGTTTTACTGCCCTTGGGTTCTTTTGTTGTTAGTAAAGTGGTTTCTTGGTGTTCTTTCCAAGCACCGACTTTATTAAGGTGTGACCAACAAATGATTAAGGGATATCTGCTCTTTACTGGTAATGCTCAAACTGCTTTTCTCTGACTTTTAATAAGAAAACCATTTTCTAGAACAATGCTAATTAGTGTCTAAAGTAGATTGTAGTTGGGCATAGACACAGACCTTTAGTCCCAGACTCAGGAGGCAGAGGCAAGAAGACCTCTGAGTTCCAGGCTATCCAGAGCTACAGAAGCTATCTTTACAATAAATAAATATTTTAAGTGAGGAATGAGTAATGATTATTTTGTTAAATACATCTATCTGCTGAGCTGCGATGTAATAACTTAGATCTACAGATTCTTACATAAAATCTCTACATTTTTATACTTCTAGGTAGGGAAATGGCTACACAAAAACAGATTTTGCTAAGTACTAAATACAATTTCAATGAATGAATTTAATTACAGTCAAAGACATTTTAATAACATAAAAGACATACAACACACCTGTTTGATGGGTTCCGCAATTAAACATCCAACTACTCTCTTTTCATCAATAAAGAGGAAGGTTTTGGTTTTGTTTGGACACATGGGAACAACTTGCTGGAAACCCAATTCCAGATCCACAAGTTCTTGGACATCCTCTACCTAACAGTGTTAAAAACCAGAAGTGAATTTCTTTTAAAAAAATCACAACAAAAACTAAAAATGTGTTATTCCCATGAAACATGATCACTATTATTTCTATTTTCTAAAATTATATTCCCTCATACTTATTTCAGAATTGATACACCCGGTACTTAGGGAAAAGGCTGTTTTTTAAAGAATGCTTTTAACAGACATTTAGAATCCTAACAGAGAGGAGTCAGAGCCCCAGGCAGATTTGCTTTAGCTTTGTCATCCCTGTTGGCAACATTCAACTCAGGAAAGAGAAGCAGCATCAACAGAGAACACACACATCTGACCAGGATGCTGCACAAGCCAGGATGAACCCTTAAGCCTATGCAAGAAGGAAGGCTGTTGGCACACCAGGAGGGCAGTTCACACTTCACTGAAGGTTTTCTTGAGAGAAGAAAGGAGAAAAACAATCCCACACATACCTTTTTGATGGCATAACTTGGATCACGTGGCAAGACCAACACAATCTTCCCATCCCAAAACTCTGCTACTATCCGTTCTCTTTTCCATCCCTGCGAAAGCAGGTAAAGGAGAAAACATTGCTGACTTATGAACAGAACACATAAAGTACTTTGGTTAGGAGATGACAGTCAAGTAATGAGTGACAAGAAAGGCAAGATGGAGGTTCTGGCCTTGACTAACCATGGTGTAAACCAGTGATTTTCAACCTATGGGTCAAGAGCCTTTTCATAAGACCATCAGAAACATCAAGATATTTAATATTTACATTCCGATCTGTAGCAGTAGCAAAGTTAGTTGGGAAGGAGCAACAAAAATAACCTGTAGGGAGTAGGTCTGGTGCTGTTCACATGCTATTCACATGCTAAGTTCTGTACCACAAGATCTGGTTGCACCAAGACTAATGAATTTTCCCGTGCACCACCTTACCAGCTTTTGTTGTGCAAAGTCTGCTCCCCTACTTAAAGTTAATTGGTTAATACAGGCCTGATTGGGCAGTAGGCAGAGAATGGCAGGACTTAAGGATGGAGTGAGGAGGCTGAAGCAAAACAAAAGAAAGAGAGAGAAGGAGAAAGGGAGGAGGCTGGCGTGAGACTTGGCCAGGAGGAACAGCACGTAACAAGGGATATATGGCTGGGATGTAGGTTAGAATAGCTCCAAACCTGCCCAGTCTAGGGTTACAGCTAGTAATTAAATACCATGACTTTGTGTCTTTATATGGCTTAACTAGAATTTATAATTGTTCCTACAATAATCTATGGTTGGGGGGGGTCACCATAACACGAGGAACTAACTGTAATAGAGAGTCACAGTGACTATTCTCTCTGCAGTGAATGGTGCAGAGTACCCACAGCTGTTCAAGGTCTGAGAACAAGGTACTGATGAATGTTTAGCTCCAACAGGACATTTACACCAATCCCACCAAGGCTCAGAGAACATTGCAGAGGAGAAAATATGAAGAGTGAGCAAGAAGCTGGGAAGCTATGAAGTGCCATCTTCTGGGTATGACACAGCAACTATATTTCTGAACTCATAGTTGTAGCCTGCATTGGACCTGAATAAGACCTGTTAAACTATCTGATGTAGGCAGCTAGGCATGCCGTAAGCCAAGTTTCAAAAAGTGGAAGATTATAGAGAGGAGGCTCAAATACTTTTTCCTTTCAGGAATTCTGCATAGGTCTGACCCTAGATCATGTTTGAATGTGAAATGTCTCCCACAAGTTAATGTATTTGAATACTTGACCCCCTACTGACAGTGCTGTCTGAGAAGGTTGTAGAAACAGAGCTTCACTGGAAGTTAGCTACTGGGGGGTAGGTCTTGAGGGTTAATAGCTGGGTCCCATTTCCTGTTTACTCTGATTCCTGACCACACAGTATGACCAGTTGGCCTCCTCCGCCACCATCCCTGAAGCTGTATCTTCACCATAATGGGATGGTCTTGTCAACTAACACAGAATAAACCCTTCCTTCTTTAAGTTCTGCCAAGCAAGAACTTTGCCACAGTAAGGAGAAAAGCACCTAACTAGCTCTTCACAAAGGAATGCAAAAACTCTCTCTCAAAGATTCCACCTTCAGTCTCTGCCCACATCCCTCTAAATGTGCAGACCCTTACAGGGATGCAGTCCTGAAGAGTCTACTATTTGTGCTAAGTTATTTCTTTACTTCCATTGAAGTGGAAATTTCTGGTTCCTTTGGAGACACAGTTGTGTCTCCTGATGTTTTACTGGAAGCTGTCTTCTGAGAGGATGTTTTTGCAGAAGCAGACATTTGGGAGGATGTTTTGCTAAGAACAGAACGTGGTATTTCTCTGGCGTGTGATGTTTTGTTAGAGCAGATGCTTGAGAGCACACATGATGTTTGGAAAGGATCGAAGTATAACCCAACAGACAGTGGACAATGCTGGATGGTATTGGAATGCCTTATTCTTTGCTGGTCATCACTGGTTATGACTTCATAGAGAGAAATAGACCAACAAACTGGTGGTGTTTTGGCAGCAGGCTGATTGGCAGAGCCTTGCAGTTTCTTCTGGATTGATGTGTTATTGCTGATTTGTGCAAACTGAACTGCTGAAATCCTGACAACGCAGATTGGATTTCTTCCAAATAAATATTTTTAAATAGGTCCACATCCTCCTTTGCTCTATATTAACCTTTCCTATCCAGTATTCTGGTGGGTGGTGGACTAGACAGTAAGTTAAAGCATTTAAGAACCCTTATTAAAAGTGGGTTTTGAAAAATCTGATGATGAACCTTCTCTATACATGTGCGGTGTGAAATGTATGCAATAGCACTGTCCTTACATTTTTAGCTCTATATTTGAAGAGTGTACATTCATCATTTTATCCCTCTAACCCCAATCTCCTGCAAAGTACAGAGGTTCGCTTAATACTGTACAGTGGATTGCTAAGCCTGAAACAGCATTATATAACAACCTAACCTTTAAGTTTAGGTACAGCTTCACAGTAATGTTTGCCTGGCATATTTTTTTTTTTTTCTCGGAGCTGGGGACCGAACCCAGAGCCTTGAGCTTGCTAGGCAAGCGCTCTACCGCTGAGCTAAATCCCCAACCACCTGGCATATGTTAAGTACCTAGGTTTGATGCCTAGCACTGAAGGATAACAAGAAGCAGCCAACTTTTAATACCATGAACCTCAAGTATTTTTATTTTCTAGGTTTGTATATGTGCCAGCTAGATGAGGACATTATGTGTCCTGCTCTATCATTCTCTGCCTTATTTCCCTGAGACAAGGTCCTCACTGGATCTGTAACTATGTAGGCATTTAGCAGAACCCAGATTCCTTCTGCATACTCCCTCACAGCTGTGGGATTCCAGGCTCCTATGCAGCCACATCTGGTGCAACTAGCACTCTTACTCTCTGAACCTTTTCTTTTTTTTTTTTTCTTTTAAAGATTTATTCATTTATTATATATAAGTACACTGCAGCTGTCTTCAGATACACCAGAAGAGGGTATCGGATCTCTTTACAGATGGTTGTGAGGAATTGAACTCATGACCTCTGGAAGAGCAGTCGGGTGCTCTTAACTGCTGAGCCATCTCTCCAGCCCTCCCTGAACCTTTTCTACAGTCTGTTATATTTGTTTTTTTTTTTTTTTTTTTATTATTATTATTTTTTTAATTTTTTTTCGAGCTGGGACCAACCCAGGGCCTTGGCGCCCCTAGGCAAGCGCCTACCACTGAGCTAAATCCCCAACCCCATATTTGTTTTCTTGAGACAAGGTCTCACTTGGACAGGCTGGCTTGAAACTCATTATGTACCCAAGATCAAATCAGAACTCAAAATGATTCTTATGTCTCAATCTCTTCCTAAATGCTGGGATCACCAGCTAGCGTCTACTATAAGCAATGAAATATTTATGGATATATAGATCTTTCAACAATTATGGAACAAATGCCTTCATTCATATGGTTTTACCTTCAGAACAAACTGAAAGACTTTTTGACTCACCACATATTTAATTCCCTCCAGAAATCGGTGGTGATGTTGGAGATGTTGTATTTCATCTTCAGGGTTGGAAGCAGTATAGATCATGCCACAAGACTTACACATAGTCGTCCCAAAATGTTTCTGACCCGCGTCCTACAATGGAAGAACAAGCAAGCAAGCAAATAAGATGATAAACCGAAAGAACTGGGAGAATAATAGACCTTCTTTAGGAAGGACTCACACAAAAGACCAAGAAAAAGAAAAGGCCTCATTTTCAAACAGAAGAGATAACATTCTGTATTAATCATAGTGTTTTTTGCCTTAAGTCGTCTAGAGTGTTAAATTCTTTATCTGTAAATGTTAAATTCTTTGCCTCAAGAGTTAAGGCTTTATGAATTCCACTCATAAAACATTGTTTTTAATGTCATTGAAAATACTAGATTCTGAATTACTATTTAAGACAGTGATTGGTAGTTTTTCTGTGAAAAGGTAGAAGTAAATACTTTAGGCTTTTCAGACCCAGAGTGATCTGCACTGTTGTATTTGAATAAGGAATGTATTTGAATACTTGGTGCACAGTAGGTGGGGCTGTTTGTGGAGGTTACATACCTTTAGGAGGTGCAGCCTCCCTGGAGGAAGTCCATCACTGGGGGACAGGCTTTGCAAGCTTATATTCTACTTCCTGCTGTTGTCGCTACTTCCTGTGTGTGGCTAAAATGTGACCAGCCAACTGTCCACCCTGGCTGCCGATTATGTTTTCCTTATCATTATGCCTTCCCTTCTGGAACCAGAGGCCAAAAGGAACTTCTTTCTATAAGTCATGGTAGTTTATGTACCAACAAAACATTAACTAATATAGTTATGTATTCTTCTCTTTGCTTCAAAACTTCTAAAAGCCTGGCCTGGAGGCACAGGCTTATAATACAGCTGCCTCAAAGGCAACAGTAGAAAGATTAAGAGTTCAAGGCCAGCTTGGGCAACTTAGTGAAATTTTTTCTCAAAATAAAAAGCCTCTGGGGTGCAATGTAGCTTAGCAGCAGAGCCTTGCCTGAGACCATCAGGCTCAATTCCTAGAACCAACCAACCACACAAAAAATGTTAACTATACTTTTCAACTCACAGACTACAGAACTGAATCCAGTCCACAGCCACAGACTCCTCAACTTAGTTAATTTAATGTTGCTATTTCCACTGCATCTTTTATTGATCAAGAATTTTCTTACCTGGAAATAAGCCAGTCATAGCATCTACTCAAATACTAGCACTGCCCAAAACTATGAGCTCCATAGTCCTGACTAGCATTGAATGCTATCACAACAAAACTGGTAATTACAAACTTGGAAATCTACAACCCAAGATAACCATTCTGAAAGGCTGACTGCATGTGCTAGGTGTGGAAAGACCTTTGTTTTAAATTTACTCACAATAACAAGCTGGTCTTTTCCTCCTTTATTTGTATCTCTGAAATTAATATTTTTCTGTACATTTGTCTGTTTCAAGAAGTTAGTACATGAAGTGGATCCCACAGAAGACTGTTCTTCAGATGGAGACCTTGAAAGAGAAAGTAAGTAAATATGGTACGGTGCCAGAAATAATCACTTACTCAGAGGAACATAATGAGTAAATTCAGTGTCAAGACTCAAATCCAGATCTGACTTAGAGTCAAAGAACTTTCCTCTGTAGTATTAGACACACATATAGAGAATTGCTTTGGAAGCTAAGTGAACTCTAAAAATAGACTTTTCTTTGCTCTGTCAGATCTTAGGACAATATCTACCCACTTAAGTACAAAGAAATTCCTAGGTAGATGTTAATGTTCAATCTTACAACCCAAAGCAACCATAGTCACAAGCATAATAGGCTCCAGGAACATTTTATTTGGGCACTTGAATGACCTCTGGCTTCCACAGGCTTGTGTATACATGTATACAAATGCCCACATCAATGTACACACACACACACACACACACACACACACACACACACACACACACACACACACATACACACACGACGTGCAGGGGACTAGGCCCGAAATTTCTTTTCTGAATACCTCGTCATTCAACAACAAATGAGTTAAAAAAAAAAATCATTGTTCTTTTAGCAAGATGTTCAGACAATATAAAACTTAGACCCTCTACTTGTCGTGTTTTCTACCTACCCACACCACTTCCCTATCATAGTACTTAGCTTCAGCCACAACTTAACGGCACTAAACTACTATTACTTCTCTGGCCACAATTTTTCCCACCTGTAAAATTAAAACTACTAGTACCTATAAATGATTATAAATTTTCATTAAGGTTTAGTTATTGTTAATAGTTTGTCATCTAGGGAAGGCAATAAAACCCAATGGGCTTTTGATTCAAATATGAATTCTATTCCTGGCCCCAGCACTAAGGACCTGCTAAACTGTGTCATGGTGGTTAAATTCCTCAGTTTCCTCAGATGAGACGATTACAATTATAACAACCGTGTTTACCTTCTAGATTGTCTGAGGATCTTTAAGTGAAATAATAAACCAATTTCTACAGGCTAGGTACTATATAGTAATGTAACAATTTACTCAAGTCCATCTGTATAAACAAAGAAACTAATCTCACCTTCTATTCTCAATATTATTCTTACTTCCCCTTAGTGGTAAAGAAAAAATATAATGTAGCATTACATGAGAGAAAAAGAAACCTATAAATTAATAAAACTAGGACATCAAAGCAAAAATAACTCCTACCTTTTTGTGTTCGTTGAAGAAACACTGAAGATAGAATAGACAGACTCTGAAGAAACTGTTAGGGGGCAAAGCAGCAGAAGGTTGCATTACCGAATACATTCTGAGCTCTGACTCATAAGACTCTGAAGGTTAATAAGAACAAAAAGTTTACACTGCTTTACTTCAAGAGCCAACTATAATTAAGACAGTATAAACTGCCAAAAAGAGACAGGTAGGTCAGTGGAGCAAAGAGATCAGAAAATGACCCATACAAATAAAGCAATGATTTTGGCAGAGACAAAGGTAGTCTTTCATAAATGGTGCTAGAACTGGGCACCCAGTCAAAATGGATCACCAATCAAAATGTAAATTATGTGATGGTGGTGGTGGTGCTGGTGCAAGCCTTTAATCCCAGCACTTGGGAGACAGGTGGATCTCTGAGTTCAAGGGCAGCCTGGTTTACAAAAGAAACCCTGTCATAAAAGAAAAAAAAATAGGATAAATGCTGGATTAGAGATGAACTCAAGCTAAAACATGAGGAGAAAGACTCACAGGAACTGTGCTCTCCAAGGCACATCTGGAGAGAGGGTCTGGGAGCAATAGCACTCTAGTAACAATCATACATAGACACTGCTCAGATCTTAATTTCTAAATACAATTCTCTAGTAAAAGGAGTCAATGTTCCGTGGAGAAATTGATGATTTTGGGGATAGAGCAAGGGAAATGTTGAATGAGTCCATAGAAACTAATACAGTGCTCAAAAAAACAAAGATACGAGACATGCCAAAGTGAATTAAGCTGAAAATGATCCTCACGATCAAAACAGAATAATTTCAGCAATAAAAATATATTGGATTTAAATGCATAAAACAAGCATTTACTTATCCGTATCGACACATATCCATGAGCTCATTGGCTTATTTAAGTGAAAGAATAAACAAGAGAGATAAATGTGAGAGGGTGTAACTCCCTAAGAGAATGTACGTAGGTAGGGGTAGATGCCTCAGCAGACAAATCACCCAAGGTGGAGGCCTGATCCCAAGTTCAACCCATGGAATTAAAAAAAAAAAAAAAAAAAAGGCAACAGTTCTCCGAGGATAATCAGATGACAGACACAGTAATTTTTAAAAAGGTCCAGAAAATATTATATATGAAATCTCATTGATATGCACAAGTTGCTAGGCTAATTAATGCAAATTTTCTTACTTACTTGTCTTGTTCTCAAGTGACTTCTCTGAAGGAAAATTATGTTTATCAAGTTTACACTCCTTTGAAGAAACTACTGCACCTGAGGAATTCTAACAATAATAAACAGGTTAATAGAAATGAAGAAAATCCCTAATCCTTAGTTGAATTCCTTTCGAATGAACAAATCTAAACACAGTATAGAATGACTCATCAAGTTTTCCATCTATCGTTTCAGAAATTTCCCCTGCATTCATTGAATATGGTTCATCTTTTAAATGTGAGAGAACAGACATAGACTGCAATACTTATAAAAACGCATGTTTCAAGGGTTGGAGAGATAGCACAGTGGTTAAGAAAGTTCTGGCTGCTCTTCTAGCCAGGTTTGGTTCTCAGCACCTACTTAGTGGTTCAACTGTCTCTATAGGTCCAGTTCCAGGAAGTCCAGTTCCCTTTTTAGCCTGAGGGCACTACTCACACATGCGCACGTGCGCGCACACACCTTTAGACAGGCAAAACACTCATACACATTAAAGCTGATAATAAGCCTTTAAAGAAAATATGCTTCCAGATGAAGATGATGTAAAGAAAATTATATACTGTTCTTTCATTAATGAAGTTAACTTTTAAAAGTTAGCAAAACTGAAAAAAAATAACAAACTTTCTCTTAAACTAGTAAGGGAAACGAGTTTTCATCATGGACTAGAGACAGGTAGGTTGCTAAAGTTCTTGCTGTGCAGTATGAGGACCTGAGTTGGACCCCAGCATCAGTTTGTGCTTGTAATCCCTGGGCCAGGGAAGGAAAGACAGGCATATATAGTTGGAGCTTGGGCTAATAAGCTCCATAGAGCCCATCTCAAAAAAATCCAAGGTGGATAGATAACTGAGAAACATTTGCCATTGACCTCTCTCAGACTCCTGTGTATGCGTGTGTGCGTGCGTGCGTGCGTGCGTGCATGTGCACAAATGCAAACATACACAGAATAGTAACCACATTCTGAAAGCCATTCGAGGGAGTTTTGTCCACAACAGTTCCCACTTTTTAGTAGTAGCAGATAAACTACAAAGCAAAGTAGAATACTTCCTGCTGACATTCCAGAACATACTACCTAAAGTCAAAGGAAAGATCACTTTTTTTTCTACCCATCTTTAACTTTATATTTTCTGGTTTTATAAAGGTGGCCCTCCAAACTATAAAGAAAATCAAATTTCACTCACTTATCTGATCTACATAAATTATATATACATAATTTATATCTAAGCATTATTAAATCACCAGCTATTCTTAAATGGTATTTGGCTTTACCTTTCCCAGTTTCTCTTCACTTTCACTTCTTGCGTCCAGTAGCTCAACATTTGATTTCTCTCCCACTAACAAGGACTTTGGGACTTGCTTTGCCTCAGGGGCATCTTCAGTGACCTCTGGTTCATTTTTCTGCAAAAGTATTGGTAATGGCTTATCTTCTAGAGGCGACTTTTTAAGAAAGTTTCTTTTCCTAACAAAAAATGCTGCTCCACCTTGGAGTGTAACTCGTGGTCTTATTTTCTGGCTTAGAACCCGAGGAGGAGAATTTGGAGGATTTTCTGTGGGAAAACAACTGTTCTCTTTATCCACAACTGGCTTATAGGTCACTTGACTTGGCTTGGAATTTTTCAGGTTTCTTGATATAGACTTGATGTGCTTGTAATTTGGTTGTTGATTAGCAGTTAAACTCTTCTGCCTTTTTTTATTCTTGGTACAGACTGGTTTTCTCTGAATTTTTTCTGTCACACAGGGAAAAGGTTTATCTTCATTTTTAGTTGCTAGACAAATAGATTTACACTCTCTTATCAACTTCCTCTCCAGTGGATTGAGGTAGTGCTTATTTTTATTGTAGAAAGATACAGTAGACACAACTGGTTTAAATAACGAGCTGTGGTTTGCAAATGACAACATATTATTTTCAGTTGTTTTGAGTGGACTTGAAGTGAAATGTCGTTGGTGGGAGCATGGCTTTTCTTCCTTTTGAACACTGCTTTGACAATTATGTTTCTTATTAGGTGATGAATATAGATTTTCAGCAAATCTTAGTTTGCTTGATGAAATATCTGTTAATAGGCTACAAAATGGAAAGAAGGAAAGCTCTTTGGTAAGTTTGTGGTTCTTTTTCAAAATTCATTTAGATCTACTAGTAAACTTCTCCCTACTAGTCATTCAAAAAACATCCCTCTCCATTGTTTGACATATTATGTATTAGTTTAACAGGATCCTTAAAAAAATATCATTCATAAGCTGGACAAGGTGATACACACCTTTAACCCTAGCACTCTGGAGGCAGAGGAAGGAGGGATCTCTGTGAGTTGGAGGCCAGCCTGATCTATATGGAGTTCAGGACAGTCAAGATTACACAGAGAGACCCCGTCTCAAAAAACTAGCAGATAACATTCATAAAAGCAAATAGTGCTTACAAAGAAACTTTAATATACAAGTAAGTGTATTTCAAAATCGATTTCTCTGTCTAGGCTATATAAAAATTATTCCACACTAGGTCTGGGCATGGTGGCACTTACCTTTAATCCCAACACTTAGGAGGCAAAGGCAGGAAGATCTCGATTAGCTTGAGGCTAACCTGATAAAAATAGTTAAGACTGTTTCAAATAAACAAAACAAAACGCCAAAGGGCTAGAGGGATGGCTCAGGTGATAAAAGCACTGGCTGTTCTTCCAGAGGACCCAGGTCTGATTCCCTGCACAGTCTGTAACTTCAGTGAGCATTGCACACATGTGGTACACAGACATAAATACAAACAAAACATCCACAAGCCTCAAATAACTTTTAAAAGCTTCTTATGTACAAATTATTCTCTATGTATTTTCCCAATTAGTCACTAAAATAACACTGATAAATTTTCTGTAATAGAAATATTTCTATTATATTTCTGTAATATTAGAAAATCCAGTCTCTGGCAAACTGGATTTTTCTTCTTAAAGAGTTCATATGCATAGGTTAAGGCTTACCTATCATCATTATCAGCCTTCAGTGTATGTCGCTTCCTCTTCCTTGGAGTAAAAGTTGTCATCATCGTAACTAAATTCCTAATGGCAATAAAGGTCAGTTATAATAATCAAAGTCATCAAGTGGATAGAAAACGTACTATGTCAAAATTGTATTTTAAAACTCTGGATTACAAATAAATACCCAAAGGAAAACTTGTTTTTGAGATAGTGCTTCACATAGCAGAAGTTAGCTTCAAATTCAAACTCACTCAGTCTATCGCCTGAAGTTTTGAGCTTTCCAGGACTGGAATTACAAGCTAAGCCACCAGGCCTGGTTCCAAGAAACAGGTTAAGAAAAACAACAACCAACCAACTAACCACAAAAAAACAAAACAAGACAAAACAAACCTATTAGGGTTCGAGGATGCTAATGGGAGGCTGAGGCAAAGGGATCCTGAGTTTGAGGCCAGCTGTGATATTGGGGTCTCAAAAAAAAGAAGTAAAGCAGTAAATTATTTTAATAGAGACTTAAACAGTGATAAGAGAAGGGAAGGTGAGTGGGTTGGGGAAATCCTGCACCACAGTAGATGAGAGCAGGCAAAGTAAGGATGTGTTTCTAGCTGAGAGGTATTCCACTAACAAGGCCAGGTGGACCCTAATTAGGCGTACACTTTCCTTTAATTAAACTAATCACATCAAGTTTGAGCACTCCTAGTAGGCCTTCTTTGGCACTGCCCTCCTTCCACACTGCCAGTTGATGAATGCTCCTGTCTCCAGCTTCCCTCGAACACTATGCCTCCTCCATATTCCACTCAGCACACTTCCATCATCACAGCCTGCACGTTCAGTGAAGGCAGAGCCTGTTCGGACTCTTCCTGGAAATCTGAGCAAGGTAATGTGGGAAGGTCAGTCCCCCCACAGGTTCCAGCTGGGCTCCCTCACAAGAGCTTCCTTATTTACAAACGACCCCTTCCTCATTAGGGAGCTGCTAAGGAGATACAGCAGACAAGCCTCGTCCCTAAGGGAGATAACTCTAGAATGTTCTTTCCTTCCTTTCCCCTTCCTTCGGATAGGGTATGTCAGTCACACAGAAGTCCACAAGCGCGACCTCTAAGCCAAACAGAAACTCTACCGGCATCAGAGAAGACCTCTCCTGGCTGCGTGAGAGAGCTGGCACCCAGAGCTCGAACCCCGCGTGAGGAGCAGACAGCGTGCGCCCACATTCAAGGCCCTTGCCCCATGACGCTACCTTCGTTCCTCAGTCTCCCTTTGGACCCGCGTCCACTCCTGCGGGGGACCTACGGAAAGATACCTCAGCACCTCAGCAAGCGAACAAATCTGCTCACAGGAGCCCGGCGCCCTGCCAGTGCGTTCAAATTCACGCGCGCTACTTGGGATCAACGCTACTGCGTTCTGATTCGTCGCTGCTCAGCGCTTCCTAGAGCCTGCGCCGTGATTGGCTTCTAGCCAGTCATTGCCCCGCCCTTCGGCGAGGTGGTCTCCAAGATTCTCCCGCCCTTGAGAGGCAAAGCTGGTCCCGGGGAGGGAAGGGGGGGGTGGGAGGCAGAAGGAAGCCACGCCTCCTGAAATCCGGCAACAACTTCTGGCTTCAGACCGCCACCCTGTGAAAGTGCATTCTGGGAATTGTAGTTTGTGGATCAGCTGAATGCGAATAAAAGTCTGAGGCACTTTAGTGTTTGCAGTTAACATAAAGTGACATCTCCAAGACACTGGAGGCTTTTATTTTTCATATTTGAAACCCTATTGTTGATTTTGCATTTTAGAAAAAACGGTGAAATTTTAGGTTTATGTGGGTGCTAGGCATTGAGCGCAGGTTTTCTGTAAGAGTAGTATGTGTTCCGGGTTGGGGATTTAGCTCAGCAGTGGAGCGCTCACCTAGCAAGCACAAGGCCCTGGGATCGGTCCTCAGCTCCGGGGGGTAAAAAAAAGACAAAATAACAAAGAGTAGTACGTGTTCTTAATAGCTGGGCCCAATCTCTTGGATGCTTAACATATTTTGTTTCTCGTTCTCCTTTTTTTTTCTTTTCTTTTTTTCGGAGCTGGGGACCGAAACTCTGTCTAGAATCTGTTTTAGAATTCTGACTGTAATATGGCCCAGACCCTAACAGAACTGACTCCATGATGAAAGTGTCAATTAGTCTATAAAACTAAGCCAGCACATAGACAGCACCACCTGTCATAATGAAAACAAAGACCTAATCCATCAGAGTCCATAGTTCTGGGAAAGTTTCTAAATGTACTAACCTTGCATTTTGGCTTCTGTAGTTCCGCTTCTGCAGTTCTTAACTGAAGAATGCCAACCCAGAACAGTGTGTGTGTGTGTGTGTGTGTGTGTGTGTGTGTGTGTGTGTGTGTGTGTGTGTGTGTGTGCAGCGTCTTGCTTAGAAAGATCTCCAGGAGACCCAGAATAATAGGAAGTTTTGTAAAGTAGAAGAACCAGAACAATAGGGGAAACTGGTTAGGAAGAGACTATGACTAGTTTCTTCTTTTGAAAGAGTTAAAGCCGGAGCTGGAGAGATGCTCAGTGGTTAAGAGCACTGACTGCTCTCCCAGAGGTCCTGAGTTCAATTCCCAGCAACCACATCATGGCTCACAACCATCTATAATGGGATCTGACTCTCTCTTCTGGTCTCTGAAGAGAGTGATGGTGTACTCACATACATAAAATGCAGGTTCTACTTGACCAGAATTTCCTGTTTTATGAAAGACTAGGCTCTCAAGGGATGGCAAAACTCCTTTTCTGTAGCACTTTTGTATGGTCTGACTTTTGGGACTGATTGGAGGGATGGGGTCCAAAATAGACTCTCATAATTTTTATCAGAAATAAGAAAAACTACTAAGTCAAACCTAGGTGCTGTGGGAACATTTTGTAAATTTATAGCAAGAGTTCTGAACTCAGAAGTCTGTTATTTGTTCAGTCTTGTCGGTAATAAGGGGCAGACATTAGATTTAAAGGAACAATAGTCTTGAGTCCAATTCCCAATAGGCATCCTACCTCTGGGAAGTAACAGTAACAATTCATTTGAGAACCTTCTATATTCTGCCCTTGATGTAATTTAGTTAATTGTGACAGGGCAAGACAGTGCAGCACTTCTTTAGTCTTGTATTCTTACTGAGACCATCTCAGGTTTAAATATGGTTTGATGGTAATTACCCAGCTCTATTCTGACTTGTTTGGTCAAGCCAGTAGCAACACCTATGTCAAGTAGTGGGAGAATGCCTTCATTTAAAATTGCTTCTTACTGAGTGCCTCCCGAGGAAATGGGTACAGGGACCCTTAACCATACATGAAAAAGGCAAGGTCTGTATTCACGGAGCCCACATTGGGTTGAGTGGGAAGACAGATAAAAAAACAATTACCAGGGCCGGAGAGATGGCTCGGCGGTTAAGAGCTCTGAGGTTCTGAGGTTCCAGAGATCCTGAGTTCAATTCCCAGCAACCACATGGTGGCTTACAACCATCTGTAATGGGATTCAATGCCCTCTTCTGATGTGTCCGAAGCTACAGTGTACTCATATAAATAAAAATACAAAATTTTTTTAAAAAGCAATGACCAACTCTCATTCCCACTTAGTAGAGCCTCTGAAAATAAAGTCTGCTCATAGCAGTTATGGCTTCAAACAAGATGTATTTTCCAGCTAAAATTCTTCAACTAGAATTTTCAAAATCCCCCAGAACACCTGCCCTTCCGCCAACACTCTTCCCTCCGCCAGGACTAAAGATGGCGCTGACAGGACGGCGTTGTGACGCGACCACACGTCCGCCGGAAGTGTCGGCGGAAAGTCTGGAAGCCGGCTCACCCTCGCGCAGGTGGTATCTCGAGCTTCGCGTTTTGAGCAGGAGTCGCCACTCTTCTACCAGGATCATGGTGTTCTACTTCACCAGCAGCAGTGGTGAGTGACGCCGGGGCCCTGCCTTGCAGCTGCCTCCAAAGCCGGCATTCTCCAGCCGCCGCTGGACTTGGACTTAGTCCTGAACCGCGTCCTACCGCGGGAGCCTCTCCCAGAGCCTTCTGGTTCTCCGCTTGGCCGTCACCTCAGCTGCTTGGTCGTACCCTGGTCCTGGTGGTCGCGGTGGGAATGGGCTCCACTTTCATTACACCTGGTGATCATGCTTATTCCCGCTAGACAGACCCGCCAACGCTTCCTGGACTGGGCAGTGTGTGGGTTCCTGCATAGCCCGCCTTCCCTCCCCGTCACAAGCCTTTGCCCTAGCATTCTGCCGGCACCTTGGAGCGATACTTGACCAGTGAGACAGGTGCCAACAGTTGTCTCCCACAGGAAGAGTACCTTGCCCGTCTACGAAGGGAGGGCCTGGGATGCCATGGAAAGTAATAGAAAGCTAGAGTGTTAGTAAAACCCCTCCCTGGGCAGAGCTGATGCTCCAATTGAGGTCTGGTAATACTACTGAGTTGGTTTTGGAAGGCCAGGTGGTGTTTTGGTTTCCAGGAAATGCCGCGTCAACTTGCTTTCTCTGCCATATTGCTCTTATCCAGAATCAATTTCTAATTTTAAATTCTCACCCCGTTAAAGTGGCTCTTGACTTGAAGACACCGTGTGAGACCCAGTTTCCATGTCAAGATTAAATATACATTTTTCTGGACACCCTTAACATTCCTTTCGGACCGCTGTCGTGTGCCATTAAAAGCTGACTGCTTGAGCTACAGGGCAGGTCTCTTGAGAGGCAGTCTGTCTAGCATAGTGCCCTACTTGACTGCTGTGTTGACCCTGCCTCCTTGAGACTGTGTGTGTGTCAGGTGGTTCCAAACATAGACCCTCTTGCCTAAAGACTCCCTAATGTTGACATTCCTTTCTAGGTCCCCCAATCTGGAGTGAGTGATTGACGGTTTTGTCTCTTAGTACTTTTTAGTTTGTTTATTTTTGAGGCAGGATCTCATTACTTAGTCCTTGCTAGCCTAGAACTCATTGTGTAGATCAGGCTGGCTTTGAAGTTACAGAGATCTGCCACCTTCTGCTTTGCTGCCTCAGCGCTGGGATTAAAGGCATGCACTACCTTACCTTTCATGATAATTTTAATTGAAGCATTTTGTGAACTGTCCTTCAGTGTGAGGGTGTTTCTTTGTTTTTCTTTTTTATAGTCATACTATTTCTAAAAATTATTTTATGTTTGTAGGTATTTTACCTACATGCACATCTCCAGTGCCTTTCAAGGCCAGAAGAGGGTGATGGATCCCCCGGAACTGGAGTAACAGACAGTTGTTTGAGTGTTTGTCTAGTATTCCTGAAGTCTGGGGTTTGATCTCTAGTGCCACATAAACTGAGTGTGTAGTCCACTCCTGGAATCCTATGATTCAGGGTATGGGAGCAAAGGTGCCCTGGCCTTCTAAATGGATAGCCTCTTAACTTTTTTGTTTGTTTGTTTGTTTTGTTTTTGAGTTGGAGTCTCAGATAGACCAGATTGTCTCTGAGCCAGCCTATGTAGCTAAGACAGGGTGAACTCCAGACCCTTGTCCCTCTCAAATGCTGGGATTATAGGCATAAATGCCATCACAGCCCTGTGTGTGTTCTGCTCAGTGGAAAGACTCTAGTCAACCCTATTTCTACCTACCAGGCATTGTGCTTTGTTGACTGAAGACCAGGTCACAAACTTAGCCCCATTTGGGGTCCACAGAGTTTTGGTAAGGTGTGCTTGGCAGCCAACACCGAGTCCTTTTAGGTCTAATCTTGTACTTTAGAATCATGATTAAGGAAAGCTTTCTAAACAACAAAAATGCTCATTACTTCATTGTAAAGCTTAGGATTTAGTTTGTTCGAGGTAGCTGGAGGGGGCGTTGGTTAGAGCCAGCGTTTGGAGAAGTTTGAGGACTCTGATTCCCCTGAGTGGAAGAGGGCATCCACTAGTGTAGCACAATGAAATATAAGTAACGCCAGCCAGAACAGACTATATAAAAATAACAGCTAGCTAAGTGTTGGAATACACACACACACACACACACACACACACACACACACACACACACAGGTTTACATGGTTTGGAGACAGGGTTACTGCGTAGCCCTCCCTGGCTGTCCTGGAACTCACTCTGTACACCAGGCTGACCTCAAACCCAGAGATGTACCTGCCTCTGCCTCCCAAGTGCAGGCATCTGTTTTTAAATGTGAGCAGTAGAGATTGTTGTTTGTTGTGGGGAATAATTGCTGCTATTGCCATTATCGTTGAAGAAGGCAAAGGTATAGGATTGAGCTGGAAATTGCCATTAAACTTTATCCCTAAAGGGAAATAGAAAATAAAGAGAGATTTTTCTTGAAAAGGAGGAGAGCAACCATTCAGCCATAAAGATTGCTAAACATCTTTGGGGACAAGATACTATTCTAAGCTCAGTATGACTTATTCAGTCTCTACTTTAATCTTGGCCTGCTGCTATCCGTCATTTGAAAGTATACAACTTCTTCTTAACTCCAAGGATGTGCAAGAACAGGTAGGTAAGCCAGGTGTGCCTCCCCACTAATTGTCTTTTTGTTTTTGTTTTATTTTAGTTAATTCGTCTACTTACACTATTTACATGGGAAAGGACAAATATGAAAGTAAGTTTACAAAAGCATTTGATTTTGAAATTTCAGACAGGTAAGTGCTGTGCCTGTGCCCTGTTTGTGGGTTTATGGGTTTTGTTCTTGATTTCTTTAATTCCTTTTGAAAATTAGACTTGGCAAACGACAGTTGCTCACATTTTCAAATACAGAGTTTTGATATGTGCACACATTGTGTGATAATCAAGTTGAAATCCATAGCATATCGCTCACCTCAAACACTTATTATTCCCTTGCAGTATTCAAAATCCTGTCTCCTACCAACTGTAGCATAGACTTTGATTTACTCTGCAACAGAAGTCCAGAAGTGCTACTGACAGATCATTGTTTTATTGATTGACTAGCCTCTCCCAGAGCTCCCCAGCCACTGGTAGCCTCTACTTCTATGAGTTTGACTTCTATTTCTCCTCTGCTTGTCTTGTTTAGCTGGGTCTGGCATGTGGCTTAGTTTGTAGTACTGAGGGCCTCATGAAGGCCAAACACAAACACCAGATCCAGTTGAGCACCTTTTTTTTTTTTCCCACTTCTGAAACAAGATTGCACTCTATATAGCTCAGAGGCTTAGAATTCACAGCCATCCGCCTGCTTCAACCTCTGGAGAGCTAAGCTTACAAATATGAACCACTCTGACTAGCTCAAGTTGACCTTCTTGGTGGCTAGGAGAACACGGAGTTTTGCAACACTGATCCTCACACTGAAGGTGAGAGAGGCAGAACCTCAGAAGGAGCTGAAGAGAAAGAGTGCCATTCCTCAAGATTGGAAAATACAGGTAGTGTAAGAGTTTAGAAAAGACAACTGTGAAGTCATGGCAGAATCGGCTCCCCAGCAAACAAGCTGCAGTTACTCAACCTCTTCAGACTTCTGAGTTCTTAGACGTAAGAGGCTCATGGGCTGTAGCTACTGCAGAGGGTTGTATAGATTAGGGAAAAGGTCCTGAATGCAGTGTCTTAGTTAGGGTCTTACTGCTGTGAACAGACACCATGACCAAGGCAAGTCTTATAAAGGACAACATTTAATTGGGGCTGGCTTACAGGTTCAGAGGTCTAGTCCATTATCATCAAGGTGGGAGCAGGGCAACATCTAGGCATGCATGATGCTGGCAGAGCTGAGAGTTCTACATCTTCATTTGAAGGCTGCTCATGGAATACTGACTTCCAGGTAGCTAGGACTAGGTTATTAAAGCCCCTACTCACAGTGACATGCCCACTCCAACAAGACCACACCTCCCAACAGTGCCACTCCCTGGGCCAAGCATATTCAAACCTTCGTATTCAACTCCCTGACCCCCATAGGCTTGTTCAAACACATGAGTCTATTGGGGCCATATCTAGCCATAGCATGATTTAAAAAGTATAGTCCAAGGTCCAAAGTCCCCATAGTCTATAGCAGTATCAACAATGTCAAAAGTCCAAAGTTCAAAGTCTCTTCTGAGATCCATCCAATCACATAACTGTAATCCCCAAATCAAAATAGGAAACCAGCTAGGTAAACTCCAAACGCTGCATGTCCATGTCTGCTGTAAAGCAGTTTTCAGATTTCCAACCCCTTTTTCCTCTTAACTAAAACTAATTTCTTTTCCTGGGCTGGTTCCACTCCCTATTAGCAGCTTGCCTCAGGAGATAGCCTAGGGCTCTTGCATCTTGAAGAATCGTGGGGTTGCCAAGGCAACTTCAGTGTTGAAGCTTCTGGTTTCAGTGTCTGGGATCCACACATGATCTTCTGGACTCCTTCAAAGGGCTGGCATCATTTCTCCAGCTCTGCTCTCTGTAGCGCTCTAAGCTCAGGTTGATCCACGGAACTGCCACTGCTGTTATTGGTGGTCATCCCATGGTACTGGCAATAGGCTTTACCAATAGCTCTCTCATAGGCTCTCTTCATGGTGCCAAACCTCAAATCTTTTGCATAACCTTTTCTGTCTTGGGCCAGCTACTGCAACTGAGGCTGCACCTTCACCAATGGCCTTCCATGGCCTCTCACAGTGTTGAGCCCCAGCTGCTCTTCATGACCCCTTCATGCCTTCAAAATCAGTACTACCTTGGTGACTCTTGCACAGCACCAAGTCCAGCCACAGCACAAGGTACAACCGTGACTATCTCTGGAACACAACCTCTTTGTGCTCTCAGAAAACAATTCCCAGAAGATTTCACCTCAGTAATGCTGGTCTCTTCTTAATTGCGACTAATTTCTTTTTCCAAGTTCCTACAGAACATCCCACAGAGCTCTTAACATCCCAGTAGCTCTTCTAACTCAAAGTTCCAAAGTCCTTCCACAGTCCTCTCCAAAGCAAGGTCAGGTTGTCACAGGAATACACTCCCAGTACCAATTTGTCTTAGTCAGGGTTTCTATTTCTATAAAACATCATGACCAAGAAGGATTTATTCAGCTTACACTTTGGACATTGCTGTTCATCACCAAAGGAAGCCAGGACTGGAATTCAAGCAGGCCAGGAAGCAGGAGCTGATGCAGAGACCATGGAGGGATGTTACTTATTGGCTTGCTTCCCCTGGTTTGCTCAGCTTGCTCTCTTATAGAACCCAGGACTACCAGCCCAGGGATAGCATCATGCACAATGGGTTGGGCCCTCCCCCCTTGATCACTAGTTGAGGAAATGCCTTACAGCTGGATCTCATGGAGGCATTTCCTCAACTGAGGCTCCTTTCTCTGTGATAATTCCAGTTTGTGTCAAGTTGACACATAAAACCTACAAGTATATGTTATGACATCATGACCAAGGCAAGTCTTATAAAGGACATTTGGGCTGGCTTATAGGTTCAGAGGATCAATCCATCATCATCAAGGTGGAAGCAGGGCAGCATCTAGGCAGACATGATGCAGGCAGAGCTGAGAGCTCTACATCTTCATTAGAAGGCTGCTAGTGGAAGACTGGCTTCCAGGCAGCTAGGACTAGGGTGTTAATGCCCACAGTGACACACCTACTCCAACAAGGCCACACCTCCCAACAGTGCCAAGTGTATACAAACCATCACACAGTACCTACCCCATAGGAGTACTTGTTAGCTGGTAGGCAGAATCCCTGGAGCTTCTTAATCTCTCAGACACCACTCCCCACCTTGCTTCTCTGGGAACATTCCCTTGGGTCGATCTGAGAGTTGTCTGGTCACACTGTTGTCTGTGTGTAATCTTTTGATACTCCTTGTCTGCTTTTCTCATTTCTTTCTAAAACTGTCAGTATCTAGTTTAGTGCAGTTTGACAGTGACCACAGTTAGAATTTGATAGTTTATATGCATTAAAAGAGGCACACATACCATTCTTCAATAAGAGATACTTGACAATAATGAGATAAACAAGTCCAAAATGGGTGCTCTTAAGCAGAACTCTGAAATGAGAAACAACAAATCACAGCAAAATAAAGTAGCTCACGCTTTTAATCAGTCTTTCATTGTAATAAGTGTATGGCACTGACTAAGGTGTGACCTAATGCTAAGTCATCCATATTATTTTAATACTTAGGTTTTAGTTTCTCCTCGTAGCCCATAATATCACTGGCCCTGAAGGGAAGGAGGCTTTCTCCCTGTTCTACACTGAACAGCAAGCCACTGCTACAAGAGCCATAGCTACTTAGAGTGAAAATGAAAGAAGATTGACTGCCAAGTGTGGTTTTTATTCTACTACATCAGAGGTGGAGGAGCATGAGCCTACAGCCACTGGGAAGCACCTTTAGCCAGGCGCCTTTAACCACCTTTATCTTCATGAGGGATGCAGGTTTTGCACTCTATAACTGGGGGTGGGAGTGGGAGCTTTACATATTTCTTAAGCAAAGGCCTGCACTGTTCTGGTTCACGTGGGTGGACTAGTGGTGGTTCTGACATTTCCACCTGTTTCTCTTTTCCTTCTGTGGTTGTCTCCTCTTTATGGGGGGGGCTTATGTATGTGGAGGTCTCATTCTAGCCTCTGTTAAGAAGACGTAGGTGGAGGTTTTGCTGTGTTCTGGCCTCCAGACATAAAAAGTAGTATGTATTGACTTTGTTGTTAATCTAAAACTGCTCTGAAATATAAAACATTTTAAAATGTGGACAAAGTGCAGTCGTTACTACATTACATCATTACATACTAGCACATGCTGTAGGGGATGGTGAATGTGGTTGAGAAGCCTTCACATTTGTGGTAGAATTTATGTAGAGACACCTAGATGCAGAGTCCATTTGTGAGAGGATGTCTAGAGCCCTCTGGTGTTTTGTGTCATTGTGTCTGTGTATGTGGAACATTTGCTCATCAGGAAACTTAGAGTTGAGTGGACCTGTCAGCTCCTCCAAAGTAGCCTCATAGGAAAGGAAGCTGCATTTTAAAGCCTCCTTTGGAAATATTCGTGGTATCACCCATTTATTGCCAGTAGTCCGGCAGCTTCCAACCAACCACAACACTCGATACAACATAAGTGGAATTGTTAAGTCGTGTATTTGCTGAACTCTTGGCAGGTCTTTTCTCTTCATAGCCAGCAGATGGCCTCAGCCATTCATAGCACACTTAAAAATGCTTTCTATTAGTATTTTCTTTTACTTTTTGGTTATTCGTTCAGCTTCCCACTTCCCATAGTAAAATTCTGATATCTAGCAGAAAGCTCCTGGTGTCAGCTATTGCCGACAGTGTCCTCTCCCAAGGGTTGTGTGTAGCTTAGCCAGTAGGCTGCCCTTTCTTACGTACATTCAAAGCCATCACATAGGAATCACATGCTTTCCTTGCAGTTTTTAGTAGATGTTACCTTTCATGACTTACCTGTCACTTGCACAATTTAAAATATCAGATAGTACAGTAAACACACACACACACACACATACACACACACTCACTCACTCATTCACACACAATCGGTTCCCCACCCACAGAAGCTTGTTCCTCTTAATCCCTCCCAAGACTTGAGTTCTGCACCCTACCTTCCAGAGCAATTCCTTTTCACTCTTTCACATCTGTCTGCTGCTGCTTCGTCTCCACTTACGATCTTTGCTTCCCTTTTAGATTTGTTTATAATATCTTTAAGTATACAGTCAAAGGTTGTTTGTTTTCTTTGTCTTTAGTTTTCTCTCTGGCACTGTTCTAAGACAGGGTCTTACAAGGTCTCACTAAGCTGACCTTGACCTAGCTTTTTAGTCCAGGCCGCCCTCAAACTCACCATCCCCTAGTCTCAGCTCCCCAAGTGTGTGCAGCCATACCCTTTGAGTTTTTGGGGTTTCTCTTGGTCTGCCCATTTGTTTGTTTGTTCTTTTAAGACACAGTCCAGTTAAGGCTGGCCTTAACTCCTTAGTCACCAGGAATGGCCTGGTTTTGATCCTCTTGTCAGTTGATGAGATTACAGCTGTGTGATCCACACACAGCTTCTGTGGTGCTGGGATCAAAGCTAGGCCTTTAGGAATAGGAGACAAACAGTGTAGCCACTGAACTATATTTCCAGACCTTTATTATTATTGTCATTATTATTATTATCATTATTACAACATAACCCATTATTTTAAAGTTTGAACAAAATCATATTGACATTTAAGCTTTCAGTCAATCAGTCAGTCAGCCAGTCAGTCAGTCAGCGTCTCCTGACTCCCAGCTGCTGAGATTTTTTCAGTATTCAGATCATTCAAAGGGAACGTCTTTGGGTTTTGGATTAAAGTGTGAAAAAAAACCCTGCAGTGTATATCATCTGACTGTAAAAGCTGTCATTCCTTCTTCTCAAGCTCCCAAGTCCCCACTGCTGTTGTCTCATTAAGGAAGGGAAAGAGTGGTGGTGGTGGTGGGGGGTGATGGTATTTTTTTCCGTTCCCAACATAAAAATCCCGGTAATATTTCCATTTGACAGTTTCCTTAGTTTCTTTTTCCCTCTTGTACTTGCTGCAGATGAAGATCTGATAAAGTATGGCTGGCCTGAAGATGTTTGGTAAGTAGCAGTTTTTATTCTATTTAGATTGTCATTTAGATTTCAGACTTAGCCATCTACCTGCTGCCTCTAATTTAAACACATGGTCTACATGGTGTTTTCGTTCATGGAATTCCTGAGTGAATAGCTGTGGTGCCCTTCAGAGTTCACCCTGTGACCTGAGGGAAGGGTGCGGGTGAGCTCCTGACACAGCTTCTCACCATGGTCTTGTCCATGTTCATTCTCCACTGCTTACTCTCTCTCCTGGAAGCCAGTCCTAACCACTTCAGTGGGTATCTCCCTCCTTGTATAAGTTCTCCTTTCTCTCTCTCCTGGAAGTCAGTCTTACCATTTCAGTGGGTATCTCGCTCCCTGCTTAAGTTCTCGGGTCCTGTTTACTCAGGTATGATGGTGATAGTGCACATTTTTCAAGCACTTAACTGCCAAATACTGTCAGCTTCAATACATTTAATTTCACAACAACCTATAAAGCTACCGGGCCCACCTTTCAGCTGAGAAACAGAACAGGTCTGCACTGGTTATTACTGGCCCAGCTCAGTTTCTAAACCATTGATGTTGATTTTCCCTCACCTTAGGGCACCATTCTTCCTACCTCAGTTCACTGCTCCTGCTGCCCCTCCCCCACCTCCAGGCCCAGGCCCATTGCTGGAACTCTCTGCAGACCTTTTCTCCAGCTGTGAGCTCCCCGTCCCCCTGATTTCCTTACAGTACTGTGAGGTTGGATGGCTACTTTTCAGAAGAGCTGGTTAAGTTTTCAGTAAGGTGGACAGCCTTGAGCATCATATATCATAGCAACAAGCCATTTATTATCTTACAGACATTAGCTCAAGCTTCCACTTACGTGCGGCTTTGTTCGGAAGCCCCATGTATTTATGGGGCTCCCCAAATGGTCTCTGGGACTTTTATCTACTTGGTTATGAAGGCTCTAGTTCACGGCTCCACTGGGCATGTTCCCCTACCATTCCAAAGTTCACACTGAGAGCCAGGAGGTGGCAGGAACACGAGGAATTTCAAAGGTTAAAAAAAAACAAAACTGTTCCAGCACAGTGTCCTAGCTTCTGCACTCAAATGTACCACTGGGTTAGACACTGCTTAGGTAGGCCCCTTTGCTCAGGTAGGCAGACTACTGCTGGGAATCTCTGGCCTTCCTTCAGAAGGCCCTACAACCTCCATAGGACACTGGTTTGCCTGCTTTGAGAACTAGAGCTCACTGGTGCTGGCACATAACTAGAGTTTATTCTTGACTCACTTGTGTGCCTTCGAACACACATGTCGAAGGCTCCCTCACCAGGAATGCTTCCTGGTCTCCCTTTGTGTATCTGTCATCTCCAGCTGTAGCCTCTCTGATGCCAGTGTCTCTACTTCTTGGGTAGATAGTCACCTGCTATTTCTTTGTCCCCCTTTATTTTTTTCAAGGTAGAGTTTGACTATTTCAGGCTTTCCTGGAACTCACTTTCTTGCCTCAGTCTTCCAGGTTCTAGAACCACAGCTACTGTGTTCACTCGTGCTGTGCATTAGCCTACAGATTGACACATGGCTGCCAGTATTGGAAAGCTTATATATTCAGATACATCTTGAAAGTCAGTTTACCATACCTTTTTTTTAAAGACTTTTTTAAATTAATTTTTATTGATATGAGTACACTATAGCTGTCTTTAGACACACCAGAAGAGGGCATTGGATCTCATTACAGATGGTTGTGAGCCACCATGTGGTTGCTGGGAATTGAACTCAGGTCCTCTGGAAGAGCAGTCAGTGCTCTTAATCACTGAGCCATCTCTCCAACCCCTTTACCATATCTTTTAAGCATTTTTTTTTAAAAAATAAACAGGTAGACTTTCTAATTTATTTAGACAGATTCTAATTTAAAGCCCACACTAGTAAATTACAGCTTGAGAGGTTTTTTTGTTTTTTGTTTTTTAAGGTTGAAACTTAACAACTTATCTAGGCTGATAGGTACCTAGAGAGTTCTCTTTGGCACCTTTAATAGTTCAGGGATGAATGACCAAAGCTCAGCACAGTTGACTTTTATTTTCAGAGCTATTTGAGAACTCAGGGAAGCTGGAGTAGCCCCAAACCTCAGGACCCATTCCAGTTCATGTGTTGTCAATCCTGACAGTCTTCCAGGGAGCCAAGAGCTACTCTGAGCTCATGTGCAGGGCAGGGTTTTAGCCTGGTGCTCTCTGATGCTGGTTTGCAGAGTTTACCTGTTACAGCATCTGAGTCTGTCCTGGTGAGCCTTCTGAGGTTCCTTAAGCAAAGAACTTTCTTTTTTGGGGGGCAGAAGCGGGGTCATAGCACTTTATTGAGGGGCAGGGCTCCAACATCTGCACAGCTACAACCTGAGGACAGAGGGCAGAGCTGAGGTGGATGAGTGGAGGTGTGCACCCCACAGCCTTTCTCACTTAATGCCCCTTCTGATTTGAGACTTTCGGATCCCTTAGGCACCCTCTTTACCTCTAATTCTAGATTCCTGGGCCCCCACTGGTTGACCAGTCATGGGGTTTGGGAAGGGCAGGACACTGGGAGCTTTCAAAAGGGAGGAAGGCTACCACTGGGCAGACCATAGCTCACAGAGTGACAGTCAGCCACATGCTGTGGAGCCTGAATCTCATGAAGGCCCCCTTCTCCACCAGCTTCACTTTGTGTTTGCGCCTGAGCTTGGCTCGTTCCCGGGGCTCAATCATATTTCTCTTCTGGAAGGTCTTGAACCTGTCTCAGAGAATGTTACCTTCTTGCTTCATTCTGAGTAAGCCAGACAGCTCAGAACTGAGCTGCACATCAATGTCAGGGGCCTGGTACTTGAGCCATCCCAGCCTTCCGGGCTTGTCAGCCTCTACCAGTCGCCGAATGTGGCACTGCTCCCTCCGGTGTGCCAGTTCTGCCAGCCTTTGGGCCACCTGGGCCTTGATCCCACGAAGCCTGAAGAGTTCTTGGTGCTGAAGCCGGGCTGCCTCAGCACCCGCAGCCTGTGAGCGGCCTTCTTCTGCCGCCACCGCTGCTGCTGCTGCTGCTGCTCCTCTGTCTTCTTCTCCATCCTCTTCTCTGGACCAGCAGCACCAGTGGGTAAGGTCTCAGTGGCCCCATCATCAGCCTCTGGCTGCTCAGCACAGCCTGGCCCCTCCTCATCCTCAGACTTGAGCAGGCCCTCACACGTCTCCCGAAACACGAACTCCTGGGTAGTAGCTTGCTCTGTGGTGGGCAGGGCCAGCTGTTGCTCTGGCTTTCCTGTGTCTTTCTCACTCTGCAGCTCCACCTCATGGGCCTCTCGAAGCAAGGCCTGGTGATCTTCAAAGCTTGGGTTGTAGGAGGTGCCTCCAGGAATCACCTCCACTGAGGGCACCTGGGAAGGCTTAACGTGGAGGCGTGGTGCTTCCTCGTGCCTTCTTTGTTGGTCTGCTCCAGGAAAAAAAATGCATCCTGACCGATCAAAGGCTTGCCCAGGGTGTTTTTTGGGTTCCAGAGGTCATAGAAGGGCGGCTCAATGATGTCCTGGGGCCCAGGTTTGACCTTTGGTGCAGGAAGACTAAGAAACTGGGCCTGTGCCTTGGGCACATCCCTGGGCAGCTCACCCTGCTTTGCCAGTTTCTCCCATTGCTCCTCCTTTCGCCTGAGCTTCTTGGCATTGGGGACCTGCTGTGCGAGGATGTCTTTGGGAGCGGGGATGTTAGAATGATTTCAAGGGCAAGGTTAACCTGTAGGGGGTTTTGGAGAGGCTGTGACTTCTTCTGGACCCAGGTCCTCTTCTCGCTTAGTTCTTTTCACTTGAATCCAGTGTCCACGAAGAGGAACTTTTTGTTTGGGGCCTCTGCCAACAAACCACCGATCGTGTGCTCTTGTAGACGTTCCAGGAACTGGTCTCCCTCTAGCCCCAGTGGCTCTTCAGTGAGCCTCCTCCAGCCCTGCTTCTTGTTTCTGGGGCCCTGCCTCTGCCGCCTCAGAGAGGCATGCACTGAGGTGGGCCGCAGCTCCAGGAAGCCAGAGTCCACCTGGCACCGCCCCTGTTAACTACCAGCAGCCATCATAGCTTAGTCGCTCAAATTCCAATATCAGTAAAGAACTAAGGATTAAATGAGGAAAGGAGAAAAGCCTAATGAGACTGTGTAATGAGTAGTATTTTCATGGACCCCACTTTAAGGAATTGAGTAACTCCCTGGACCTCTGCATCCTCCAGTAATTGTTGCTCTTTTATTGAAAATTTTAGTCTCTGAATTAGTGAGGGAAGGCGAGAAGGAATGAGGACACAAGGACAAGAGGCTGGAGTGGGCATAGTTTAAACTCTGAGTAAGTGTCTCCAGTAAAGCTGAAAGGTTTCACAGGCATGTGCCGAATCGTTTCAGGGGTAGGTGTTGCAGACCCTGCACTTCTGTCTGTCTCTGCCTTTGTAGATATAAAACATTAAATGAAGCCTGAAGATAGTGTATACAATCTGGGAAAAGACACCATGACCACAGAAGCTCTTAAGAGGAAGCATTAGTTGGGCCTTGCTTACAGTTTCAGAGGCTTAGTCCGCTGTCACCATGGCAGAGAGTGTGGTGGCACACATGGAACTGGAGCAGTAGCTGAGAGATGTGTCCTGCTCCACAGGCAGCCGGAGAGAGACACTGGGCCTGGCATGTACTTGTGGAACCTCAAAGCCCACTCCCCAGTGACACATTTAAGCCAACAAGACCACCCTTCCTAATCCTTTCAAAGAGTTCTACTCCCCGGTGACTAAGCATTCAGATATGAGCCTCTGGGGGCCATTGTTATTCAAGCCACCACTCTAGCCAGGATACTTCTCTGTGCTTTGATTACTTAGGTATGTTGAATTATTTTGGTATTTCTATTGACAGCATTCCATTTAAGAGACCTTGAAGAAAAGAACAGAATCTAATAGCCACTCTTGCTGTGTAGGAAGAGCCGTTATTAATAAAGAGCTGTCACTAAGCAAGCAGGAGCCAGGATGGCAGGTGCACCCTTTCAGCTGAGGTCAGTTCATAGCATGATGTTTTTCTTAAGATCCCGAAAGGAGAATGAGATGTATAAAATTTCTAGATTTGTAAAAGATATGAATTGTTCTGGGCAGAAAAATGCCTAGCTAAGAGTGATATTTACTATGAATTTTACATGGGAATGCAAATGAGTAAAGGAGCAGCTTGGAAAAACATGACTCGAATCTGATGTAATGTCCATTTTTGGCTATCAGTAATGACTCAGAGTAAGAGGCAGCTTAAATCATTTGCCCAAAGTCTGAATATTGTTCTATATACAGAACAAATAGCAGGATATTTAGCTTCTTTGAGGGCATAATCTGAGCCTTCATACCGAGTCATACTATATCTGGTACTGAGTGTGTGACCCTTTTAACACCTAAAATAGAAGTTGATACAAGAAAATGCCTGAGGACATCTGTACTGGGATGCAGCGATGTTCCCGTCCTTTGGTTTTTGGTTTTGAGATAGGGTTTCCCTAACTAGTCCAGGCTAACCCTGAACTCACGGTACTCCTGCCTGCTGGAACTACAGACCTTTGCTACTCTGCATGGTCTCCATAGGCTTCCCCAAACCTTGTTAGGAACAGTACCCACTAAAGTTAACAGCGTCACAGTGTTCGAGTCAGTCATGTGTAGCCTTGCTCATTGTCGATGCTTAAATTCTAGGCCCATTTCTGTGTGTTGCAAGGTGAATCAACTTTATTTGATGAATTATATGAAAGAAAATCACTTCAGTTTTAAAAGATTCAGTTTTAAATTGATGGACAGTAAGAACCCTGTCTTAGTTAGGATTCTTATAAAACTCTATGACTAAAAGCAGGTTGGGGAAGAGTTTCTTTCAGTTACAGTTCAATTTAACACACCATCAAAAGTAGTGAGGACAGGAACTCACACAGGACAGGAACCTGGAGGCAGGAGCTGATGCAGAGGCCCTGAGGAGTGCTGCTGACTGGTTTTCACAGTCTGCTTTCTTATAGAACCCAAGACTACCAGCCCAGAGGTGGCCATACTGACAATGAGCTGGGCCCTCCCCATCAATCACTACTTAAGAAAATGCTCTACAGGCTTGTCTACAGCCCCATCTTTTGGGGCATATTGTCAATTGAGATTCCCTCCTATGATGATTCTGCTTGTGTCAAGTTGACATGAAACTAACTAGCCAGTACAAACACTAAAGAAAAGTGAATTTAAGAATTTAATTAAAAGTCGTGTCTCACCTTATTCCCAGCACTTAGGAGGCAGAGGCAGGAGATTCTCTGTGTATTCAAGGTTAGTCCAGTTTACATAGCAAATTCCAGGCCAGCCAGGGCTTTGTAGTGAGGCCCTACCTCAAGAAAGGGAGGGGGTGTGTTATGGGCCATTCTGAATAATTTTCAGACAGTTCCAGGGCCATCTAGGCTTATGTTCATCCAGGGGTGCATGTTGATGTCACTAGGAGCATGTGTGTGTGTGTGTGTGTGTGTGTGAGAGAGAGAGAGAGAGAGACAGAGAGACAGAGAGACAGAGAGACAGAGAGAAGAGAGAGAGACCGTGCCTAAGGTTGGAAGAATTCTTAGTCTAGTTCATCCGGTTCATTTAACAATGTAGCCTGTTTAGTGAGCTAACTTTCCCGAATCTACACTTGACATTTGGTTTTGATTGCTTTGCCATCACTGGAAACCTAGGGCTATCAGGAACTTCCCATTGTCCTCTTCTCCAGACCAAAGTCCTGCAAAGCTCCTAGGTCAGCAACAGTGGCGTTTCACTGACTTCTTCCATCCTTTCTCGTCTGAAATTCTTACCCTGCTTTTCTTCTTAGCCTGTGCTTTGGTTGGGCCAGCCAAATCTCAGCTCTTCCAGAAAGCCATTGGTCACTGATAGCTCTTCTTGTCCTTTGACGCTGCACTCTACCCAGGATGTTTCATGTTTATTATCTGACTCACCTTGGCTTGGAGCCATGTACAGCTGCACACCTCTCAAGTTTCTCTTGCCTCTCCAGCTGGCTGGCCAGCCTTTGGAGATGGTGACTGTCTTATGCTCTCCATGGAGCCTCATGGGTGATAAGTCCCAGAGAATACTGTTTAGGAATGAGATGCTTTCAGTGCAAGTGGACAAAGACATGGTTGTCTTGTTGTTGCTAAAAGTGGTTTCCTTCTTTGTAGGTTTCACGTGGACAAACTTTCTTCAGCTCATGTGTACCTACGATTACAAAAGGTAACTGACTGAATGGAAACATGACCTTTCCTCTACTAATGAACATCATATATTCTTTTCATGTGATTAAGTTGCTTAAATAATAAATGTGTTCAAAGTCATAAAGACTAGTAAATGTCTTCCTCCTACCCAGAAGATTGCTATAGAAAATTCTGGATGATTTCCCAGGTAGAAGCCCCAGGTTGTCTAGCCAGCTCAGTGCATCGCCTGTCCCTCTGCTTGTGCTCCCCCTCAGCTCAGTTGATGCTGACATCTATTTCTGGTGGCTGCTGCTTCCCAGACTCACCCAGTCCACCTGGCTCACGAGGGTGCTTGTTCCCCATTATCAGAGTGTCTTTGGACAGTCTAAAACAGTAGTGGTAATTCAGGAACAAAGATTCCATGTGCCCGGGTAACACAGCACCACCATTCTTTTCTAATTTGCTTGTATTTGTATTTTCAATAGTATGTAGTTAAACTGCATAGTGTATGTACTTGTGCTTGTATGTATTATGTTTAAAGTTACAAAGGTCATATGGCTCCCCCATTGCTAGCATCTCACATTACATGGCAGACATCTCAACCAGCAGGCCAAATCCACTCACTACTGTCAATTAAATTCTGGACCTGATTTGAGCAGTTTTCCCATTAATGTTTCTTTTCTCTTCCAGAAACCATTGTGAGGTATCATGGTGCACTCACTTGTCCCTTCTGCCCTGACTTTGATGACAATGTTCCTTTTTTGTGACTTGACAGTTCACTTAGTGATCTTATATGTGTCTTAGTTTTTCTCATGACTACATAGAATCACAGAGTGGGGGTGGCCTCGTGTCTTAGCGTGACTTACACTAGTAGCATGAGCCTGGATTGCCTGCCCAGGGCTATGCCTGCCACCTTTCTCCACAGTGGCACTGCATTTCCAGACTTGGTTACTACATAGCAAGTTGGGGTCCAGCTTCTACTCAGGCAGGGACAAAACGCAGTTCACATTTTGGAGTGGGGTGGTTTCATTATTTGGGGCTCATGCAGGATGGGACTCTTCTTCCCCCTCATTTGCATAAGCAAGGACTTTCATTTCTGTCTGCCGTGGGCCTTATGTGTATTCAGATGCTGTATTCTGTTGCTCATATTTATCCAGCTCTGGTGAGTTCCCTTTCAGCCTCCTGTGCTCTGCCTAACCCACCCAACCTCTTATTCGTTATTTTCATGAATAAAAAATGTTACTAATTTTTAAATTTTGTTTTGAGACAGTCTCATTATGTAGCCAAGGCTGGCCTCGAACTCAAAGAGATCTGTCTGTCTTTACCTCCTGAGTGCTGGATTCAAAAGCATATGCTGTCATGCCCAGTCCATAAAAGGTTTTAACAAAGTCTTGCTATGGAGACCTGGTCTGGAGCTTGCTAAGTAGAGCAGGCTGGCCTTGAACTTGCGATTCCCCCTTTTGAATACTGGGATTACAAGCATACATGATGGTAATTTATATGACAATCTCTTAAATCTGAGCTGCAGCAGCTGGCAACATCGTTCCTTGCCCTCAAGTTGTATGGTGGCATGCACCTGCTGTGTGTTCGGAGTGGAGGCTGCGTGAAGTCACCAGGCAACATGGGAAGTGATACCAGAAGGGTTTGATTATGAACTAATTTGGGATCATTGTGAGTTTCAGAAGTCTGAGTTGGCAGACTGTGAGACTGCAGCTCAGGTTCTAAGCCACTGAGAAGTCAAGGACAGTGGTGTGATGATTTTGATCTTCTGCTCTGTGGTTTTCATCCAAAACATTGTTGCCGAAAGTTCAATTTAAGCTGAGGTTTCTGTTCTGTCTGTATATCTGGGATGTATTTAGACTATTTAATCTTGGCCTACAGCCATGCTATCCCAGGCTGATGGAAGTACTTCTTAGGGTCAGGGTTTATAAACTCGGTACTGTTTTCTTGTTTGTTATTTTGATTGCTGTAGTGAGCTGATAATAGTGGCACAGTTAATAGGAAAGTTACTGGGTCAGAATTTAGATTGTGTGCAGCTTTTCAGCATTATAAACCCTGATTTAGAAATGCTCGTTTGAGGGCTGGAGAGATGGCTCAGTGGTTAAGAGCACTGACTGCTCTTCCAAAGGTCCTGAGTTCAAATCCCAGTAACCACATGGTGGCTCACAACCATCTGTAATGAGATCGGATGCCCTCTTCTGGTGTGTCTGAAGACAGCTACAGTGTACTTAAATAAATAAATAAATAAATAAATAAATAAATAAATAAATAGAAATGCTCGTTTGTTTTGAAAGAAAGTCTCACTGTTGGCCATGCTGCTCTTGAACTCTTGGGTTCGAAAGACCTTTCTGCCTCGGTTTTCTGAGTAGATGGGACCGTAGGTGGCCATCCACTGCTCATCGGACTTTGGCCTTTTTCCCCCTTTTTCCTTCCTTCCTTCCTTCCTTCCTTCCTTCCTTCCTTCCTTCCTTCCTTCCTTCCTTCCTTCCTTCCTTTGTCACTGTGGCTGGTGTGGAACTTGCTAGGTAGAACAGCCTGGAATCTGTAGCATATAACTGCTTGCTTCCTCCTGTGTAGAAGGGACCGACTCTTTCCTTATTGAGCCACTGTGAGGGTTAAGACCTGGCATATCTTGAAGCTTTGCAGAGTGACGTCAGACAGGTACTGTGTGCCTTCATTGTGGTTTGAATCCAACCCAAAGCATGAAGACCCAGACTCTCAGCAGTGTTTGCTGCTGCACAGCCAGTTTGCATAGAAAAGTCATGACTGTTGGGAGCTTTTTTAGCTCACTAGTGAAAGTGACTCAAAGCAAAATTGTGGCCTTTACACTTTCTAAGTTCCTAGGCTCACTGGTGTGAGCTCTTCCATTGCTGCTGCTGTGTGGTCTCTGCTGCCTGCTTTATCTTCTATTGGGAGCAGCCCAGCAGGTGAAGAACATAAGAACTTCACCCTGATTTTGATTCGAGGTAGATGGCCGGTGAGATGTTTGGGATCCAGAACTCCAAGGCATCTGTTTCAAAGGAAGGTTACGGGGACCTCAGCCAAGAAGATGTCTAGATGTCAGAATGGACACCATTTTCCCCCAAGCTTTACGGAAATGAATGAGAATGTCAAAAACTACTGAGCCATATGTGCAGTGAATGTCTTCAACATGGTTTACAATGTGCTAAGTATAGTCTTCTGTTAGTGCCTTCTCTCGGTTCAGGTAGCATTCTGTAGTGGGCACGGTAAATTGACCTCATCTGTCAGTGTTCTAGCATTCTGTAGTCCACCTGAAGAGCCCTTGCTTGTAAGCTGGGTCCACTAAGGCAGCAGCAATGCCTTGTGAGTGCTCCAGTGGCCATCAGTAACCCAGAGGAGTATTTGGTTTATTTTGTGTTGCAGGGAGAGAAGATAGAAGACATTCCAAAGGAGGTTCTGATGGACTGCGCCCACCTTGTGAAGGCCAATAGCATTCAAGGTCAGTTTGCCTAGAGGTGTTTTCTAAATCCACATGCATAAATCTATGTCTGGTCACAGTCCACGTTAGCAGGCACGAGTCTGGGGACAGCAAAGTCTGGGGACAGCAGAAGACATGTCTGAGGAGGTAACCGCTTGTCAGAGAACCAAAAAGCCAGAGCCCACTCCTCAGTTTTACTGTCCTTGCTGTCTCCACTTTAGACTTCCCCTTTCTTGAACAGGAAGGCATCCAGCTCTGCCTAAGACTTTTGCCAACATGGCCTTGGCTAAGGACATGTGTCTGCCTCTGTCACTTGTCAACAGATTGTAAAACTAGAACGGTTTAGCTCAGTGTTTTGGATTTTTTTTAAATAACTTTATGTGTACGGTGTTTTGTTTGCATGTATGTCTCTGTGCTGTGTGTATGTCTGGCGCCCCTAGTGCCCAGAAGAAATTTCAGATTCCCTGGAACTGGGGTTACATACAGTTGTGAGCCACAATGTGGTTGTTAGGAAATTGAACCCAGATCCTCTGGAAGAGCATCCAGTGCTTTTAACAGCTGAGCCATCTCTTCAGCCCCTCATTTGGATATTTTGAACCAGGATCTTGATATGCAGCCCAGGCTAGCATGGAACTCACTGAGTGGCCCAGGCTGGCAACTCGAAATTCTCCTATTTCAGCTTCCTGGATACTGCAAGTATAGGTGTGTTTAACTATACCAGGCTTAGCGCCAGAGTCTTTAAATCACACGTGTTTCTCCTCCTCTCCCATGCTTTTCCTTCATTTAACATGTGAAGGTTTTGAGTCATTTGACTCTGTTGTCCTCCTTACCCATAAAATCTTACTTAGCTGATCTAGGTGGTCTGTGAGTGTCCTTATCTTCCAGGAACTCTTTGGGTGAGTCCAGTGTGCAGTGTGGATTGGAAACAGTCTCCTTATGTGTTTTAGGCAGTAGTTAAAAATACTGGGCTTGGTGCCTGTGTAATTCTAGCTAAGATTAAATCTAATCGGAAGGTCTGAAGGATGTTCCGAGGGTGGGGATGGCAGTATGAAGAGGGTTGAGAGAGGGGTGGGTTTAAATGGTTGAGCTAATAGGAGAGACTTTAAGGGTGGGATGTAGATCTGGGTAGAAAGAGAGAAGTGGCTATAAATGAAGTTGGGAGGTGATCCAGAGCAAACACAGCTGATAACAGGCACTGGAGTTCGTGATTACACAAGGAGAGCTTGGCAGCCTTCCTTCGTGTAGCCTGGTGTCTTTAGTCTCAACCCAGGCAGCCTTAATTGCAGGCCAGGTACATAGACTAAGAAGCTTAAAGTTTGCCACCAGTTTCCACCTGGTTCAGCAGGTTGCTCTGAGTGAAGATGCTTTATTTTATGAGTAGAGTGGGATGTCTCAGATCTTCAGCTACTGAAGTAAAGAAGGAAACAAGCACGCTGTTTGCTCTGTGCTTCAGCCTCTTCCACAGAGCCTTGTTCTTTCCCATGCCCCTGGCTTGCAGGTAAACCCTGGTCCAAAGAGCTATAGACTCCTTATTCTTGGCTCGGTTTCTTCTTAATGTCCTTAGAGTTTATGAGTTCTAGAGAAAGCAGGGGAAGAGTCATGACATGGGATTATTCCCTTCCTTCCCCAGCACAGCAGAAAAGGAGCTAGGCCCCAGGTTCCACTGTTAATGAGTACCAGAGGACCATGCTGAGGACTGAAGAGAATGGTGAACGTGCAGAGGACACTCAGCTGGCCGCTCTGTAGTTACCAAGTTCTCTCTTGCTCAGGACCGAGGGGACAGGCATTAAGCTTGCTGGTTTCTGCTAAATTGGCTCATTTCGGTTCAGACTCATAGGTTTTGTATAGGGGAAAAGGCCTTCCTAAACATGTTGATTTCCTCAGTGCCAGACAGGGTTAGTGAGTGATAGGCACTCCCCACTTGGTTGGGTATTGCCAGGCTGTGGCTAGTTAGCCATTACCGAGTCAAAGATTCATTCAAGAGTCTAAGGAAACTCAGTCCTTTTGTCTTGAAAACTATGCACATGGTAAGTTTGCATTCAATAATAGGGACTTTTTGGAGGTCATGGACCCTTGCTTTTTCTACTCTAATACTGTGGCATAATGTTCACCTTCTCACTCACCTTCGGTGCTTTGGGACATTGGAAGTGAGCTCTCCTTAAGCCTTGCCTGGGGTGGCTGATGTTTTGCTGTGGGTGAGGGCTGTGCTACTCAGTCTCATGTTTCCTGCCTGTTGAAGACAGTCTCTCTTGGCAGGCTGCAAGATGAACAACGTTAATGTGGTTTACACGCCATGGTCTAACCTGAAGAAGACAGCTGACATGGATGTGGGGCAGATAGGCTTTCACAGGCAGAAGGATGTAAGTGTTCATACCCCTGCAGGAGGTGGGGCCTGGGTGTCCATGCTCCCTATGTGTGTTAATTTGGGTGGCTAAAACCCTGGAAAGTCAAAGCCTTGCCCTCTTAGGGGAGAGAAATAATTACAGCTCAATACTTTCCTCTTACCTTCCTCAAAGGTAAAGATTGTGACAGTGGAGAAGAAAGTGAATGAAATCTTGAACCGATTAGAAAAGACCAAGTTGGAGAAGTTTCCAGACCTAGCAGCCGAGAAAGAAGGCAGAGACCGCGAAGAGAGGAATGAGAAGAAAGCCCAGATTCAGGAAATGAAAAGGAAAGAGAAAGAAGAAATGAAGAAGAAAAGGGAAATGGATGAGCTTAGGTACACTGGGCTGGGGCCTTGCTCTTTACTTGGGTTCTCCCCACGGGTTCTGAGGAGGAGGCCCCCTGGGCTGGAAGCCACATAGAAGCTTGGAATGTTGACTGAGTTGTCTAAGGTGTTGTGTTTATGTGGTAAATCCCCCTGTTATAGAGGTGTTGGGTGTGAGTGAGCAAAATGACAGATTCTACTTCACCATAAGCCACCGTGGGCCTGCCTCAGATGCCAGCTTATTCGTGGGGAAGGAAGAGGTATAGGCGTGTGTAGCCCTGTTCAGCTGGGCCGTTGGAACCATGATGTGCAGCCGAGCAACACAGAGCTGCTTTCAATGCCTTTCCTGCCTTTTGGAAATTGAGCGTAGTTAATGTGACGAGACCTGCTTCCGTCCCCTACAGTTTTAATGAGCAGTTAAACTACAGCGTGGCTCCTGAAATCCTAGTGAAGGTGGCCATAAGAACACTGACTGCATCCGTTTTTCTGTCACGTCATTTTCATTCAAACCACTACAACAGCTAATGCTTGGTTTTAGTTTGGAGTAGGGGGAAATTGAAGAAAATATGCCCTTCTGTTTTCTTCTCGTCTGTAACTATTTCATGTAGAAACATGGATGATTTATGTTAGAAACACAGTATCACTTCCTCTTGCCAAGGAGGAATGGCTGACACTTTTAGCATTTGCCACTTGACTCACACTGATCTTGTAAGTGCTGCTTGCATGTCTCACTCAGCAGCGACATTTCTGTTACCTGAATTTGTAAAAAGAACGTGAGTCTGGACAGCCGTAAGCATCCTGCTGAGAGTTTCAGCTAAGTGTGTCCTCTGACTCTTAAATCAACACATTGACAAAGTTCTGCTGAACTCTAGGTAATTCAGTTTATACAACATTCCTTCTGTCTTTTGACCTCCACGGGCTTGCTGCACTTACACACATACACACAGGACATCATTTTTTTTTTTAAGTTTCAAGCAAAGGTGATGAGGCTCTGAGTGGGTGAGTGAGTGGGTGAGTGGGTGAGTGGGTGAGTGGGTGAGTGGGTGAGTGAGTGGGTGTGGTGAGTGAGTGAGTGGGTGAGTGTGAGTGAGTGAGTGGGTGAGTGGGTGAGTGTGAGTGAGTGAGTGGGGGTGAGTGAGTGGGTGAGTGAGTGAGTGAGTGAGTGGGTGAGTGAGTGGGTGAGTGGGTGAGTGAGTGAGTGAGTGGGTTAGTGAGTGAGTGGGTTAGTGAGTGAGTGGGTTAGTGAGTGAGTGGGTGAGTGAGTGGGTGGGTGAGTGAGTGAGTGGGTGAGTGGGTGGGTGGGTGAGTGGGTGAGTGGGTGAGTGAGTGGGTGGGTGAGTGAGTGGGTGGGTGAGTGGGTGGGTGAGTGAGTGGGTTAGTGAGTGAGTGGGTGAGTGAGTGGGTGAGTGAGTGGGTGAGTGAGTGAGTGAGTGTTTTTGAGACAGCATGTCTCTGCAGCCTGGCCTGACCAGGAATTCACTGTGTACTCTAGGCTGACCTCACACTTGTGGCAGTCTCCTGCCACAGTATTCTGAGTAGTAGTTTTGCAGGCATGGGCCCAGCTGACAGGCATGAACCCAGCTGGCAGCATGCGTTTTAGTAAGAGCTCTTTGCCTACTAAAGATTGTAAGGTGGATTATAGAGGGACCCAGAGGCAGTGGAGACAGAAGTTCAGTGACTGGCAGGGGTCCAGACCACGGACAATGAAGCTTGGACTCAGCGAGAGGGAAATTCACTGGTAAAGTTGTAGGACTTGGTTTGATGGTATTTGGGTTGAGGGGGCAAAGCTCAGAATGGCTCCTGGGTTTGAAATGGAGAGGACCATGATGCTGTTCTAGGCAACAGGAGAACTAAGTGCATTTGTTTCCATAGAGAAATAGATTTTGAGTTGGATTTAGACCAAAAGTCTGGGACTGCCTTTTAGGAATCACCAAAGGTGTTGGGGCAGTTGGGTTAATAGGGGCACAGAGGAAATGTGGCCTTCAGAAAGGTACAGTCATGTGCTGCTTTCTTTAGAGTGGGAACAGTTAGCCCACTGAGCCTTCCACCACCGTGGTGACCATCTGTGAAATGTTTGTTGACACAGTGCCCTCATTTGGGTTTTAGGTTGCTAGCCGCCCACAAAATGCTTATTGAGAAATAGCCTCAATATGACTATTTTCTTTTCTTCTAGGAGCTACTCATCACTAATGAAGGTTGAGAATATGTCCTCAAATCAAGTAAGTTTCTTGCTCTAATGTTGTGCCTTGAAATATTTCACAGAGAGTCTTTGGTAGTTGAGTTATTGGTTCCTGTAGTGTTTCAGATTGCTCACCGTGATTGGCAGCTGGTACTCAGAGGAGGTTGAATGGGTGTGGGGGTAGGGCAATGTCTGCCCTGTGGTCTTGTGTTTGCTTTTGTACAGGTCACTTTAAAGAAAGGGTCTGATCCCTCACCTGCTGTGAAGGGCAGGCCCACTAGTATTAAAAGGTGTATCAATCAATCAGCTTTCTCTTACTCTAGCACAATACCCAAGATAATCAATTTAGGAAGAAAGGAGCTTTATTTTGACTTGGGATTTTAGAGGTTTGGGGTATGGTCCATTGCCCTGCTGCTTTGGGTCCAGTGTTAGCGTTGTGATGGGAACACAGGACGTGGCAAGCTGCTCATCTTCCATCGGCAGAGAAGCAGAGAGGTGAGGGGAAGGCAGGAGTCCCAGCACCTGTGAAAGACATGCCTTGGGTACCTGACTTTCTTCACACTGGACACCACTTCACCCTGATGGAGCACGGGCTAGAGACCAGGCCTTTAGCACATGGCCTTTAGGGACATTTCCAGACCCAAACTGTGGCACAGCACTGTAGTTCAATTCTTTTCTCCTTTCTAATTTCCTGTTACTATTTCCAGGCTTTGCAAAAACAAAACGAAAAGGAAGTTAGTAAGTTTTCATTTATTAATATCCTCTACTAATGGTGCTATAAACGTCACAATATAGTTAAACAGAGTCAGAATTGCCCCTTTCAATTAGAAATAAATGTACCAAATACAGAGACCGTGTGTAACAACCTGACACCAGCACTGATTCTTTTCTTACTCGTTAGGACCTGGAATAAGTGTTGACATGTTTCGGGATTTCCTTTTGTTTTTGAGACAGGTTTTCCCTTTGCTGCTCAGGCTGTCACGAAGCTCTCCTTACCCAGTCACCCTCAGACTCAGTCTCCTGCCTCCGTGCCCCAGTGCTAGGACTACAAGCAGGCACCACACACTTGGCTCAGGCTCTCTCAATGTGGCTTTAAATGTATGCTTTGATTGTGTTGTCAGATATGCTAGACATGAATTGCAAATGCTGTTTAAATGAAAATTAAGTTTGGAGCCTGTGTGGCCATATGAGCTTTGTGTGGCCGGCGGCTACTATTTCAGCTCAGATAAAGAACCTGCCGTCACTACAGAAAGCTCAGTTTCCTGCCTAAGGTTATCTACTCAAATTCCATGTTAAGTGCATGATTGGAGTCAGTAGGATTTTAGATGTTGCTTATGTCCAGTACCTGTCCAAGAACAGGAAAGAACAGATCTTTACTACCATGTCTGTGAAAAACTAAATTTTTGAGGCTCCTTTATGAATCAAGATATGACTATAAATTATTTCTGAAAATTTCCAAAATAGCACTGTGTATATCAGGACTGAATGTGAAGTCAGGAGATTTAAACTGTCATTGGATTGAGCCTACTATATTTTTAGCTTTTTAGAGGGATTATTGCTCAGTGTAGAGACATTACCTCATGAGGTTGTTGTAACCTGTAAACAAGGGTGTGTGCCCTGATGCTAACTTGGCCATGTCATAGGTAATTGTCATTAGTCCTTACTTGGAGCCCTGAGTTTGTTTTGCCCTCTGCATATTATTCTTGGCCTTCCAGAAACTCAGAACATTTTAACCTTAGCAGAGGCCTGTGATAGATTCCAAGTCAAATTCAGTAAAAACTAATGCTCCTGTCTCTGTTGTGCCAACTGAAAACTTTGAAACTTTATTTCGAAATCTGGCCTGTGTTTCAACCTTGTACCTGTTGTTCCCAATGTGCATCTTTAAGAGCTTACATATTCTTCTAGAATTGAAACACATACATGTGCATGCACACATACTCATATGTATACATGTGTATGTACACACACACATACATTCACACACACCATCTTTTGAAATTTTTGAGGCATTGGTTCCAAGGCCCTAGGAATACTAAAATCTAAAATCTGTAGGTGCTCAAAACCCTCATGAAATGGAAAAGTAGTCTCATGTAACTCATGTTTTAACTCCCCAATAATATTCTGAGTATTATCACTTACACCAAACAGTGTAAATGCAGGTGCAGTGTAAAAGCACTGTAGTGCTTAGGAAATGATGACAAGAAAAAGGCCAGTGCCCGTGTGTGGGATTCCTAAGTGCTCTCTATGTTTGGTCGGATCTGCAGACATAGACCCCACCAATGCAGAGGACCAGCCATGCATGTGTATGCAGATAACTGTCATTAAGAGTCCCAAGACTACAGCGTTTGATGTGAGACAAATGCTCCCCCAACTCCTGCAACGTTACTCGATGCCCTGGGTGAAGTGCTCGAATGGAAAGGCTTCAGTCTCCTGGAAACATTTTCTGTTCCGTTAGCATCTTGTATTGTACAACCTAATTTGTAGTGTGATCACTTGATCTCCATTCAGAAGTTGATGCTTATGTGAGAGGACTGTGCAAGCTCATCAGGAAGAGTCCTGGTCTCTGTCTGAGCTAGGTGTTCATCAGAATTTTTGGTTTTCCACTTAGCATAACCTCTTTGATCTGTAATTTTTAGTCCTTTTTTACTGTGTGTGGAGGCAGAGATTGTTGCTATTACATTCCTCCTGCTCATCAGCTATCATTGGGTGACAAGAGGCCCATCTGTAAGCTGAGTAATAGAGGGACTGGGAATCTGAAATGTGATAGTTGTCCAAGGACATTCCCAGACCTCAGACACATAGTTAAACATTCCTGTGGTGCTAGAACACCTGCCCTTGGGCAGTGTGAACTGCCCAATCCACATCCAGTGAGTAGCCCCTCTAGGAGAGTGTGCACTGTCACACATCCAATGAGTAGCCCCTGTAGGGCAGTGTGAACTGTCACACATCTAGTGAGTAACTCCTGTAGGGCAATGTGAACTGTCACACATCCAATGAGTAGCCCCTGTAGGGAGTGTGCACTGTCACACATCCAGTGAGTAGCCCCTGAAGGGAGTGTGCACTGTCACACATCCAGTGAGTAGCCCCTCTAGGGGAGTGTGCACTGTCACACATCCAATGAGTAGCCCCTGTAGGGCAGTGTGAACTGTCACACATCTAGTGAGTAACCCCTGTAGGGAGTGTGAACTGTCACACATCCAATGAGTAGCCCCTCTAGGAGAGTGTGCACTGTCACACATCCAGTGAGTAGCCCCTGTAGGGCAGTGTGCACTGTCATATGTCCAATGAATAGCCTCTGTAGAGAGTGTGAACTGTCACACATCCAGTGAGTAGCCCCTCTAGGAGAGTGTGCACTGTCACACATCCAATGAGTAGCCCCTCTAGGAGAGTGTGCACTGTCACACATCCAGTGAGTAGCCCTGTAGGGCAGTGTGCACTATCATATGTCCAATGAATAGCCTCTGTAGGGAGTGTGCTCTGTCACACATCCAGTGAGTAGCCCCGCTAGGAGAGTGTGCACTGTCACACATCCAGTGAGTAGCCCCTGTAGGGAGTGTGCACTGTCATACATCTAGTGAGTAGCCCCTGAAGGGAGTGTGAACTGTCACACATCCAGTGAGTAGCCCCTGTAGGGGAGTATGCACTGTCACACATCCAGTGAGTAGCCCCTGTAGGGCAGTGTGCACTGTCATATGTCCAATGACTAGCCCCTGTAGGGAGTGTGCTCTGTCACACATCCAGTGAGTAGCCCCTCTAGGAGAGTGTGCACTGTCACACATCCAATGAGTAGCCCCTCTAGGAGAGTGTGCACTGTCACACATCCAGTGAGTAGCCCCTGTAGGGCAGTGTGCACTGTCATATGTCCAATGAATAGCCTCTGTAGAGAGTGTGCTCTGTCACACATCCAGTGAGTAGCCCCTCTAGGAGAGTGTGCACTGTCACACATCCAGTGAGTAGCCCCGCTAGGAGAGTGTGCACTGTCACACATCCAGTGAGTAGCCCCTGTAGGGAGTGTGCACTGTCATACATCTAGTGAGTAGCCCCTGAAGGGAGTGTGAACTGTCACACATCCAGTGAGTAGCCCCTGTAGGGGAGTATGCACTGTCACACATCCAGTGAGTAGCCTCTGTAGGGCAGTGTGCACTGTCATATGTCCAATGACTAGCCCCTGTAGAGAGTGTGACCCTGTTATACAATAGACATCCAGTGAGTCCAGCCCCTCTAGGAGAGTGTGCACTGTCACACATCCAATGAGTAGCCCCTCTAGGAGAGTGTGCACTGTCACACATCCAGTGAGTAGCCCCTGTAGGGCAGTGTGCACTATCATATGTCCAATGAATAGCCTCTGTAGGGAGTGTGCTCTGTCACACATCCAGTGAGTAGCCCCTCTAGGAGAGTGTGCACTGTCACACATCCAGTGAGTAGCCCCGCTAGGAGAGTGTGCACTGTCACACATCCAGTGAGTAGCCCCTGTAGGGAGTGTGCACTGTCATACATCTAGTGAGTAGCCCCTGAAGGGAGTGTGAACTGTCACACATCCAGTGAGTAGCCCCTGTAGGGGAGTATGCACTGTCACACATCCAGTGAGTAGCCCCTGTAGGGCAGTGTGAACTGTCACACATCCAGTGAGTAGCCCCTGTAGGGGAGCGTGCACTGTCCTTGTTACCAGCTGGGTGACCTTACAGAGTTGTTTGTCCTCGTTGGCTGGGTAAAGAAGCTGGCGTTGGATGTCTCTGACGCTGCTCCTGAAGTTTAGGCCTCTGAGGCAGTCAGTCCTACTACTGGGACAAAACACAAATAATTGAGCCAAGTTTCCCATTGTTCTGATCCCTGTGCTAATAAAAGAGAAGCACATGGATTGGAGGCGTGGCTCTGCAGTAAGCAGAGCTTTCTGCTCTTCCAGTAGACCTGGGTTCTGTTCCTGGCACCCTCACGGCAGCTTACATCTCCTAAGACTCCAGTTGTAGGGGATCCAGTTCCCGCTTCTGACTTCCAAGAGTTTTTGCGTGCATATGGTACATGTACACATACACTAAAATAAACGTATTTTTAAATAATCTAATTTAATTTATTATTTTATATAGGTGTTTGGTGTGCATGTATAGTGGTGCAGCACATGCATGCAGTGCCCTAGAGGCTAGAAGATGTTGGATCCCCTTGACTGGGATTATGGATGGTTACAAGCCAACATACAGGTTCTGGGCGAGCCTGGGTCTTCTGCATGAATAACAAGTGCTTTAACCACTGTACCATCTTTCCAACTCCTAAAATAAATATTTTTTAAGAAGAGGGGAAGAGGGAGCAGCAGGAGAGAGAGAGAGAGAGAGAGAGAGAGAGAGAGAGAGAGAGAGAGAGAGAGAGAGAGAGAGAGAAAGAGAATGCTCTCTCACGGAATGAAGCCAGAAAAAAAAAACCAGCCTTTATAGAAACTGCGTTTTCTACTCTCACCTGTCTTCCTACTGTTTTCAACAAGGGTCCTTAAAAGAAAAAGAAACCTAAGTCCGAGCCCTGCCTCTGGCGTACTGGTGTTGAGCAGTAACGGATAGCAATGGAACTAGTGCAGTGGCTACTGCTACACAAGCCAGCCACGTGCCAGTGTCTGAAGAAAGGCACCTGGGGCTGTCAGCCACGCAGTAAGATTGCCCTTTACCCATGTGCTGTCGGGTAGGAGAGGCCAAGCTGACTAGCTTGAATACTGGCCCACATTTGGCGTCTTAAGGACTTTGCCTATTAAAAGGAAGGAAAGCAGGGGCTGGGGATTTAGCTCAGTGGTAGAGCGCTTACCTAGGAAGCGCAAGGCCCTGGGTTCGGTCCCCCAGCTCAAAAAAAAGAACCAAAAAAAAAAAAAAAAAAAAAAAAAGGAAGGAAAGCAGTCAGCTTTCATGTGAAATCACAAATCTAGGAAAACCAGGAGGTCCAAAATACTGAGATTTAGGGCCACAAATATTTTATATATGGTAGTGTTGTTGGCATAAGGAAGCAAGTTACTGTTCATATGGTATACTTGTATACTTGTGGAGGATTGGTCCTTTTCTAAAATTGTGTGTGTGTGTGTGTGTGTGTGTGTGTTTCATGATCTGATATAACAAACTATGTTCAGAGAGTAAAGTCACTCCAGGAGAACAGGTTCCATAACGCTCTCTCAGTTACTATTTAAAAGTTCAGGATTTATGCTAAATGATTAGCTATTCACTACACTTCTGCAGTTACAGTTTCTTGTACTTATTCTTGTCCCATCTACTTAGAAGTTAAAGTAACTTGAGGAGGTTGAGGAACTTGGAGGCTGTATTCCTTGGTCATACAAGAGCTAATGACAGCAGACATTGGTGAGCTCAGTCATCTTCCTGCTAACTTTCTATACCCCTGCACCCTGAGATTAGGACTGAGAGCAGACTGCAGGTTAGCATGATTGTGGCTGTAAAGAACTGTCTGGTGGGCTCAAGGCCTTCACACTCTCTTTCGTCTCCTGCAGGATGGTAACGATTCTGACGAGTTCATGTGAACTGAGCAAAGGACCCTGGGAAGACACGAGTGTGCAGACCACTACAGAGCTTCTGATCTCACCTGGGTTCTGATTACAGAGACCAAGCAGCCAGCCACACTCTACCTTCATTCTACATAGACATCATTGTGTTTGGAGTTAAAAACAGTCATCTTTCTGCTGATGAAAAGAACAGATGTATAATATAGTTGAACTTGAAGAAAGTTTAGGAAAAGGAGACTATTTTTGGCAGAACATACGTCAGTACCTCATGAAGGCTGACTGCCTTTGCTTTTGAGATAGACATTTGAGCAGACCGACTCTGGAAAGTGTTTCTGTGGCTGTGGTCTGTCCTGGAAATATGTCATGAAATGTGTTAACTATTTCTAAAATACCTACTTCTCTGAAGAGGACTGTTGGGTTTCTCAGGCTGGGCCCTCCTGACGATGGTTTACTGACTAGAAGGAAGGCTCTGGGTTGAGGGCAGCAGTACTTACCTAACTGGGATTTCAAAATCGGCGAGTTCTCTCTTGCTGGCATCAGAGTAGCTGGCCCAGCTCTTAGCTTCTTCTAAGGGTTATGTTCTCACTCCTCTGAGGTGAGGGCCCCATCTAGCATTGTAGTTACACAGTTGATCTTAACCAAGCTTAGGAACTCATCACCCAAAATCACAAGTGATCCTAGCCACAGATGTGACAACTGGAGTCTGAAGCCATTTGTGTGTGTGGAGGGAGACAGGAAAGGTGCTCTACTAGTTGTGAGAGTGACGCAGATTGCCTCATAATTGTCTTGACTGTATCATGAAACAAAAGTCCACCGTGGATTGCAAGCTTCAGAAAGAATCAAACATTTTTCCTAGCCAGCCAAGGCATCTGTTTCCTTACTTTGGAATAATATTTATGTTGAATTGTAAGCCCACAGTTGTAGGCTCAGTGACTTCACATGTAACATTGGTACTGGTCTAAGCCACCTGCTATCCAGTAGATACCTTTTTGCTACAGTGTTAAGGGAACCCCTGTAGAGATTCAACAGAGCAGTGAGAGAGGAGAGAGCATAGCTGGCAGGGTAGTGAGTGGCATGCAGATCCATATTCTAGCCCACCACACAGTGCCCACAGCTCAGGGGTGTTGAGCCAGCAGAAATGATTTCTTCAGCAAATGTACACCAGCTGTCATCACTGACGTATGACAAAACCAGACCGATGATCCCTGGTATTCCAAGTTGAGTATGAGTTGAACTGGAAAATTCTCTGAGGCATAACTTGTTAGCCAATTTGAGGGGTATGAAAATCAGCACCAGAAATCAGTGCGTGTGCGTGTGTGTGTGTGTGTGTGTGAGAGAGAGAGAGAGAGAGAGAGAGAGAGAGAGAGAGAGCTTTAGACGAGTTCTGTGATTTAAAAAATTATAATAAAGTATCATTTTTATCAGAAAGGACATTGATATATGAAATCTTAAAGCTTGTTTTCTATAAGAGCAGCGTCCACCTCCAGGCTGGTTTGAGGCTAATTGTGCTGTAAAAGCTCATTTATCATAGGTTCCTTCTGTGAACTCTTCTGCATTTGAAGTAAGCATTGGACCACAGCCCCATTTTCCTCAGGCTCTGCCGTGGGGTCTGCAAGGGTGGCCTCCTTTTGTCAGATCTGAGCATGGAGAAGTTTGAACTGAAGGGAGGCCTGCATAGTCCCACAAACCCTCCTGCCTAACTCTGCAGGCGTTCCCTTAATGCTTCTTCAGCTCCTTTAGTTCTTGGCTATAGACACCTCAGTGGGAGGCTTTGCTGCCAGCATTGCCTGTGTCCCTCGGCCTCTGCATCTACAGGACCCTGGACTCACATAGGGGGAGCTTTTGAAGACTGTTCCTTCAACGTCAGGTGCTCAGCTTACATTTGGGGGTAAGTAGTTCAGAGCTCAGCTCACAGGTTTAACATCTGGGCCTCTGCTGAGTTCTCAGGGGTGAAAACCTGGCTCTCACCCCTCACCTTTTTAGCTGTTCCGTGCCTAAAGCTACTCCCCCTTCCCCTCCCCGCCTCTCTGCCCCTGTTTTATGTTTTTCCAGTTCAGTTGGTCTCAGGGAAAAGCAGAGACCTGTTCTTTTAAGGACATAGTTCAGGAATCAGACTGCCATCATCAAAGCCATCTGTTTTTGCTGCTGGCTTTTGTCCTAAGTGTTTGATAAGGAAGTTCCAGATTGTTCTATGCTTATGAATTACCCCTTTGATCACTTCTGCGTGTGAGACCCCTGCAATCTCTTTCCAGTTTCCTGGCTGTGCCCTCTGCAGAGGAGGCCTGCTTAAGCACTCACTTAATTAACTTCACAAGCTGCTGTTGGCACGTCTAGGTAAATTTAGCTCTCTCATTTCTTACCGTTGGTGTGAGGTCAGATGCCTGGGCAAGGCAGCTTTGACCAGTGCTTGTATTTACCAAATCGACAAGGTTTTAGCATCAACAGAGTAGTTGAGGGCTTTAGTTGAACCCATCTGGGACCTTTTTGAAAGTGTAGATCCTAGAGAGCTTTTAATCGTTCCTTGTCAGTGGTCCTGTCCCCTAGCCCCCCCAGGAAGAAGTACTGTAAGCCACACAGCGAGACTCCAACCTACAGCTAAACACAAAGCCAGACCAGCCCTGTGTGTGGGGGTCTCTTGTTTCTCCGAGGTGGGACCCTTTAAGAGGAAAACTGAGCAGGGTGGCAAAATGGAGAAATAATAGTCTTCCAGCGTCTTCCAGCATGTCCTTGGCCGGGATACTGCTCTGCTTTTTCTTTGAACACAGTTTGTGAATAGAATCCCAAAGTTGAAAATGGTCATATTAGAGTAGATGGGTGACTTTGCAGTTTTAAAGTAAAGCACCAAACAAGCTATAATCAGAAGTTATAAAGTTAGAAGCTTAGATTCCAGACCTAATATCAGCCTCCACACGCCTAGTCCAGCTTTTGCCCAAGCAAGTTCTCAAAAGCGGTCGGTGCCAGTCGGTGCTTAGGGAGTGCTCCTTGTGAGGCACCTGGGGGCCCGGCATAGGCAAGACTCCACCTGCATCCTGTCATTTCTGTCATGAGACAGTCAACCACGGACACGGAGTTCTGGAGGAGTTTTCTGTAAAACACAACAAAACCTTATCATTTGAGTAGAGCTGTGTGTGTGCGCAGGATTTCTTGTTTGTTTCTAGGGCTCAGCCTCTATAGTGGGATGTGCACAGTGATTTTAAGAGGGTCAGAAAGAGAATCCTCAGCATGTGACCAGTGATACCTTTCAGTTACTTCTGGGCCTGGGCAGAGGGAAAGGAGCAAATCAAAGGTGAATGTCACCCAAGAGTCCCAGAACCAGAAGTAATATAAAATAATGATCAAAACACTAACATCTGCAATTGGATTCCCTGTCTACTTCAAATTCTTAACTGCTCTGCCTGAACTTTGGGCTGGTAATGTTTGTTCTCTGTTGCTATAATCTGACTTGAAGCTGGATAATTTATATGCAAAAGATTTACCTGGTTTTGATGTTGGTGGTGAGGCCAGGTACCATGGTGCTAGCATCCCAGCAAGCGCCCTCTTCATTGCGTCATAACAGAGAAGAGGAAGGAAAATGGCTGCATGCAGAAGGGAAGCAGGGCATAGGGTCAGGGCGAGCTTTATGACACTCTTGGGAGAAACTCCTGTGAGACCCATCAATCCATCCACGCCTCCTCAGAACTTCAGCAGTATGTCATGGAGCAAGCTTCCAGCACATGAACTTGTAGTGGGCAACCCCAGTAGCTGGAACGAAGCTACAAATGTGAAGACTTTCTGGATGGTTTCTCTGGCGACCATAGGGCTCCTGGTTCACATTGTTGGTTCCACATTTCACTCCTTCATCACAGCATACACTGTAGTGTTACTGTGTGTTTATAGGAAGACAGGGTTTTTTTCTCTCAGCCAGGAAAGTATTTGAATTCTTTTTTTAAAAATATACTTTAATTTATTCTTAGTGAATTTCATACATGCATGTAATTTTTATTTCAGTCATACTCACCCTCCACTTCTCCAAGTCCTCCCAGATGCCCTCCCATGTCCACTTTCCAACTTCATGTCCTTAAAAAAATATAGTTCACCACTTTTGCCCGTATCTGCATAGGTGTGGCTGGGCTTATCTGCAGGAGCATGGTCTTTAGGACCACACTCCTAAAGAAAAATGGCTTGCCCTCTCCTAGCAACCACCAACTGTCAGTAACTCTTCAGTTAGGGGTGGAGGCTCCCTCGCACACCGCTTCATACTGACATGGGTTACTTTCTGCCTTTCTGACTTCACAGCTGTACGAACTGTTAGAACTCTGGTGTTTTTCCCCCCACAAAAGTTATGACTGCATTGCATCCCAACCACACAACACAAGATAAGACCTTACCATGGATGTGCTCTGCCTGGTCCTGACTCAGCATCTTCTACATATGTGACAGCCACGGAATGGCAGCCCTTGGAAATATAATTATTCATTCAGGAAAGCCATGTAGCTTTCCCTGGTTCTCAGACCTGGTGGCTAGGTGTTAATATTTAAAGCTAAAAAAAAAAAAAAAAAAAAAAAAAGAATTCTCCAAAGTCAGTATTGTGCTCCCTTCTTCCATCTGGCCCTGGAGTTGGGGGGATAAAAGCACTTTGTCACACAGGCCAGATGATGTGAGTTTATATTCAGAGCCTATGTAAAACAACAGGAAAAGGACACAGTAACAAGCATCAGTAATCCTAGTGTCCCCAAGTGAAATGAGAGAGACAGCAAACTCATGGTCAGCCAGCCAGCTGTACCACCCAACAGCAGAAACAGCAAGAGAGATCCTGCCTCAAAACAAGCTAGAAGACAAGACAACTCCCAACAGTTGTCTCCTGACCTCCACATGTAACAAACCATTGCTTGCAAGCTTGCACACATGCACACACATGCTCCCGAGCTCCATGGGAAATGAACCATAGAGAAAGCCATTTGTGTGTCTCTACTGGAGGGTACAGAGGGAGCATGCATAGGTAGGAACAGGACTTGCCCTGGGCAATTCCAGGCCAGTGCCCTCTTGTCTTTGATTCTCTCCCCACGCTCAACTCACTTCCTTAGCCAGACATGGGCCTGACATCTCACCCCATCAGAGAAACCAGTAGTGTGGGAGAGGAGATAGGGAAGAGAGGTAAGCAGTATTTGCACACAGCTTTTATTCTGTGTGACATGTCTCCTCTCTGGGCCACCATTTGTCCACTGGAAAGTGAGGAATAAGACCAAAGCAGAGACTAAATTCCAGTGTCAGCCTATATAGGGCAGGTGACATTTAAGGATGTCAGGCAAGATGACTCCAGACACCCTAACGACACGGCATGTCAGCTCAGGCAATGTGCTGCCTCAGGGAAGCCAAGCTTACAGTTAGTGACCTGCGTTGAAGGAGCTAGAGGACACAGGACAGGACAAGGGCAGCCTTTCCTCCCAATCCTTTTCAACAGGGTTTCTCTACTCCACAGCTTAGTGACATCTTAGGGACAGACTAAATTGCCCAGTGCTCCAATCACAACCCACTTAAGAACTGCTTCCTTAATTATTTTAAAGATTTATTTATTTATTATATATAAGTACACTGTAGCTGTCTTCAGACACACCAGAAGAGGGCATTGGATCTCATTACAGATGGTTGTGAGCCACCATGTGGTTGCTGGGATTTTGAACTCAAGACCTTTGGAAGAGCAGCCAGTGCTTTTAACTGCTGAGCCATCTTTCCAGCCCCAAGAACTGCTTCCTTTTAAAATATTTCTCTTCTCATTTTAACCAAAACTTCCAAATGAAACAATCATATATATATATATATATATCTTCAAGCCCCCTTCCCCACCTCCAGGCCTGAACCTTCCCTCTGCCTCTTCCCCAGCAGCCAGCTCTAAGGGGTCAGCTACTGAATAGTTCAGGATGGGGTAGAGGTTAGGGACTGGATAAAGGGGGAAAGGCTGCCTGGGTGCTGGTGGTCTCCAAGAACAGATGACACAGTGCTATTGTTCAAGGTTCTCCTGTGGGTTCTTGGAGCTCTCTCAGAACAAGTAGTGGATGCCACATCTGATCCAGGGTGATTTCTAGTATCTCCTTTATGCCTGTCTCTGAGTCTGGAGCCCACTTGCCTTGGTAGGCCAGTCTTCCCAGTGAAGGCTCAGTTTACTTTGCCTGTAACCCACCTTTCTCCTGTTGCTTCATTTAACCAGAAGGAAATTCTATGCACCAAATGAGGCCTGTTCGGTTTGGTCAACTGTAGCATTGTCTCTTCGCCTGGCCACCGTGGACAGTTCCAACCTGTGTCCTGTCTATGGAACTCCCCAGGCAGGTTCAGTCTCCATGGGAGACCATACCAAAGATGGACCTGCAGGCACAGTGAAGCCTCGCTGGGAGATGACCTGCCTATCTCTCCCTAGGACTTGGACCTTGCCTACCCCAGGCCAGCCATAGGTTCTTGAAGGACGCTGAGTATTGAGGAACTGCTGCCATCCCTGAAAGTCTATGGATTCACTTCTGTGTGCTCTGTGTGTCCCTTTTGAGTTGTGCCTTAAAAGGCTGTGGAGGTGACTGGCTTTGCTGTCACTTGGCAAGACCCACACTGCCATGTCTTGGAACAGGACTACAGTTGTACAAACCACTTCTTGCTCTCTATTTTAAGACATCATGATCACTCACTAATATGGTGTTAAAAAAAATCTAGAGCTCTAGATAAAAATGTCCACATTTTTATAGGTTGGCTCTAAACGCTACCATTGCCCACAGACGACCTCTCAGTTCTAAGCAGGATCTTGTTGACTTGAATCGACAGGCTTTCTCCAAGCCCTTATCCAAAGGTTTGTCGTTCTCTGGAACTTTGTATCTCTGGGGGATAGACGCTCTTGATTTGTACCCTCCCAATCAGGGACCATCAGCATCCTACACAAATTAGAGATGGAGGGGAGGACCAGCAGAGGGCAGGAGAGAGCAAGCCGGTCTCGGCTTCTGTTTCTGTAAGTCTGTGAATCCCCATCACACTCCTGCAAATACTCTAGCTGTTGAACACAGTGTCCTGCAGCCATCTGGACGACCTACGCTCTTGGGCAGCAGTGGTGTCTCAGATCGCTTTATCATTGGATTAGTAGAAATACAGCAACACTCATTGACTTTAAAAAACAGTCTTGCTATCAAGAAGACATGGTGCTTGTATTCGAAAACAAGGCTGGTCCAGGGTCTGTTTCTCTTATGTGCACACAAAGTACAAGTGTCACAGTCTCATCTCGTGGATGGAAGGTGAAGGGACTTCAGGGATTATCTGAGCTCTCTTACTCTTCTGGGGTACCCTTTGCAGTGGCCTAAACAGGAGGCCTGAGCCTTGTCTGGGACAGAGCTCAGGACTTCGCACAGGTTTTCTTTTGTTAGGAGTTAGGCTGTTTATCCAGGGTCAGCCACACAGTGGATTCCGCTAGTCGCCATCCTGGCATCTGGCACCGCAGAGACCAGGCCAGATTCCCCTGTGGAGTAACAGCTTGGGAGGTTTGAAAACAGCTGTCAGCTGCCACCTGCGGTCACTCCTCAACACTTCATTTGTTACAATTCAATAGGAAAGCAGGCTCCTCACATCCTGTGGGGTGTGGGCCCCCAACAACTCCAGTACGCCTGACTCCTCAGAACAGCCCTTGGGCTCTGCAGGGTCTCCAGCCAGGACCTGAGATGGGCAGAGCATGGCACAGAGGATTGACTCTTAGGACCTGCATTGTCGATCGGATGCTCTGCTTGGCCGGATTATTCTGGGATTTGATATTTCCTGCACTCTGGTATAAGACTTTAAAAGTATCCCTTTAAAAAGATTAGCAACGAATATATAAAAGAGTATGTGAACAAATACAGTCATTTAAAGAGTCACCAAATGACAGACATCCCTAACCAAGATCGGAACAGCACCGCCCCCCCTCCCCCCCGAAAGCCTGCTATGGACAGTTTGCTCCATTCCTACAGCTCTTAACTTTTTCCTAACTTTTTCTTGCTTTTCTCCATCTTCCGCCCCCATGGGCATTCTTCTAAACAAGGGACAGTTAGTTTCTTCTCACTTTGAACTTCAGAGGGAACCTACTGTCATTTTTCTCCATAACTTCTGTTGACTATCGTTGATCTGTTGGTTTGTCTGTGAGGTCCTCTCAGAAGTGCTGTACCATAGAAGACTGGTCTTGAACCCTCAGTCCTCCCGCATTAACCTCTGCAGGTGCGGACATTATTGGTCCGTGTCACCGCTGCTAGCTCTCAATATTGTTTTTGATGAATTTCCCTTGCTGGAATCCATCAATGAGCTGATTTGAATTCTAATTATCCTGAGATCACTTTGTGGAGTATGTGCATGCGTGCTATTGTGTGTGCAGACACATGTATGTATGTTCAAAGTGTGGAGGACAAAGGTCAACTTTAGGTGCTACTCCTCAGGCGTCATCCACTTTAGTTTTTTTTGTTTGATGGGTTGCTTTGGTTTTTGTTTTGTTTGAAAGGGGGGTCACAGTGTCTCAATGACTTGGAGCTCACTGATTAATATGGACTGGCACTGGGATTGCAACATAAGCCACTGTGCCCAGGCTCTGCTATCCTGGTCCTGGGGTTACAGCATGAACCACTGTGCCCAGGCTCTGCTATCCCAGCCCTGGGGTTACAGCATGAACCACTGTGTCTGGGCCCTGGAGATCACACTCCAGTCACCATACTTTTACAGCAAGCACTTTATCAGCTGACCTACCTCCCCAGCCCCACAATCACACTCATAATCATCATCTATATGTCTGCAAACTCCCTGTCTATACTGTACATACTATAAACATTCTGTCTATATTATCTTCGTGTCTGTAAACGTTCTGTCGGAATCAGCTACATGTCTGCACGTGTTCTGTCTGTATCATCTACATGTCTGCAAATGCCTTCTGTCGGTTATCTCTGTGTCTGTAAGTGCCCTGTCTGTATTGTCATTAGGAAATTGGAGAAGCATCAAATGCAGCTGGTCTCGGACCTTTACCGAACATCTCCTCCTACAGAGATCCATCCAATATTCAGCATTACTTAGCACAGTCCACCAGTTACAAATCCTCCTGATTTTGCCTCAATGTAGATGTTGGTTTTTTTCCTCCTTGCTCACATGGTTATTAAAACACACCTTGTTTGAAGTGCAGATAAGGATTTTTGGCATCTTCCTGGTACACCAGTCTTGCAGCCTTGAAGGGAAGGAAGCAAGGCTTAGGGACTGTGTGATTTCACCTGCGGCCGATGGCAAACTCACTCTCTCTAGAGTTCTGGGAACACCGGTGACCTTGGAAAATCAGAACCACAAGTTCAGATCCCTGCCTTGCTTTCCATACTTGACAGAAGCGCTTGAGTGGTCTTTTTTACAGGTTCCAATACCTAGGTATCCTTCACATGGGCCAGGAAGTCAGGGCTCACCAATGTTAGGGGCCAGTTTTGCTGCAGAGAAGGGATGGGGCCAGAGTCCTTAACAGTCAGCTTTGAGAGACTGGCAGATGACATCACATGACTTTGAGCATCAGCAGTGGGATGGAGGGCCTGGGGATGGAAGGGAAAGCACACGTGGGAGAGATGAATCATGAGGTCCCAGGGAAAGTGACAGCCAGAAAGACTGAAGCTGGTCCACTCTCTCCATCTGGAATAGCACAGCCATACTGTAGACAGAAGTGCTAAGTGACACCCTAGAATGACCTTAAGTTGATGAAGGTCAAGTCAGTGTCTCAGTGTCTCAGACCCCTAGCAAGGAAACCAGATGTGAAAAGGGGTGCCATGGTAAGGTGAGTGAGAGAGCCGGGTGTGTGTGTGGGGGGGGTGTCTGATGAGAGTGAGGGGTTACGGTAGCAAGGGGGAGGCGCTGAGTGTAAGACTGAACAAATGGATGTACTGACAAGGATGGCGGTGTGGTCTGGGGGTGCCGGGCAGTCTGCTGAAGAAGGGCACACAGGTAGGAAGGAGCAGGTTGGCTGGGGGCAGGGGCACTGAAGATGCTGGGCAGCAAGAACACACCAGAGGACAGAGAAGAGGGTTGTTGGCGAGAGTAACAGACCCAGTGGCCTGTCAGGCTTTTTGTGGGTGATGGTGATGAGTTAAGGGTCTGGTGTCCTGCATGGCCGTGGAAATAAGAGGCAGAGGTGCTGGACAGGAGGTAGCCATCTTAGATAAGGAGAAAGGAGACAGGGGAAATGGAGTTAGGATGAAAGAAGCTGAGAGGGGAAGGTGAGGAATGGCAGCCTCTGTGAAGGCAGCTCCAGGGACTAAGCATTCGGGATGGTGACAGGATACCTCGAGGATTATGATGTGGACAGTGACACAAGGGGCTGACAGACCGGTGCGATCTGATGCTGACTCATAGCTTCACGCCGAGGAGAATATGACCTCACTAAACACACAGAAACCCAGAGGCACTCTGACCATAAGCCAGAAGTGTGCTGTGGGCAAGCACTCCCAGCAATACTATCTCCCCTGCTGGGGCTCGGGGAGGAGTTTATTGCCAGGTCTTATCCATCTCCACAATGTGCACCTTTTCAGTGGTGTGGGACAGATGTACGACATGCACTGCCATCCAGACTGAGACAGTAGCCAGCCACAGGATAATCATGTAAAAGCCAGCTTTGGGGCTGCAGAGATGGATTAGCAGTTAAGAGCACTGGGTGCTCTCCCAGGGGTCCTGAGTTCAATTCCCAGCACCCACATGGTGGCTCACAACTGTATTGTGGGACTGTAATTGTCCTGTGGAATCTGATACCTTTCTCTGGTGGGTATACATGCAGACAAAACACCTATATACACACGATACATAAATAAATAATCATAAATAAATAAATAAACATATGCTACATAAATAAATATATGTTGTCTTATCACTTACCAGCATCTCATTGAAGTTGAGTTTCTCAATACCAAACATCAAAATTCATTCTAGGCTAAGGGAGACTTCTAGAGCCCTGGATAAGAATGTCAACCCCCCATCCATACATGGTACAGTATACTTTTTCCTGTATGTTCACACGCCCAGTAACTTTTAGTTCATAAACAAGGCACAATGAAAGAGTACACAGCCATTCATGCAACAGGACAATGATGATAATACACTCCGATGAAAGTTATTTGTAACTTATAGACTGCTTATTTCTGAATTTTCCATTTAACTTTTCAGACGGGAGTTCACAGGAGGTAACACCATGGGAAAAAATTGCTGATAAGGGGGGCTGCTGTGCCTTCTAGTGTTACATTCCAAACATAACCACTGCCTCTTTCTCCCGGCTGTGGCGTGACTCTGAACTTGGATGATTTAGAGGGAGGGAGGTGATGATGGCTCTTTCCCGTTCAAAAGAAGCACATGAGAATTGTTCTCTGTGTTTCTTTGGTTACAAGAACACAGACATCTGACCTCAAAGAAGGAGAAGACAAAGGCTTGCACTTTTTGCTTCCATCGTTCGCTGCAATTTTGATTGTCAGGAGAGAGAGAGAACACCCACTGTTGCCGTATTTGGGGGGCTGAAAAGCTACTTTTACATAGCAGCAGCTGCCACTATGGCCTGAGTCAACTACTCCATTCTTTTGCACCCTTTCCCCAGGAAACACTTCTCATTCCCGAGGGAGCCGGAACCATGTGTTTGAAAGCAGCAGAGCTGGAGGAGAGGTCCAACAGGCTGAGCACCAGGGCTCTGAGGAGCCTGGAGTACCCACCCTCTTTCAAACCCATCCTTTTCTTGATTGTCCTGGTCTAGTATTTTCACGAGAACTTTTCTTTATCTGTTTTAATTATGTTAAAGTTTATGGGTCGCTTGTCCCCTTCCAGCCTGGTCTGAGTGCTTGGTGAAGAAGACAAGTCTTCCTGAGGCACTGGTGAGGTCACTGCAGTCTGATGTCTTAACAGCTGAATGGTGACCAGATGACAAGGGCCCTGAGAGCCCAGAGGAGAAGCGATTCCCAGGCCTGGGCCAGCAAGGTTTCTACAGAGAAGGTAGTGTTTCATACTGTTCTCCAAGGGCTGCTCGGAATGTTACAGGGTGGCTACAAGTGAACCAGACAATGCCACAAGTATGTGGAGTACTCAGGGTTACCTGGGGTGCATAGTAAGTACCTTTGTGTGCTGATGGCAGGGACAGGCCTGAGGATCTGGGGTGGGCTTGGGGGATAAACTAGAAATGAGGACAGCAGGGAAAGTTTGAGGGGCATACACCTCCTCTCTGTTCTCCTGAACCTTTGTCCTCTGGTCACCAGGCTAAGTGTATTCTAACTGGTTTATTTCCTGGAGAGTTAACTATGATTGTATAGTTTAAAATAAAACTCGTATTTTATATTGAGAAGTCTGGCCCTACTATGGCTCTACCCATTCATTCTTCTATACATACCCGTTCTATCAGGCTGGGTTTAAACATGTATATGTATCAGAGGCAGGAGAGCTGGCTCAGCAGTTCAGAGAACTTGCTACTGTTGCAGAGGACCTGGGTTCGGTTCCCAGATTCGCACATAATGGGCTCATCTATGCGTAAAACCTAATGGATCCATTTAGTGTTTCTAACACACACATTAGTGTTTCTAACACGCACATGTGTTTAAGGCTGGCCAGTTGGGGTTGGAGAACCTATCAGGGGCTTACCCTGGAGAAGAGCCTCCCTCACTCAGCACTCACTGTTTGCCTGTACCTGTTCATCTAGGAGTATGCTTGATAAATCAAAATTTACCCTATTTGACAAGTTCTAGCTACTGTTTAAGTCTTTTCATATTTCCTCATTATTCTGTGAATATTTTATTTCCTGCTATTAAAAAAATCTAGGCTCGCCTTTTTAAAATTTAATTAATTAATTAATTTTAATTTTTTAATAGACTCAGTCATTTCCCATGGTGCCTTAGTTAGGGTTTTACTGCTGTGAGCAGACACCAAGACCAAGGCAAGTCTTATGAAGGACAACATTTAATTGGAGCTGGCTTACAGGTTCAGAGTTTCAGTCTAGTATCATCAAGGCAGGAACATGGCAGTGTCCAGACAGGCATGGTGCAGGAGTAGCTGAAAGTTCAGATCTTTGTCTGAAGGCTGCTAGCAGAATACTCCATTCCAGGCAGCTAGGATGAGGGTTTTAAAGCCCATGCCCAGGGACACACCTACTCCAACAAGGCCACACCTACTCCAACAAGACCACACCTACTCCAACAAGACCACACCCACTCCAACAAGACCACACCTACTCCAACGGGGCTACACCTTCTATTAGCGCCACTTCCGGAGAAGAGCAAATATAAACCATCACACATGGGCTCCTGGATCTTCTAATACAGCACCACGTGAGGCCCAGTTGCACTGGCTTACACGGGAGTCTTGCTGCTCTCTGGCTTCTCTACCTCCTTCTTGCACTTCTTCCCCTTCTGTCCCCTTCTTGGCCCTCTTTCTCTACTAAATGAAGGAACTATACCACTACTTCCAATTCCAGCCTGCTCCACGACTGGCCTTGTTCTGCCTCCTCGTGTGTTTATACTGCTTTTCCCTAACAGCAGGGGAGCTGTCCCTGTTGTCCACATGTGTTTTACTCAACCTGGGGATGCAGCTGCCACTGGACTTCCCCTACATGCCCTGATTCATTTTTGTAAGGCTTCCCAGTATCGATCACCTCTAATAAGTGGCATTCAGCCACTTTTATTTACATCCTCTTGGTCAGAACTCAGTCGATAACTCATCTGATTACAAAGGACGCTAAGAATCATATCTGCATTGTGCCCAGGTGAAAATAGGAAACATTTGGGGGACAATAGCTTGCCAGTGTCTGCCACACACATAGACACCATTTCTGGAGTATGATTAATCATTGTATACCCTGGACATCTTTCTTATCAATGTACAGAGAACATCCTCATTCCTTTTTGAAAAGTATGGAGTGTGCCCTTTTCATTTATTTGTTCTCTCTGTGTGTAGGTGTGAGCTGCAGATGCCACATTTTGTGTGGAGAGTCAGAGGATCCTACATGAATCAGTTTTCTCCTTCTACCCCGTGGGTTCTGGGGATCAAACTCGGGTTATCAGATTTGGCTTCAAGCATCCTTACCCACTGATTCATCTCACTGGCCCAGTACTCTATTCTGCATGTGCCATTTTAAAAATAGTCCTACTAGATGGGCACTTGGATTAATTGTTGGGAGGCTGGAGTGAATAACCCTCTATGAAGTCATTTTGTACACGTTCAGAATTACTCAGTTAAAGAATTATTCTGATTTATAGGCAGATGAGACTTTTGCTCTGATACAATTTAAGTGAATTCCCCCTAGTTTGTCGTCTTTGGAGCTTCAGACAGTGTACTTTACACGCAATAGTTTTTATGTAATTGTGTTTTCTTTCCCTTTATGGAATCTAGGTTCTGATTGGCTGTTGGAAGGCATCCCTTTTATTGAGAATGGACTAGGGCAAAGGCAAAAGGGAGGCAAGGACAGCTTGCAGGATGCAAAGAAGGGTGTTTGTTCCCTACAAAGTGACAAATCAGTATGCAGGTAGAGCGAGGTGGAATGAGGGAAGCAGGTTTCTGTCGGCCTTTAGTAACGTTCCCTCTGTTTCTGATGCTCTGGGCTCGTCCTGGGGTCTAAGAGGTGGAATAGACATTCCCTAAGCAGTATGTCCAGCTAGTGCCCTGATAGTGGTCCCACTGAAGGGAGTCAGGATTCCTCAAACAATGTCTAAGACAGGAGATGGTCAAGATAATTCAAGAACTTAAAAACATCATTTCCTGGGCTGGAGAGAGGGCTCAACAGTTGAGAGCACGTACCTCCTGAGGGCCAGAGTTTGATTCCCAGCACCCACACCTTGTAGCTGACAACCACGTGAACTGGGGCTCCAGGGCTCTCTGCTCTGCTGACCTCACTTGCATGCGTGTGCACATACTTACACACATACACACAATCAAACATATAACTTAAAAATAGCATTCCTGAAGGGAAAGGAGCTATCAGAGACAACAGAGGCTGGATTAGAGGAAGAAACAAATTTGAGGAAGCCAAGATGAGATGATTGACAGAAGTAAGAGCAATCAGTGAGATGGACAACATGCACCAACATTGTTAAAACACGAGTTTACTGTAAAACAAGAATTAGCTTATAGGTCTCCTGGGATGACATGGTAAAGAGCAGACTTATTTGGTGTAGTAATTATTTAGTCTCAGATCGGGGCTTCTATCTGCCTTAGATCATTCAGTTCTCAGATAAAAGACAACCACTTTTATATGTATGATAAGCCTTAATCAGCACTAGAGCTGGGCAGATATCTACCCTCTGTGCTATGATGTCTACTTCCCTATCAATGACCAAGAGTTACAACTTCCCATGTTCCATCTGGGTTGCTCTTAACCCCAATTGGCCAGCCCTCATGACCATGGTAGATACCTGATGGCTCTTGTCTCTTCTCCACTTCTTTTTTCTTCCCCCTTGTGGTCTTTCCACCTTCACCCCAAGCCCAGGAACCCAAACCCTACCTACCTCTCTTTTGCCCAGCTATAGGCTGTAGGCATCTTTATTTCAACCAATAGTTTTAAATTGAGGAGCAAGGTCGCATACCATTACCTCATGTGCATGCAGATGTGCAGATTCTCTTGTCCCTGGGGGCAACAAGGCCTTGGGGGTCAGATTTAGCATCACAATACACAGCCAAAGACTGAACCTGAAACACTTATCCTGAAAACTGTAAAACAACAAAAGCAGCAAAGAACAAGGAAAGGGGTAGCCAGTTCTATCTACCCATCTTATAGGAACAGTACTGGAAAGGACTGGAGTGATGAGGTAAGGCTGGAGGAATCACAGCTATTAAATGCAGACATTAATACCAGCACAGCCATTTTCATTGACGCTTGAACCATAGCCAGTGACCTTAACTGACTGTCAGTGTCCGTGGGCATCAGAGAATCAGGAAACACTATGTGCGTCCTAATGGAGCAGACTCCGCAAAGGACTTTTGCTCAGAATTGCAGCTCCTCTTCTGGGATTATGGCTCTAGCTCGTTACAGGAAACACCTGGGGCAGTATAATATTTAAGACATGTAGTCAGCTGTTGACACAGAAACATAGCTGTCACCTTAAAGGGAATAGAATTTACTCTAGAGCCAAATATGAGTGACCAAGTGGCCCAGTAACACAGAATCAAGTTACCTCCTTTAACAGTGTTATGAAGTTTTTATAGTAACAGAATAAGGAAAGTCATACATTAAGTTATATATATATATATATATACATATATATATATTCTTATTTGTTGGTTTTCTTCCTTACATGCACATGTGTACATGTGTGTACATGTCAGAACTGCACTTACAGGAGTCAGTTCTATCTCTACTGGATGTGGGTCTCAGGGATGGAACCCACATTTCAGATTGGCAGCAGGTACCATTTACTAAGCCATCTTGCTGGGCTCAAATCAAGGCATTTAAAATATTTATTTTATTTTATGAGTATGGGTGGTTTTGCGCGCGCGCGCGCGTGTGTGTGTGTGTGTGTGTGTGTGTGTATACCATGTGCATGCCACTGCCATGGATCCCCTGGAACTGGAGTTACAGACAGTTGTTATATGTCAGTGGGTGCTGGAAATGGGACCTGGTTTCTTTGTAAGAACAAGTGCTCTTAACCCCTGAGCCATCTCTCTCAGCCTCAAATCAAAGGTGTTTTTGAAAATACATTGGTGTGTGGGGGAGGGGCGGAGAGATGTTTCAGCCATCTCTGCTCTTCCAGAGGGCCCAGTTTCAATTCCCAGCACCCACCCAGCAACTCACAACTGTCTGTAACTTCAGTTCCAGGGGCTCCAACATCATCACACAGGTATACATGCAGGCAAAACACCAATGCACATGAATTAAAAATAATTTTAAGGGGTTGGGGATTTAGCTCAGCAGTAGAGTGCTTGCCTAGCGAGCACAAGGCCCTGGGTTTGGTCCCCAGCTCTGAAAAAAAGAAAAGAGAAAAAAAATAACTTTAAAATGCATTGGTGGGAACATCGAGTTGGTGGTGAGTTAGAGTTAAGTGGGGGAAATCTCTGCTGGGGACCTCGAATGATATGTGGTGATATTCTTAACCTTTGAGTTGGTAGAAGGTGGGAGTCTGTTTACACATTCCAAAGGATTTACCGAATAACCACAGGGATGTTAGATCACAATAAATGGCTATCAGGAAACTAAGAACAACCCAAGAACCGGATTCTGAGCCTGTAAGACTCTGTCTCTCCAGAACCACAGATGTTATCCGTTCTCCCCACCCGGCCAGCCTTGTAGAGTGTGTAACAGGTGCAGCTTCTCTTTGAGTTCACACAGCACAATCCAGACTGCGGAATCTCTGTGGGGAAAATAACCTGGTTTCTTCAACAAATAGCATCTATAAGGGAGAAAGGAAGCAACAGCCTGTAAACCCAGAGACAGCAAAGAGTGTGTGGACATGGGAGTTCTGACTGCGTACTGGGTGGTATTATGACTTTGCCTCTAATGAATTCCTTTGTCACAATGGGAATCAGTGGTGATGGCACACATAGCCAAAGATGGGTGCCGCTTTTGTTTGCTTTTAGACATTCTATGGCTGGGATTTGTGGGTCACGGATCGCTTCACTCTTGCTAGTGCTGAGTTCTCGTCTTTTCGAATTGTTTTTATTGGTTAAACTTATCCTTTGGCAATTTTACTCATGTATATAGTGTATTCTGTTTTCTCTCACTCCCTTTTATCTTCCTGTCACCCCGATTTTCCCCCTCTTCTTCCTTACGAATCTCTTTCCCACATTCATGCCTCTTAGCTTTGCTTCGTAACCCACTGATTTTAACCAGGAGTGCACAGACTGCATTTGGAACTACCCACCAGAGCTTGGTGGGCTCACGATTGGGTACATAACTGAAGACAGTGACTCACCCTCCCCAGAGTCCATCAGTAGCCAATAGCTCAGCATGGTTATTGATACAAGCCCCTCCTTCATCCGTTACTGGCTGTTGATGTGGCGACCTTGTGCAGGCCCAGTGTAGGCCACCGTAACTGCTATGAGACCATTTGCCATGGCTGTGTCTGCTTGAAGTCCTTCTCCCTAACTTCCAACTCTCACATTCTTTCCACTCCTCTGATGTTATCCGAACCTTAAAGCATGTGGTATTAATGTCCTGTTTAGGGTCAAGCACTCAACCATTACTTATCCTAACCACCTAAATCACTTGCCATGAATGTCTCTTCATTTACTGCGCCATTCACTGAAAAGCAAAGCCTGATTAAAGCCAAGATCAGTCTTCTTTGGCCTGGCCCAGGTATGCTGGGGTGTTTCCTATAGAACATATTTCCTTGAGACACTAAAGTCAGTGTGTGCTATGAATTTCTGCCTCTACTGTTCCAGGCCTGGTGCCTCCCTTAGCCTAGTTCCCACCACTCCTGAGGAACAGCAGAGCCCCTTTCAAGTGTTCACAGCATTTCCTTTGTAGACAGCCTTTCCTGTACTCCTACCAGAAAGAACGAGAAGTTGGTGAGGAAGGCAGAGCAGGATCTAGTCTCAGAGGCCTCAGTAACAAACATGGCTGTACAGGTCAAACATGTGAGGTAATGTGTGCAGAAGAGTTTGAAGAGAGAAAATGGTACATAAACCTAAGGAGAGACTTCATTTTCAATTCCTTCTTCTCAAGAGAAGATTGTTCTTGGCCCCCAAGCCATAGGAACATAAGAAATGGGAGTGAGGAGGAATTGTTCAAGCATTAGAGAAGTCTCTCTTTGATTTTTTACAATCAACCACAGTCTAATCCATTGACCTAGGAGTGTTAATGCTGCCTCTGAGGGCAGGAAAGCCCAGGTCAGTCCTTTGTCACCTAGAGAGAGAGAAGAGGGTGGTTGGGGGACAGGGGAGGAGCAGGAGAGTGTCTAGGATCTGGTGAGGGATTGAAATGTGTGAATCAGAGTTGCTGTGGCTAAGCATCTCAGGCATCTGGGTGAGTCAGATGGCACAGCTGGATTTTCTGGCTCCAGACTAAGCCCTATTCCTCTAGACATAGGACGGTCCAGCAGCTGACGACTGGCCTAGGGAGCCACTGCTATTCAGGGTAAGGGGAATCTGAGAGTGAGCAGGTGAATCTGAACTGGCGTCCACTGGACCCCATGCATGAGATCATGTGCATGCTGCAGAGCACATGTAGAGGCCAGAGGATAGCTTTCAGAGGTTGCAACTGTCCTTCGAGCTTACTGAGACAAGGGTCCCTCTTGTTTCTGCTATGTGTTTACTCCACATTAGGGGTGCCCTCACTAGGGATTGGACATTAGGTCTTAAATAGAACAAGCATAGACCATACCACTGAGCCACATCCCAGGCAGAATTTCTATGTCGTTCACATTAATGATGACTTCATCTGATGACCCGTCTTGCAGAAGGGACACTGTCTATAAACAACCTGGGACCTCCATTTGGAAGTTCTAGTCCTTGTCTGCTCTCCAAAGAGGCCATGGAAAGATGGCCATGGGCAAAGATGACAAAAGGAAGGTCCAGGGAACCAGACTAGGTTAGATTTCTGTCAATCACTTTGTTTTGGTTTTCAATCTTACCTTCAAGATGGGGTCTGGAGCCCTAAGTCCCTCCATTCCTCTTCTTGAAAGTCCTGCTTCCTCCATTCTTTTCCTCTTGAGAAGGAGCCCCACGCTCCAGCCAAGGGCAGGTATCTGACCTCCAGCACTTAAAAGGCAGAGGGGTTACCACCCTCCATTTCTTGCCTTACCCACCTCCCTCCCCAGCACCCTCACTTTTTTCTGAGCCTCCCCACTGGGCTCTGTGGGGTAGGCCAGCTTTCCCCAGAAGTATCCTCCCAAACCTGCACCGGTTCCTTCTGCTGGAGGAGTTGCTGACCTCCCACTCCCAGGTCTCCAGCCCTCCTCCCCTCTGGAGAGTCCATTTCTTCTTCCTCTCTGCCCCCATTACTCTGTGTTCAAATATGTGTTGTCTCTTGATTTATATTCAGCAACAGCACTCAAATGGAAACTGTCCAATCAAGTGCAGACTCTAGGCTTTTTTTTTTTTTTTTTTTTTTTTGGTTCTTTTTTTTCGAGCTGGGGACCCGAACCCAGGGCCCCATGCGATTCCTAGGCAAGCGCTCTACCACTGAGCTAAATCCCCAACCCCGACTCTAGGCTTCTGATTGGCCCACCGGGCCTCCATGCTCACTCTCCTTTCCTCCTGGACTTCTCCATAGCACACGCTCTACTCCCTCTGCTGAACCTATCCTTCTCCTCCATGCAGCTGTGCTGCTCCCTCTGCTCCAGCTCTCTGCACTCCCTCCCCTTTTTTTGCCATTTCCTTTCCCAGGACTCCTCCTTGCTTAAAAACAAAAACAAACAAAAAAAACCCCCTCAGTTTCGATATCACTTGTGCCCCCCCAATCATTTGAGTAGGAATGGTCCCTGCAAACTCATAATGTTTAAATATTTGCTTCCCAGTGAGTGGAACTGTTTGGGAAGTTTTAGGAGGTGTGGCCTTGTCAGTGCTGCTGCTGCTGCTACTGGTGGTGATGGTGGTGGGCTTTGAGATTTCAAAAGCCTTGTACCATGCTTGGTTTTTCTCTCTCTCCCTCCCTCCCTCCCTCTCCTTCCCTCCCTCCCCCTCCCTCCCTCCCTCCTTCCTTGTTTTTAGCTTCTGTTGCCATGTCTCTGCTCCAACATCATGGACTCTAACCCTCTGTAACGAGCACAATATATATGTTCTTTCATTCTGGGGACAGAAATTAAATGATCGTTATGTCTCCAAGTGCCTAGCATAGTATCTGACATGTGAATGTATAAATAACAATTAGATTCCCTTGGTCAGGTTAAAAAAAGACGTATGGTAATTTTAATGAAAAAGGCCCCAGAAGATCCTATATTTGAATATTTGGTTCCCTGTTGGTGGAACCACTAGGGGAGAGTTAGGAAATGCAACCTTGTTGAAGGAGGTATGTCACTGGGGATGAGTTTCGAGGTTTCAAAAGCCTCTCCCCATTCCCCATGTCTCTCTGCCTAATGGTTATGTTTCAAGATGTGAGCTCTCAGATACTGCTCCACACCATGGCATGCTCTTACCATGATGGCACAGGACTCTAGTCCTCTGAAATCATGAGACCTAAATAAACTCTTCTGCAAGTTGTCCTGGTCACGGTGCCTTGACACAGCAAGAGGAAAGTAACTAAGACAACGTTTGAGCCAAGTGTGGGGGCACACAGCTCTAATCCCAGCACTAAGGAGGCAGAGGCAGGGTGGGGCAGGGATGGGGGCAGAGGATGGAGGGGAGCAAGGGCAGAGACAGAGGAGCAGGCCAGTTTCTGAGTTTGAGACCAGTCTGGTCTACAGAGCTAGTTCCAGGACAGACAGAGCTACACAGAGAAGCTCTGTCTTGAAAAACAAAACAAAAACAAATAACCCCCCCCAAAAAAATAACAGTTTTAAAGAAGTCAAGCAAATGATTTAAGGTCACCCCATTGGGGTCTGACCCTGAGGCCCCGTGGTTCTCAAGCCTGGGAAGCTTCTTTGGTGATGGAGTACGCCATCTTCAGAGCTGCTCGTGTTTCCTCCCCAATACCCCCAACCCCTGTCCTGCTCCAGCACAGAGGTGGTGTTGACTTTGGCTCTCTCCACCCAGTGAGGATAAAATTCCCCGGGGCCCTTGGGGCAACTTTACCATCAGCCTTGATCTCCAACTGGTCCCACTTGAGTCTGCCAAAGTCTAGCAGAAAGTTCTTGTCAAGTAGTGTCCCGTAACCAAAGACGCCAGTCCTGGAGGGAGGCAGGTGGAGGTCACTCTGCTGTCGGTGCCAGGATTCTTTGGCCTGCCCCTCCCCTCTCCCTTAGAGCAGTCATTTTCTCTGGCCCTGGCACCCAGGGACATACAGGCTGTGCAGAGTTTTATAGGGACATGGAGTGGAAAGTGTGAGGAAGGTTCCCACTAATTGGTGGCCTAATGGTCCCCTTAATAAGCCAGAATGTGAGTTCCTATTTGGCTGAATCCACGTAAGGTTGCATCTCTGGGGAGATGCTGGGCTGGAAGTTTAGATGATTCTGGAGCTTTTAAAGCAAATATCTACTTAGAAAACATGATGTCATTGAGGACGGTTTGATTACCCTGCAGGGAGCTGGCAGCAGAGGTCCCTCCTGCCTCCGTTTGTATTAGCTTAAGGGAGGGACAAGAAAAACAGTTTTAAATAGGAGGGAAGATGCTTCTGGATGGGTGTGTGTGTTGGGAGGGAGAAATAGCAAAGAGTGGGGGAGACAAGAGAGAGAGATGACAGAGAGAGAGAGAGAGAGAGAGAGAGAGAGAGAGAGAGAGAGAGAGAGAGAATGCCCAAGCAGAGGAAAGAAGAGAAACAGAGGGGGGAAAATGAGACCCAGACACAGAAAGCACACCACATATAGGGACTCATATAAGGACAGTGATTTTACGACTGATGGAAGTACTAGCTGGAGAAGCCCCGCTCCCTTCAGTCCACGGGTCTTTAATACTGACCCAAAGGCAAGTGACCATGTGGGAGTGAGGGCACTGCCCTTGATTCTGTTTTAACAGGTCAGTGCTGAGCCCTGAGAACCTTCGAGGTTCTCTATGGCTGGTGCCTGAGTTCTTTCTATCTTCTTTCCTCTCTTCTCCTCTGGCTTTGATTTCTTTCTCACTTCCTCTCTTCTGACATTTCTTTCTTCCCCCTCTGGGGCTTGAGACAAGGCCTCTAGCCCATGCTGGCATCTACACGCAGTGTCTGGAGTGCTGGGACACTGGGCTTTGAGTAAGCAAAGCAATCACTTAACAACTGACCCACACCTCAACTAAGCTTCCCTTTTTCTTCCTTTCTGATTCCTTTCCTCTCCTCTTTCTCACCTTCGAGAATACCGTCTACGTTTGTTTATCTTGTATTTGGCCAGCCCCTCATTCTGTCGAGTGCCGGAAGTCTAGTGTATCATTTCATCAAAATCCCCTTTCCCCTCTATTTTATTTTTGCCTAGATCATTCTTGCTTCAACAGGAAACATGGCTAAGCAAAAGACAAAACAAAACACAACTGAGAAACGGAGTAACAAACTCATTTCATTGTTGATACTGACATCCTGTTATATAGCCTCTCACATTTCTGTCTACAAATGGGTACTCCAAGATCTTCTAGGAGGTCAAGCCTGTAATCCTAGTACATGGAAGGTGGAGGTAGTAGGATCAGGGGTTCAAGGTCACCCTGAGGTACCCAACAGAATCCCTGTTTCAAAACCATCAGGACTGGAGAGATGGCCCAGCAGTTAAGAGCACTGGCTGCTCTTACAGAGGACCTAGGTTTGGTTTCCAGCTCCCACACAGAGAATAACAATAGTCTGTAATGCCCAGTTTCACAGTATCCTAGGCCCCCTTCTGGCCTTTTCAGGCACTGATGCATCTGTTGCACATAACACACATGCAAGACAAAGCAATCATAACCATTTAATTAAAGAAAAACACAGAACCAAACAACAGCAAAGCCCCCAACCAAACAGACCCCACGATAAACAAGGAGAGTGTTTGTAAGTGGGGGCCTGGGTTTGAAAGAGTAATGTGATCTTGGTTGACTCAGTTTCTCCAGGGCTTACCTGGAAACGGTCTTGGCAATGCCAGCTGGTAACCATGGCCAACACAAGCTGAGACTGTATTTCTCTCCCAAAGAAGCTTTCCGATGGTCTCCTTTTGCCAACACACAAAGGATAGACCTGGTTGCTGGGCCCACCCAGCCACCCCTCCCTTCCTTGGGCCTCACCCTAACCTTCTCCATTTTCACCGTTTCTGCAGAGTCTTTGGAAATCTCTGCACTCTGGCTTCCCATCCATCTGTACCAACAAACTCAAAAGTGCTGCTCCAGCGCTCTCTGAATCCCTAGGGTGTCCTCAGGGATAGGCACTGCGGAATGCGAACGGTGCATGCTGGGGCTTGTGGTAGCACCTAGGGAAGGGGATGGAAGGTGTCCTCCTCCGGTTGGGGGATGGTTTTTCTCCTGGACTTTCTTGGCCTAGTTTCTGTGGCCCTGTGCTCAGGCCCTAGGGCCAGGGCTATGGGCGGGGGCAACCTTGAGGCTCTCAGCAGGAAGTCTTTCAAGTGGATGCCAGCTGGACTCGGGTGCGGGTGCCTTGGGCCTGGCAGTGAGAGCTGCAGTGAGAAAAACACTGTTGGAGAGCTGCCTGGTGGGAAGGGCAACAAGAGTAAGTAGACCTACAGGTCCCAGCGCCAGTGTAGGCAGAGATCAGAAAGGCCATCACGTCTGTGCAAAGGAGCCAACCAGCCTCTTTCATCAAAAAGGAGCCACTGCAGGGGCATGAGGGGCATTCTGCCTACCCAGGTGGAAAACAGTTTCTGAAGGCTGCCTTAGTCCCCACCCCAGACTCAGAAGCCTAATCAGGTCAAGCAGGCTCCCTGGCCAGACACACTGGCATTGTTCAAAGCCACTACCTTCCCCCACTCCTGTCCCCAATCCCCACAGAGACCACAGTTCTGACAAAGGAGGGCTGGAGGGACAAGGCTGAGAGGACAAGGTCCAGGGTCCCACGGAAGCAAGGGTGCTTGCTCACTAGGCTCTCTCTCTCTCTCCAGCTGGTTGTTTTCTATCCCAAGCTGCCAGCCCTGGCAAACTGAAGGCTGTTTTTGTTTGCTTATGGGCACTTGAGCAAACTGCTCCGAAAGGTCAGTCCTGGTCCCAGGAGGCCTGGGGCTGGGCAGCTTATCTGGGAGGTGTGGGGAGAAAGGAAATTACAGTTCCCTCCTACCCCCCCCCCCCAGATGACTTCATTGGAGCGGGAAATGAACGGGCAAGTCGAGGGAGGCTGTTTCTGGAATATTCTGGCTACCCTATAATATTTAAGTAGGGCTGAGGTCAGCTGTTTATCTGCTTTCCAGAACACCCCACAGAGGGGTAAGATCTCAAGACCTGGGTGAGCCTTGGTTTGCAGAGAGATCAATCAGTCACTGCCTTAGGTTTCCTGTGTCCCCGTGCCCCCCCCCAACCCCCGCGCTCAGCACTGGCCACCCGAAGTTGAACTTTGAGGTCTATTCTAGGCTCGGGCAAACATTACTAAGCATACATAACATGCCTGTTGCCCAGCCCTGGATGGAGACAGAGGCGGCCAGGGGTTCTGCAGATGACAGTCAGCCCTCCAACTTGCTTGGGACTTTCCCAGTTTTGATCCAGAGCCTGTTCTGTCTCGGGAGGCTCAGGAAACCACTTAGTTCTGGGCGTACTTGGAAAGTTGCACATGGGACTCTAGGACCAAACAGCTCCTGGTTTGGAAAGTACTGATAAATGAAACCGAATGCCAAGGGGTGCAGAAATGGGGATTGACTGGGAGGAGGTAAAGCCAAGGAGTGCATGCAGGAATGGGGATTGACTGGGAGGTGGCAAAAGCCCTCTTGGATGTATCTACTGCTTAACCTATTTGTAAAGCTCATTCCAGTCTGTGTATCTGGAGCTGGGAGAGAGCTTGCTTAGCGTCTGTGAACTCCGTGATCCCTGAGGCACCCCATATGGCAGAACTGGTGGCGCTTGTCTGTAATCCCAGCACACCCACGGGGATCAGAAGTTCAAGGTCGCCTTCATCTACTAAGTGAGTTAGAGTCCAGCCTGGGCTACAGGAGACCCTGTCTCAAAAAGCAAAAGCAAAAGCAACAAAACAAAAAATACCAACACAGAACAACAACATACAACACAAACAATAACAACGACAGATGTTTAAAATATCCTTATTATTTCATTCTCTCTGTTTTATGTAATTGCTACATGGCTACTTAGTATTCTTAATTTATAGCAGTGCGGAGAATGTGTCCTATGTTGTAACATTGGTAAATTAATTTAGTACTATTTTTTCTGGTAAGTCCCTTCGAATTTTCTGTATTTGTCTATGAGGTCTATGATAAAGACATTTTGTCTCTGCTTTTCCAAGATTTGGTTGCTGATCTTGTGTCATCGTAAATGATTTCCAAGTAAAGCATTGAATAGAAGTGAAAATGAAAGTATTACTTCATTCCTGACTTTAGAAGAGAAAAGCTTCCCCTCTCACCACTGAGTATAGGATAAGCAATAGACTTAAACATATAAATTAGTGTTCTTTATTAAGTTGAAAGGTTTCCCTCAATTTGTAATTTGCTTTTTATATTCAAAGGGGGTGGGGAGGTTTGAGCTTTGTGAAATGATTTTCTATTGGAATGGCTAAGCAGTTTTTCTCGTCTGTCTTGCCAGAGTGGTGAACGATACCAGTTGTTTTTCAAATGTCAAAGCAGTATTACACTTACTGGAATAAAGCTTATTTGATCAAAATACATTTTTTCCTACTTATTATAGTCAACTTGACTCATACTTATGTGTATGCATGCACACAGGTGTAGAGGCTAGAGGTCAACGTCAGAATGGTTTCTCAGGAGTACTTCTCCTTGTTCTTTTGTCCCGCGCTATCGTCTCGCCAGCAAGAACACGCGGACACCAGGATCCTTCTGTAACAAAGCGTTTATTACATCTTGAAAGGAGGGACCGGGGCCCAGCATGGCGGCTTATATACACCCTAGCGGCGGCGCATCCACACCTGATTGGTAACACCTATGATCTCAAGCCACGCCTGGAGTGGGCAAAGACCTGGCACGAACACACTCTTGCACATGCGCACACAGCTAGCTTCCTGAAAGGAAGTCAGGCTGGCGCAGCGGAAGCTAGCGCCATCTTGTAATGGCGAATGCTATCCTGGCTTTCCACGTGGGGCGCAGCGGAAGCCAGCGCCATCTTGTGATGACGAATGTTATTGCAGCTTTTCACATTCTTTGAGACAGAGTCTCTCACTGGTAGACTACAGGGACTGATCTCTGACAGCGGGGAGTCACCTGCCTTTGTATACCAAGGGGAGCTGAGATTACAGGCCACATTGCCACACCTGGCCCTACACACAGGTTCTGGGGATCAAACTCAGGTCGCCAAGCTTGTGAGGCACTAACTATACCATCCCCCTACCCTCCTTTTTTTTTTTTTTTCTTTTTTTTTTTCAGAGCTGGGGACCAAACCCAGGGCCTTGCACTTGCTAGACAAGCGCTCTACCACTGAGCTAAATCCCCAACCCCCCCTTCTTAATAATTGTTAATTTACTATTTAGTAAATTTTGTTACTAAAGTTATTCATGGCGTTTGTCTGCAATTTGTTTTCTTTAATTTTTAAAAATTTATTCACTTTACATCCCCATCACTCTCCTCCCTCACAGTCCCCTTTCCTATAGTCCCTCTCTCGGTCCCTCTCCCCTTCTGCTCTGAGAGAGTGGAGGCCTCCCCTGGGTATACCCCAACCCTGGGACATCAAGTTTCTGCAGAGCCGCTTGCCTCTTCTCCCACTGAGGCCAGACAAGACAGCCGAAGTCAGGGTAGTGGATTCCACAGACAGGCAACAGCTTTAGGGACAGCCCCTGCTCCAGTTGTTTGGGTCCCACATGGAGATTGAGCTGCACATCTGCTCCATAAGAGTGGGAGTGGGGATGCAGGGGGCTAGTTTAAGCCTGTGTATGCTCTTTGGTTGATGGTTCAGCCTCTGAGAACTCCCAAGAGTATAGGTTAGTTGACTCTGTTGGTCTTCCTATGGATTCCTCTCCACTTCAGGGCCCTGAATCCTTCCACCAACTCTTATGTAAGAGTCCCCAAGCTCCGTCCACTGTTTGGCTGTGGTCTCTGCATCTGTCTGAGTCAGCTGCTGGGTGGAGCCTCTCAGAAGACAGCCATGCTAGACTCCAGTCTGCAAGGATAACAGAGTATCATTAATAGTGTCATGGATTGGTGCTTGCCCATGGGATGGATCTCTACTTTGGCCAGTTATTGATTAGCCATTTCCTTAGTCTCTGCTCCATCCCCTGGCCCTACATTTCTTGTAGGCAGGAAAAGTTTTGAGCCAAAAGTTTTGTGGGTGAGTTGGTGTTCCTATTGCTCCATTGGGGTTCCTGCCTGGCTATAGGAGGTGGTCTCTTCAGGTTCTATACCCCCAATACTGTGTGTCACAGTTAAGGCTACCCCCCCCACATTGATTTTTGGGCACCTCCCAGGTCTCTGATCCACTTGGACTTCAGTTTTCTGCAGATTGATAAATATAGATCTATTTTCATTCTTCTACATGTAGACATTCAATTAGACCACCACCATTTGTTGAAGATGCTTTCTTTTTTCTTTGTATGGTTTTAGATTCTTTATCAAAAATCAAGTGACCATAGGTATGTGGGTTTATTTCTGTGTCTTCAATTTGATTCCATTGATCAATCTGTCTGTTTCTATACCAATATGTGCAGTTTTTTTAATCACTATTGCTCTGTGGAATAGCTTAAGATCAGGGATGGTGATTCTTCCAGAAATTCTTTTATTGTTCAAGGTTATTTTGGCTAACTCGGGTTTTTAATTTTTCCATATGAAGTTGAGAATTGGACTTTCAAGGCCTATTAAAAATTGTGTTGGAATTTTGATAGGAATTGCATTGAATCTGTAGATTGCTTTTGGTAAAATGGCCATTTTCACTATATTAATCCCACCTATCCATGAGTATGGGAGACCTTTCCATGTTCTGATATCTTCTAAAATTTTCTTTCTTTAGGGACTTGAAATTCTGATCATACAGATCTTTCACTTGCTTGGTTACTCCAAGATATTTTTATATTATTTGTGGCTATTGTAAAGGGTGTTGTTTCTTGATTTTTTTTCTCAACCAGTCTGTCATTTGTATGAAGAAGGGCGCTCTCTCTCTCTCTCTCTCTCTCTCTCTCTCTCTCTCTCTCTCTCTCTCTCTTTTCTCTCTCTCTGAGTTAATTTTGTATCCAGCCACTTTGCTGAAGCTGTTTATTAGCTGTAGGAGTTCTCTGGTAGGATTTTTGGGGTTGCTTATGTATACTATCACATCATCAGCAAATAGTGAAACTTTGATTTCTTCTTTTCCGATTTGTATCCACTTGATCTCCTTTATTTGTCTTATTGCTTTGGCTAGAACTTCAAGTACTATATTGAATAGACAGAGAATGGGCAGCCTTGTCTAAAGTTTCTCTCCATTTAGCTTGATGTTGGCTATTGGCTTGCTTTGATTATATTTAGGTATGTGCCTTGTATTCCTGACCTCTCTAGTACTCTGAACATGAAGGGGTGTTGGATTTTGTCAAAGGCTTTTTCAGCATTTTATGAGATGATCACGTGTTTTTTTCTTTCAGTTTGTTTATATGGTGGATTACATCATATATTGAACCATCCCTGCATCCCTGAGGTGAAACCCATGATGGATGATGTTTTTGATGTGTTCTAGGATGATTTGGCTTGCAAGTTTTTTATTTAGTATTTTCGCATCGATGTTCATAAGAGAAATCAGTCTGTGTTCTTTTTCTTTGTTGAGTCTTTGTGTGGTTTAGATACCAGGGTGACTATGGCTGCATAGAATGGGTTTGGCAGTGTTCCTTCTGTTTTTATTTTATGGAATAGTTTGGGGAGTATTGCTATTAACTCTTCTTTGGAGATCTGGTAGAATTCTGCACTAAAACCATCTGGCCCTGGACTTCTTTTGGTTGAGAGACTTTTAATGGCTGCTCCTATTTCCTTGGAGGTCATAGGACTGTTTAAATAGTTTACCTGATCTTGATTTAACTATGATAAGTGGTGTCTGTCTAGAAAATCATCCATTTTGTTAAGATTTTCTAATTTTGTGGCATTAGGCTTTTGAAATAAGACCTAATGATTCCTTGTTTGTTGTTATGTCTCCCTTTTCATTACTGATTTTGTTTATTTGGATCTCTCTCTCTCTCTCTCTCTCTCTCTCTCTCTCTCTCTCTCTCTCTCTGTGTGTGTGTGTGTGTGTTAGTTAGTTAGTTAGTTCGTTTGGCTAACTGCTTGTCTATCTTGTTGATTTTCTGAAAGAACCACTTTTGGTTTTGGTAATTCTTTGTACAGTTTTCTTTGTTTCAAATTGACTGATTTCAGCCCTGATTTTGATTATTTCCTGCCTTCTACTCCTCTTCTGTGTGTTTGCTTTTTTTTTTTTTTTTTTTTTTTTTTTTTTGTAGAGCTTTCAGGTGTACTTTTAAAACTATTGTTATGAAAACTTTCTAATTTATTTATGGAAGCACTTACTTAGCACTATGAACTCCCCCTTAGCACTACTTTCACTGTGTCCCTTTAATCTGGGTAGATTCAACCTTCATTTTCACTGAATTCTAGAAGGTCTTTAACGTCTTTCTTTATTTCTGCCCTAATCTACAGATCATTGAGTAGAGAGTTGTTCAGTTTCCATGAGTGTGTAGGCTTTCTAGTGCTTCTGTTATTGAAGTCTAGCTTTAATCCATGGTGATCTGATATGACACAAAGTGCTATTTTAATTTCTTGTATCTATTGATGCTTGATTTGTGACAACAATCTGGTCAATTTTGGAGAAGAATCCATGGGGTACTGAGAAGAAGGTATATTCTTTTGTGTTTGGGTGAAGTATTCTGTAGGTGTCTGTTGGGTCCATTTGATTCATATTGTTAGTTAGTTTCATTATTTCTCTGTTTAATTTTTGTCTGGATGACCTGCCAATTGATGAGAATGGGGTATTGAAATCTTCCACGATAATATGTGGGGTTCAATGTATAATTTAAGCTTTAGCAATGTTCCTTTTACAAATGTGGGTGCCCTTGCATTTGGGGCATAGATGTTCAGAATTGAGATATCATCTTGGTAGATTTTTCCTTTGTTGAGTATTAAGTGTTCTTCCCTGTCTCTTTTGATTAATTTTGATTTGAAGTCTAATTTGTTAGATATTAGAAAGGCTACACAAGTCTGCTTCTTGGGTCCGTTTGCTTAGAAAACCTTTTTTTGAGCCCTTTTCTCTGACATAAGACCTATCTTTGATGCTGAGGTGTGTTCTCGTGTGCAGCAGAATGATGGATTCTGTTTTCACGTCCATTCTGTTAGCCTGTGTCTTTTTAATTGGGGAAATGAGTCCATTGATGTTGAGAGATATTAGTGACTAGTTATTGTTATTGGATTGATGTTGGTAGTGTGTGTGTGTGTGTGTGTGTGTGTGTGTGTGTGTGTGTGTGTGTGCATCCTTTGTTTTTGTTGGTATGGGATTACTTATTTTCTGTGTTTTCTTAGATGTAGTTATCCTCCTTGGGTTGGAGTTTTCCTTCTAGTATTTTCTGTAGGGCTGGGTTTGTAGATAAATATTGTTTAAATTTGAATTCATCTTGAATATCTTATTTTCTCCATTTATGGTGGTTGAGAGTTTTGCTGGCTATAGTAGTCTAGGTTGAGGCTATAGTAGTCTAGGTTGAGGCTATAGTAGTCTAGGTTGACATCTACTTTTTTTTTTTTTTTTTTTTTTTTTTTGAGATTGCAAGGTATCTGTTCAGGACCTTCTAGCTTTTGGGGTCTCTGTGAGAAGTCGGATGTAATTCTGATAGGTCTGCCTTCTTTCCTTGCTGCTTTTAATATTCTTTCTTTGTTCTATAGATTTTGTGTTTTGATTATAATGTGGATTTTATGTGAATTATTATATGGGAGGATTTTCTTTTCTGGTCCAGTTTAATTCGTGTCTTGTACGTTTCTTGTATATTTATAGGCATCTCTTTAGGTTGGTAAAGTTTTCTCCTATGATTTTGTTGAAAATATTTTCTGATCCTTGGATCTGGGGCTCCTCACCTTCTATTCCTATAATTCTTAGGTTAGTTCTTTTCATTATGTCCCAGATTTCCTGGCTGTTGTATCAGGAATTTTTAGAGTTAACATTTTCTTTGACTGATGTATTGATTTCTTCTGTTGTATGTTCTATGTTTGAGATTTTCTTTTCCATCTCTTGTATTCTGTTGTTCCTGTTCTCTTTCCTGGGTTTTCCATCCCCAGGATTTCCTCAGTTTGTGTTTTCTTTATTGCTTCAATTTTTATCTTCAGGTCTTGAACAGTTTTATTCATTTCCTTCACCTGCTTAATTGTATTTTCTTGGATTTCTTTAAGGATGTGTTTCCTCTTCTAAGGCATCTAACTGTTTGATTGTATTTTCCTGTACTTCTTTAAGGAATTTATTAATTTCCTCTTTAAAGGCCCTTATCATCTTTGTAAAGTCAGATTATTTTCTTGTGTTTCAGTTGTGTTAGGATATCCAGGACTTGCTGGAGTAGGGTAGCTGTTCCCTGAAGGTGTCACAATGCCCTGGTGTTTGTTGATAGTATTCTTTCAAGGGCCTTTAGCCACCTGGATTGCTTCAGTCCCTGGATGTTCCTATTGTAGTAGATATTAGGAGGGGGCCTAACCTTGATGATCATGGTGTGGCAGGCTTCTGATGGGTATCTTTGGGCTGTATGATTCTGGATCAGCGGATGAAGGTGGGCAGGAGAGGTAATGGGATAATGGTGGTTCACCGGGGAGTGCAGGCAGCTCAGGGTCACTGGGGGTGCAGGGCCACTGGGGGGTGTAGGGAAGAAGGGTGCAGGAAGGGAAATGAATCTGTATGCTTCCAGGTCTGCAGGTCTGATGAAAGTGGGCAGAAAGGTGAGAGAATAATGGAGGTCCACCCTACAATCTTCTTTATTGCCTTTGTCTGATTTTATTATCAGATTTATACTGACCTTATAAAATGAGCCAAGATTACTTTTTATTTTCTGACCATGCATAATAATTGCATTACATAATGCTTAAATCTTTTATAGAATGCAGCTGTGGAAGCACCAAAGCCATATTTTCTTTGTGAGAACTTTTTGTTTTAGTTTTAAAAATTCAATTTCTTTAAAAGGTTTAACTGTGTTACGGCTTTTTGAGGTGTTTTTTTTTTAATAAGTTGAATAAAATTGTTCAAGACCTGAAAATGGAAATAGAAGCAATACAGAAAACATAAACTGAGGGAATTCTAGAAATGGAAAACCCAGGAAAGAGAACAAGAACAACAGATGCAGACATCACCAACAGAATTCAAGAGACAGAAAAGAAAATTTACAACAGAAGTCGATATATCAGTCAAAGAAAAAGTTAACTCTTAAAAAATTCCTGACACAAACAGCCAGGAGATCTGGGATATAATGAAAAGACTAAGAATATTCCAGGGGTTGGGGATTTAGCTAAGGGGTAGGGCGCTTGCAAAGAAAGCGCAAGGCCCTGGGTTCGGTCCCCAGCTCCAAAAAAAAAAAAAAAAAAAAAAGAATATTCCTAAGAATAATAGGAATAGAAGAAAGTAAAGAAACCCAGCTCCAAAGACCAGAAAATATTTTCAACAAAATAATAGAAGAAAACTTTACCAACATAAAGAAAGAGATAGCTATAAATAGTCAATGATCTGCATCTCATGTATTATCAAGTAGATTGGCCCTTATTTGTACAAACTATTTCCTTATCTTCCCTTTCATGTCTATAGGTCTATGTAATAGCATTACCTCTTTGTGGTATTGAGGCCTATGCTTTTCTGTTAAGTTCAATTAGTTTTTTTGGGGAGACATCAATTTTATTAATTCTTTCAAATAACTATGGGATTTTCTCATTCTATTGCTTGTAGAGATTTATTGCTGCTGCTGCTGCTGATAATGATGATTTTTATTCTCATAGTTCTTGCTCTTTTTACCTCTGTTTACTTTCAGTCTAATTTTCTGTTCTCAGTATATTTAATATTTAATCGAGACCTGGTCTCATGTATCCCAAGGTGGCCTGGAACATTCTAAGCAGCTTAGGCTGGCCTTGAACTCTCCTGGCTCTTTCTGCATCCATTTCCTGCAAGTTGGAATTATGGGCACATAGCAGCTGGAGTGCTGGGGATTGAACCCAGGGCTTTGCACACGCTAGGCAATCATGTTACAAATTGAGTCCCAGCCCCAGCTCTCATGCCAGCCTCCTTATGCATATTATTTTCATGGCATATCTTTTGCCAACCATTACCCTTGTAATTAAAGTGCACCTAATGTAGATAACATCAGGTTGGCTAATTTAATTTTTTTTAAAGATTTATTTATTTATGAATGTTTCCCTTGCATTTACATCTGTGCTGTGTGTGTGTGGGGGGGGTACCCACAGAAGTCAGAAGAGGGCCCTGGATCCCCTGGGACTGGAGTTATGGATGTTTGTGAACTGCCATGTGAGTGCTGGGAATCAAGCCTAGGACCTCTGCAACAGCAAGCGCTCCTAGCTGCCAAGACACCTAGCCCTGGTTACTTTATATGTACATAAATGGAAATCTCTGAACTTTAGTTATTTAGTTCTTCAGCATTTAACATGCCTTTGGATAAAGTAGGGATCCCAGCTGTCATCTTTTTTCCCCCTATTTGTTTGTTCTGCTTTCTACTCATCTATGGCTCTATTTTTGCCTCTTCATGAGTTAACAGGATAGTGTTAAATACTCCCCTTTATTTTGTTTTTGCTTATTAGCAACATATTTTATTTTAGGGCTTGTTCAAGGGTTAGGAATGTGAATCCTTAGTGTCTCAGTTGCTTTTTCTGTAGCCGTAATAGAATACTCTAACAGAACAACTTAGGGAGAAAGAGTTTATTTCAGTTCACAGCTCATCATGATGGGGAAATCATGGCAGAAGGAGCTTGGGTAACTAGTCTCATTACCCCTACAGTCAGAAGGGAGCAATAAATGTATGCTAGTGCTCAGTTCACTTTTTCCATTCTTGTACAGTTTCAGGATCCCCTGCCTAGGGAATGGTGCCGCCCACCCCAGGTAGCTCTTCCTACCTCACTTACCATAGTCAAAGCATCATGTCACAGGCATCCTCAGTGGCCTCACTCCCAGGTCATTCCATGTTTGATCAAGTTGACAGGCTACCTTTACATTTAGCTTAGAAACGTCTGTTTAGAGTCCACATTGTTCCCTTTACATTTTATTATCTGCATCCTACTTCCTGTATTACACTCTCTTATTAGGGCAAACAAGAGAATCTGTGTCAGATGAGGTAGAAGGTATCTCAGGCATAGTACGGTTGGTTCCAGTCCTCTCCTAAAGGCAGGTTAAACTTAAACAGGCCACACACACACAGTAGGACATCATGTTAAGCACAAGTCTTAAATGATATCAAAACATGTTAATAACTTGTCTATGAGGTCCAGAAAAACTTAGTCTCTTTGAAGATATTTTCAAAAAAATATATCACCGCACAGGAGTGTATTTTTTTTTTTAAAGATTTATTTACTATATATAAGTACACTGTAGCTGTCTTCAGACACACCAGAAGAGGGCACCAGATGTCATTACAGATGGTTGTGAGCCACCATGTGGTTGCTGGGATTTGAACTCAGGACCTCTGGAAGAGCAGTCAGTGCTCTTAACCACTGAGCCATCTCTCCAGCCCCAGGAGTGTATTTTTATTTCTTAGTTTTTTTCACTGTGTACCCAACTTCATGTGTGTTAGACCATCTGGAAATTCCCCAGCTGCCCTTGAAGTTCTGTTTTTTTGCTGCTCTTTTTGCTCTCTAGTTAAATTTCTACTGATTTGTCTTCAAATATACATTCTCCTTGTCCACCTCTGCTGAACCACTGGAGACATCCAGTATGTGTATCAGTTATTCTAATTTTTTTTTAGAATTCCATTTTTTCTTTTAAAAATCTTTTAGTTCTTTGCTAAAATTCCTTATTTAGTTCATCAATATGGCCATATTTTCCCTTAGTTCTCTGAACATATTTATTATCAAAGTCTCTTATTTTTGCCTGTTAGCATGTGTCCTTTTAATCTTTACTTCTATTTTTATCATTTTTTAACTTCTATTTTTTTCTTAACCAGAGGCTCACTTTTTTTTTTTTCAAATTGAGAATGCTTGTAGTTTTTACTGGACATTGCCAAAGATGTGCCTTTAGAACCATGGGATCTCTTATTGTCCCCTAAGAGCATTACTTTGTGTTCTATCACCAGCTTAGTCCCACCCATTCGCCTGGACTCAGTTTAGGCAAGTCTGTGAGAAACGTGTGAGAAAACCCACATATTTTCCTGATCTCTAAATGCACACTTCAAATCTAGATTTTTTTTCTGGGTTTGTCTTTAGGGTTCTTTCTTTTGTGTGGACACAGACCTTACTCTAATGTGCAGTCTTTCACCTCTGCATACCTCAGCCTGAGGTTTGAGATGCTGATGAATCACAGATGATGCTCTCTCCCACCTCTGTGCTCCAGATCTCCCATCCTAACTGACTGATAGCCTCTCTGTTGCCCCGCCCACCCCCCAGCAGTGCTTCCCTGTACATGTGAAGCTCTGTACTTCCTGAGGCCTCGTCAATGGCCCAAACACAACCTGACTCCCTCTCTGCAAACCTTTACTTCCCCATGCCCTGCTTTCAGATCACAACTGCTGTAGTTGCCTTACACTCTCGACTCTTACTCCTAAGCTGAGCAAGACTGTTATGTCTTATTTTTGAGACAGGGTCTCTCTACATTGGCCTGGATGTCCTGGAACTCACTCCATAGCCCAGACTGGCCTCAAACTAAGAGATTTACCTGCCTCTGCCTCCCAGGTGCTGAAGTTTGCCACAATACCCTGCCAGACTACTATTGTATCTCGATCAGATTTAAAAGAACATCTCAAACCCCCAACCTTTAAAAATGAGCATGTGTATATGTGTGATGTGTATATGTATATCTGAGTGTTCTCTCTCTCTCTCTCTCTCTCTCTCTCTCTTTCTCTCTCTCTCTGTGTGTGTGTGTGTGTGTGTGTGTGTGTGTGTGTGTGTGTGTGCTTGAGTGCATAAACACATTTCTGCATGTATATGTGGAGGTCAGAAAACAATCCAGAATGTTTCCTTCAGAAACTGTTGCCCATCTCTGTTGAGATAGGAGCTCTCATTGGCTTGGAGTTCATCAAATGGATTAGACTGGCTGGAGTCTTCCTGTCCCCATTCTGTCAGTGCTGGGATCACAAGTACACACCACTATACCCAGTGTTTTCACATGGGGTCTGGGGATGAATCTGGCAGCATGTTGCTGGAGACTGAGGAGGAGGAGGGAGAGGGGATGGGAGAGGAGTGATAGAGAGAGACAGAGAAAGAGAGGCAGAGAGACAGAGAGACAGAGGAAAGTGATCTTGGCATGAAGGTCAGAAACGAGAGTGGGAGGCAGACTCATGGGCCAGCATTGATTTCTTGGGATTGAAGTTATTTTAGGAATCCTTCATTACAACTCCCTACCGGAAAGCTGAGTGACCTGGGGGAGAGAGGGGATCAGATATGGGAAAACTATAGAGTAGGAGAGCTTGGCTGAGGGGAGCAAAGATTTAAGTACCTGCAAAAGGCAGAAAGAGAATTCCAGGACCAACAAGGAAATGGGCATGGTGGTTGAGAATGAGATCAGAGGAAGGACACAGGGTCATGTGTGCGTTGAAACTTAACTTACTGGAATCCCAGCGGGGATGGGCATGGGGAGGCAGGCTTAATGTAGCAGATAAAAGCTTTCCTACAGGCTGCTTACAAGAGAGAGGGCAGCACAGTGGGAAGCCAGCCTCCCCCTCGATGCTGGGGGTGTCTGGGATAGGAGTGTGGGGGTGGGGGGCCTGCCACTAGCTTGAGTCACTGCCATACTGAAATCACTAAGTATCAGAGGCTGTGAAAGTGTGTTGAAATGAATCATGATGTCATGACAAGTGTCAGATGGGAGAGAGAAAACTGAACTGGTTAAAAGCAAGCACTTCCTGTTTTGTTAAGGCATCCCCCCTATTTAACTGGCTTTTTGTTTTTTGTTTTGTTGTTTTGTCTTGTTTTTTTTTTTTTTGAAAGAGGTGTGTGCATGAGTGCGTGTGCATGTGTGTGTGTGTGTGTGTGTGTGTGTGTGTGTGTGTGTGTGTGTGTGTGTGTGTTTAGGTGGGGAGACAAAGGGTGTCACGCATCCCTATTGTTCTTAAGCTCCCTACATAACCAAGGATGCCCCTGTCCATCTAACTACTCCTGCCTCCACCTCTCATGTTTGGAATCTCAGGGATAGATCACCATGTCCTGTTTGTGTTGTGCTGGGGATTGAACCCAGGGCCTTGTGCATCCTCTGCCAACTGAGCTCCATCCCTAGCTCCATCTTGACTTTTAAAATGTTTAAAAATTAAAACAGTTGTTTTACACAGTTGTTTGATTTATTGATTGATTGATTGATTGATTGACAGGGTTTCTTTGTGTAGCCCTGGCTGTCCCATAACTCACTCTGTGGACCAGGCTGGCCTCAAACTCAGATCGGCCTGTAGAGCTGTCAGGTCCATCTATTTAGTTTCTGAAAGTACACAGCTTTCTTGTAGGCTAAGGGTCCTCTGCTGGGTCCAGCACAGCTTGACTAGAGCCCAGACAGCCCATATGTCCTTCCTTCTATGCTACCAACCTCTGTGAGGCCCAGGGACTGAGATGACCTGGATGGGCCACCCTTCCAGACACAGGGGCCTCCATATTCTACGTCAATCAGATGCCTTTTGCACTTTTACATCCAAGTACAATAGGCCTTTTGTTCCCACACACAGGGCTTTGGGAATCCTGTTCTCCCACCTGAGTCCCTTGTCTGTGTTGTGGTAAGATTATGAGGGACAAATATGCCACAGCTCAGTGTATAGCATCAGTGCCACGATTGGCACTGGCTTATCTTGGAAGGTCATAGATTAATCTGGATTTTTTTTTAGCAACAGATCCTATTTAATTTCCTTCTTCCCCAGAGGCTTCCAGTCCCAGCCAGGCACAAGTCCCGCTCTGCTTAATGTGCTGGGTGGGAACAACAGCAACCTCTACTCTCCCCCAGGTATCCTTTGGTTAAGAGCAGGTCTAGAGATTCTTAGCCCCAGAGAGTGACTTTATTTCTGCTGGACATTTCTGCAAGTGATTTAGGAGGTCGTTCTTCTTGGGTCCCTCTTACATTATTTGGAATGTTCTGCAAGACTGCTTCTGGCTTGTATGGCCTCTTCTTAATGACTTGTTCTGGCATTGTGTTCAGAATGTTTCTGATGGACTTCCAGCATCTGAGGGGCTTATCTGGAGGCTGTTACAGAAAGCAACTCGGAACACAGAACCCCCACGCCCATTCTCTCTCTCTCTCTCTCCTTTACTTCCTTCCTTTTTAAAAACATTGTGAGATAATTTATTCAGAGTAGTAGAAAAACATACCTTTAAAATAAATTGTAAGGGGTTGGGGATTTAGCTCAGTGGTAGAGCGCTTTCCTAGCAAGTGCAAGGCCCTGGGTTCGGTCCCCAGCTCCGGAGGAAAAAAAAAAAAAAAGAAAGGGAAAAAAAAAGAAATTGTAAGGCCAATACTTGAACCCTTTTTACCCAGGTGAAGAAGTAGGAGACTGTCAGCCCCTAAAGCCCCTAATCCCTCCCTGTGCCATCCTCTCCAGTCACTTTCTGTGTGGGAGTTGCAGGTTCCTAAGCTAATCTGGAAACTGTTCATTCAAGTGTGTTTTTTCCTGACACATCCATAGAAGCCCTCTCCGCATTCAGGCATGGCTCGTCCTGTCTTCTCTCTGAGTCCCTAAAACCATGCTCTCACATCTGTGTTCCTTTTGGCCCCTTTACCCTTTCCTTCCTCATCATTAGTCACCGCTCATCACCAGGCATGAGTGCAGCACATTCTCTCCTGTAGATGGAAGCAATTACAGAGGACAAAGCCCAAATGTGCCATTAATTATAGACACAAGGCCAGTTACCAAATACCAGAATCCACGAGATACAGGAGGCATTCAATACGGACTTTCGGATGAATGAGCTTCTTGGGTTCATCCTATTATTCTGGCCTAGAATTCTCTTCCCACGGACCCTTAGGAGGCCGGTCAGCTCCCTAGCTTCCCCTTGTTGTCTGACTCATACATCCTCTGTCTCCCTTGGTCTCTCTGGGTGGCTGTACAATATATAGTGCAGTTGGGAGCAGAGGCCATAGCAGGTAGTGAGAGAATTTGACACAGATTTAGTGACAGAGACTTATGCCCTAGAGAAAAGGCAAGGGGAAAAACCCTACAAGGTTGCAGAAGTTGCAATCCTAGGACGCCATCACTCCTCTAAGCTAGAGAACGAGGAGGAATGTCTGCATTGTCAAAACTCACAAACATTGAGGAGCAGCCCACGGAGCTGAAGGAGAGCAATCTGAGGAGGGAACTCAGTTCTGGTGTCTCTGATCTTGGAGAAGGCGTTCTAGACATCTGAAAACAGGCTGGTGTTAGGGTTTTCAACACAGGGAGGATGCATGCCTTGGGGAAACTAAGCCAGGTTCATTGGCTGCCACGGGAAGGAATTGCTACTGTGATTATGGAATGAAGTTCAACTGGGCATTGCTCACTGGATGGGAACCCTGTCCTGTGGCAAGCAGCAAGCAGATAGGAGAAGAGGTGAATCTCCTTCTGGACTCCAGGACTGTGCTCTTTATTTTCAGGGCAGAGCTAACTAGGCAGAGGGATGCGGTTGGGCAAGGGAAGAGTTCTTGCACAGCATGGTAAAGTGGGCACAGGGCACAGGACTGAATCTGGGTCTGAGGATCAGAGTTTATTGACACGCATAAGTGAGTAGCAGAGTAACACAAGAACTCCCTTAGACCACTAGCTCAGATCTTTCCTGTTTTGACTCACACAGAGCAAACATCATCTCTGAGATTAGTGAGGGAGAGATGCTCCTGGGACATATTACAGCTTGTCAGCTGAACACGCATGTACTCAGATAACTATGGTGCCAGGTGCATACGAAAAATGCATCTCATTCATGTGAAATATGCTCAATTTAAAGTCATCCACCCCCACACTAAATAATTTCTCTATTTTAGAAAGAGTAATCAGGGGGCATCCTTCAGAGGAGAAACTGAGTTTTGAATAGTTCTGAAGGCTAGGAAGGAATCAGTCATACAAAGGTTATGAGGAAGAATAGTTGACTATGACATTCACATGTTTATTCCCTGAGAATGGTACCTGCTAGGCCCATGTTAGAAGCTCAGGAAGGTGACATGTTTGAGAAAACAAGAGAGAGCTGAAGGACAGAGAGAATGAAGAAGTCAGCAGGTCAGCAAGTCCTAAGTAAGCACAGCCCAGGAGCCTTGTAAAATGTATGGATTTGAGCTGGCAAGATGGCTTGGTGGAAAAACAATTTATACACAAGTCTGTGGTCTCAGTTTGACCCATGGAACTTGCAGCAGAAGCATGGACCAACTCCAGATAGTTGTCTTTTGGTCTCCACATGCATGCCATGGCATGTGCGCATGCGCGCGTGTACACACACACACACACACACACACACACACACACACACACACACACTAAATTTAAATTTTATTCCAAGTGGGATGAGAAACACTGCAAAGGTTTTAGGCAGAGCAGAAGTGATCTGATTTATGCTAACAAATGCAGAAACAGATAAAACTTAAAACAAACAAAACAGTTGCTCCACAGAGAACCAAATTGAGGATGTAAAGAGCAAGACTCAGAAGTGTTTGCACATCTGCAATTCTGCTTCCGGTTCTAGAAGGGAAGAGGGCACCTCTCCCCAGAGCTGTCTAAATCATTCTAAAAAAAATCCATCCATCCATCTGTTTATCCCATCAGTTCGTCCGTCCATCCATCCATCCATCAGCCATTCATCCATCCATTCATCTATCCATCCATCCATCCATCCATCCATCCATCCATCCATCCATCCATCCATCCGTCCATCCACTCTAGGTGCTCATGTGATTACGGTGGTGCATGTGTGGAGGTCAGAGGACAACTTGTTGGAGTTCTCTCCTTCCACCTTGTATGAGTTCTGAGGATCGAATTCAGGTCATCAGCCTTGGTGGCAAGCACTTCTGCCTGAGAAGCCATCTTGCTGGCACTCCCATGAGCTAATGAGGAGCCAGCTAGACTGTGAGAATAGCAAAACAATGGTTTAGGTCTAAAATGCCCCCACAGGTTCCTGATTTGAATGCTTCTTCAGCAGCCGGTAGCGCTCTTCTGAAGGCTTTGGAACTTCTAGGAGGAGGGGCCACGCTGGTAGACCTAGATCACCAGGAGGGCAGGATTAGAAGGTTATAACTGATCACGAGTCTGCTTCACTGTCTTCTGGGATGTCTCCCACACAGTTCCCACACCACGAGCTGAGCTTCACTGCCAAACAATGGTTGATGAAGACCCTTGAAACTAAAATAAACCAGTCTTTCTGGGGGTGGTTCCTCTCAGGTATTTTCTCACTGTGAAACTAAAGTAAGTAAGACAGAGAGGGATGAGATCCCCTGACGAACGGACGAACGGATGTAGCAACCACACAGAGACCAGATGCATCAGTTCCTGATAAAGAGACATTGTAATGGGAAGTTATTGACTGAATTAACACAGCTCTGCAGAAAACAAGAGGTGAGAAACAGCTCACACAGCAGTCGGCCTCTTGGTCTCCTTGACAACTTCTTTCTTCCTCTTCTCTGAAATTCGATGAACATCCCTTCCAGTAATGCATGCAGCATTGGTGTCGGGTTCTCTCGTTGTCTTGTGTTTGGTCCCAAAGAGTAAATTCTCCCTCTTCCTCCATCTCCTCCTCTGTCAGTCCATCTGTCATTTCCTTTCTCTTTCTGTAATCAACAACACTCTTGTTGTGGTCATCATCATCACCATCTTCATCACCACCACCATCACCATCACCACCACCATCATCGTCACCACCACCATCATCGTCATCATCACCTCCACTATCTTTTAATCCCTCTTCTCTACCCCATCTTAGTTGTCCTACCTCTGTCTGTCCTTTCTCAGGCAAAGGGGTCGTTTATTAACTAATATACTGGAAGACTGAGGTGGAGACCTGTTTGGTTGTGTGTATGATCACACTAAGCACCAACATCTGTGTCTCTGTTCTGCATGGTGGCTTCTGTCTTGGGCAGGCTCTGCTTACACACTGAAGCAAATAGCCTCAAGAAATCCAGGGTCTCACCTGAGTTGGCAAACCAGTGGGGGGAAAAGTGTCTCTTATCTGATCCTTCCAGTAAGTCTGGGAGATAATCTGCTGCTCGCCGGCCGACAGCCTTGGCCTCATGCCCAACGCTGCAGTCATTGAGGCGCTATCACCAGCCTGACCTGAGTCACTTGTTATCCTCTGGAGGGAATGTGGGTGCTGAGGTCAGCCCTGTATGAACCACATGGTGCTCTCTTTAAAGTGTTTATGCGTAGAACAGCGATGTTGATATCTGCAGTGTAGGGGAAGGACGCTTGGCAAACTGGTACAACAATTATCTGCTGTAGGCAGCGTTTGAAGAGGGCTTCAGTAATAAGCCGGAAGAGCTTTCTGGGAGGGGATGAGGTCAAGCCCAAGGTGCCGGCTGGCTGGAGACAGTTAACCAGGAAGCAGCCTGGTGCCCGGGGGCGGGGCTTCAGGACCACAAAGGAGGAGGGGCTGTCTCTTCTTTTCAGAAGAGCCTGCTGCGGCTCTTACTGTTACACCTGTTGTTCCCATCTTTTGAGTTCCATAAAGGAAGAATTTAAACAAACCCAAAGACAAAACAGACCAGATAACCAACCCATGTGGGCTTGCCACCCCGCTTCCCAGTTATGAATGTTCTGCCTAGTGGAGTGCCCTAAAGACAAACCCCAGACACCTCGTCAGGTTTCCTCAAACCCTGTCCTGCATTACGTAAGTCAGCTGTTCATTGCTGAGATGTAATACTGGAGACAAACAGTTTAAAGAAAGAGAACTTTGCTCTGCCTTACAGATTCAGAGGTTTCTGTTCCTGGTCACCTGGCAGTGTGCTTCCGGGCTGGTTGAAGGGTATCAGTGGAAAGCTTCTTCCCTCCTGGAGGCCAGAAAGCAAGGAGAGCAGCACGAAGGGGTCAGGGACAAATATGTCTTCCTAGGACGTATTTGTTACTTTTCCCATTGCTGCTTTTCCCATTCTTTCGGCTCACAGTTTGGGAGTGCCATAAGAAAGCCAGGGGTAGGGGGTATGGGGGGGGGCGAGGCAGTTACAGTCAGGAAGCCGAGAGTATGGATACTCACATTCAGCCGTTTTCCTTCCTCTTCTTCTCTTTGTTATTTGCAAAGGATCCCATATGGCACTGTCCATATTCAGGCAAGTTTTCTATTCTCACTGGAAAACACCCTCACAGACCAAGATGTGTATCTCCTAAATAATTCCAAATCTTGTCAAGTTGAAAATGAAGATTAACCTTTACATAGGGGATGATCCCGGTCACCCACTTCTTCCAGTGAGACCCTGTGTCCACAGTTCTATCACCCCTATCTAGCATAGTCTATTCAAGTTTAAAACATATTAATTCCATATTAATTACATACATAGTTACTCCATAGTAGCTCATACATTTAATGCCAGCACTGTGAATCAGAATCAGGTGGATCTCTGTGATTTTGAGACCAGCCTGGTCTAGATAGTGAATTCCAGGACACTGCAGAATGACATAGTGAGAACTGTGTCAAAAACAAAACAAAACAAAACAAAAAACTATCAATTTACATCTTGTGTCCCATAGACCCCTCAAATATCAAGGCTATTGTCAAGGATGTTTGTCATTCTTCATAATGTGATGGTAACGCCCTGTTGTTGTTTGAACATGGTAAAACCGAGCTGGTGCCCAGTAGAGGCTTCACCCCTGCTGACTAGCATTTAGGAGTGCTATGTACATTACTGAAGGAGAAAAAGAAATGTCAATATCACCCAGCTACAAACTCTGTGGCCTAAACAGAGAGCTTTCTGAAAGATACTCTGGTTCAGCAGCGGCACACATGTTATAAGGGTAACCAGCTGCTTTTATAAGAATTGGATGTAAGGTCCACGCCATGGGATGGTGCCCATCCCCATTAAAGAGCTAAACGTAGTAGTGCTACACTGCTAAAGTGGCCAAAACCTGAGACGAGACATGTCACAGGCTAGGGGAAGCCTACTACTATTGTTCTGATAAAGAAACACAGCAATAAGATTACTCCTAATGGCATATACTGCATTGGCACACCCCTCTCATCAGAGAAGCTTCTTCTAGCAGTAGAAGGTAACCAACACAGAGATCCACAACTGGACAATGGACAGAGAGTAAGAGACTTTGGATAAACTCAGTCCTAAATGGGATGCCTTTTTCAAATCTCTCTTTTCAACTCAGGGATCTGTGTGGAAGAGTAGGTTGTAGCTGGTTTTTGGCTTCTTTGTGGGTTCTTTTTTCTTCCACCCTTCTCCATGCCTTTTCTTGCATCCTTTCTACCCTCTCACACTAGGTAAGAGAGAAGAGGATAGAGGGAAAAGGAAAGAGCTACCTGAATAAAGCCAGGTGTCAGAAAGGGGGTATTGTTATCATTAGACTACTTCCTGCTGATTAGGGCCATCCAGTCCCTTGGGACAAATCTGATCATTGCTATCAGAATATCTAATTTCTTCTTGTTGTTTCTTCTTTGTGCATGACGACTTAACAAACTGCGACCAACAACAACCAACCAACAACCCACCATACCTCTCGAGGCCCTAGAACTTATACACCTTCTGAAAGGTCCCCAGATTTACAAATGTCACATAATCGCAGAACTATCTGTAGCTGGCAAAATCATGCCCCTGCTAGAGCATGAGGCAAATCATAGTCATCTGCTGTGAAGCAGCCCCATATCCCCACACCTGGGATTAAAACAAAGACATATTCTTATAATATTTCTGTGGTTTTTTTTTTAAATGAAACCAAAATTCTAGAATTCTCTCTACAGTAGGTAGAAGGACCATAAGAACTCCAATGGTGGATGGCTCCAAAGAAAGAATCTTTTAGATACAACAGGACTGACACACATATGAACTCAGTGACGTTGACAGCACACGAGACCTGCACAGGTTCAAACCTGACAAAATCCCAGCACAGAGAAGAGGGACACAAAGCCCCACCCCTAACCAAGAACTTTTTACAGTTAACATCTGATGAGAAAGGAAAAAAAAAATCAGTGTCTCACTGGTTACATGACCCACACTCAAGAGAAGCCTCCACACCTAGGAATAGTTTGCCAGCACAAAATAGACTCCATGTTTTTAATGTATGTGTGTGTGAGGTTTTTTGTTTGTTTTGGTTGTGTTTTTCTTCCTTCTCCTCTTCCTCCTCTTCCTCTTCTTCTTATTAGTTTTCTATATTTTGGTTTTGTTAGCCTTGATTTTCCTCTTTTGTTTTGTTTTATTTTTGAGAAAGAGAGAAAGAACTTGAAGTTGGGTGGATAAAAAGGTGAGGACAATCTGAGACAAGTTGGGAAGGAGAAGATGATCAAAATATATAAAATATTTAAATAAATTAACCCATAATCCATCAACAAAGGCAGAGGCCTCATGATCCAATCACTTTTCCAAAGCTCCATCTGTGCATCCAACTCCTCTGTCAACAAATGTCTCTCTAAAACACAGACACTTAAAACTTAGAGTCATGATGCACCACCACATTTAACACTACTTTTAATGTGGTCTCATAATAAATTTGGGTTCAAATTTATTTCATTTTTTTTTCAAAATACTTTCTTAAGTTGTTTTGTTTGAGGTAAGGTCCAAACCCTGGCCACATCTTGTATTCATTGAGATTTTTTTTTAAATTCTTTCTTCTCAGTAGACTTCTTTTTTTAAAAAAGTTTTTTTTTATTAACTTTTATTTATATGAGTACACTGTCACTGTCTTCAGACACACAAGAAGGGCACAGATCCCATTACAGATGGTTGTGAGCCGCCATGTGGTTACTGGGACTTGAACTCAGGACCTCTGGAAGAGCAGTCCGTGCTCTTAACCACTGAGCCATTTCTCCAGCCTCCTTTAGTAGACTTCTATTTGAAGACTAATTTCAAGTCTATTTAGTGTATAACATTCTCTCTGACTTTCCATGCTACTTATTTGTCAAAGAAACTGGGTTTGATTGGCTATCACCTCAATACCATGAAAATGTGGCTTACCATATTTCCATCTTTGGATGTAACTGTAAACTGGAGGGGGGGTGTAGATGCTGCATTATATTTTCAGTCTGTTCTCTTTTCTTTCTTGTTTTGGCAAGACACCTTCTTAGTGCCAAGTTTGCTGTGGTGTCCTACCAGGAAACATTCAGCGTCTGGCTCTTCTAAAGGGAACACTTCCAATGTTTCATCTTTAGGAAAGATACTTGTTGTGGGATATTTTTTCATAGATATGAAGTATTAGGCCTAATATATTTATTCTTAATTTGATAACATTTTGTAAAACTTGCTTTCAGGACTGAGCCTTGCTTCTGTATCTATTTTATTTTCTGATTTTGAAAAATGTTTTCTTTCTATCCCCATAGAACAAGACAGGAAACTGCGCCCCACTTTTCCTGTTCTTTGGAGGAGTTTGTGTTGGATGGGAACATTGTCTCTGAGTGATCTGTAGGGCTTGCCTGTAAGTCTTTCTCCATGGACCTGATGTTTTTCTTGTGGGAGCATTTTCAACCACTTACGTGGTTTCAGACCTTTTAGGATTTTTTTCCTTCTTGAGTTTCTTGGTGAGTTATATTTTCCTACAAATTTGTTTATTTCATCTGAGTTTTCAAAGTTATTGGCATTGGCTTTTCATAATAACTTTTAATTCCACCTTTCTCATGCTAACACTATTTATACCTTCATGAACTTTTTCTGGTCAACATTCCTTAAGGAAGCAGTTCCCAACCTGTGGGTCATGACCTCTTTGGGGTCAAATGACCCTTTTACAGGGATCACCTAACACCATTGGAAAACACAGATGATTACATTCTGATTCAAAACAGTAACAAACTTAGTTATGAAGTAGCAACAAAAGTAATTTTATAGTTGGGGTCAGCATAGCATAGGAACTGTATTAAAGGGTCTCAGCATTAGGAAGGCTGAGAATCACTGCTCTAGGGTATCTCAGTTTACATGGTCTTTGACTTTCTTTTTATGAACCATGCTTGGTGGCGCATGCTTGTAATCCTAGCACTTGGGATGTGGAGGCAGGAGGATCCCAGCTAGAGACCACCCTCCACTAAAAAGTTAGCTCAAAGCCAACCCGAAATCCAGAAAACCAACTCTAAATTCCAAATTTTTTTCTTTACGTTTTTAGTCTTATTAGTTTGTTCTTTCTGATTTACCGTGTTCTGGTTTACTTTTCCATACTCTGAAGCTGCCGTCCTAGCTTTTCTTCTTTGTCTAAAATAATATTTCATGGATACTAAATTTTATTTTTAAGTCTTGCTTCAGCTGCATTCCTAAACTTCTGACATAATCTCCTCATTATAAAAACAGTTCAAAGATGTATTCTATATTTATTTAAGCTAATTCCTATTCTAATTTCTTTTTGGAAATAAATTACTGCCTTATGATTCTTCTTGAACAGTGAGTTTTATCTTGTATTCGGGGGAATGCACAGATGATAGACCTGCTGGGACAGGTTCACATGCACACATATATGCACACATATATGCACACATATATGCACACATATATGCACACATATATGCATGCAGGAGCCCAAAGAGGCCAGAAGAAGGTGTCCGATCCCCTGGAACTGGAGTCGGTGGTGGTGGTGAGCTGCCTGCTATGGGTTTATTTTAGCTTTTCTACCGTCTCAACTGGTGTGGCTCACAAAGCAGAGTTGGTCAGATTTCCAACAGCTCCTCACCGCTGTGCATGCTCAGTTCTCTCTCAGTTCATGCCTTGCAGCATCAACTGCTCCATGAGGTCTGCACAGAATTGGGGGCTCCTTCTCTACATAGACTCTTCTTGCCCAGTGCATTGTCCAGTACCCAGTTCCCCAACCTGACTTCTCTTTTTTCCTACTGTGAGAACAGTACTTTTTGTAGACCAGTGATTTTCAACCTGTGTGTCTCAATCCCTCTGGGGGTTGCATATCAGATATCCTGCACATCAGATATTTACATTATGATTCACAACAGTAGCAAAACTACAGTTATGAAGTAGCAATGAAATAATGTTATGGTTGGGGGTCACCACAGCATGAGGATCTGTATTAAGGGGCCACAGTATTAGGAAGGTTGAGCCTGCTAGAGACCCTTGTTCTCTGTACAGAGGTTTAAGGAGAAGCCTTGGGCAAAAGGCTGAAGGGGACCTGATGTTTGCCTCTCACATTCCTTCTGCATATATAATAGCAACTGTGATGGATGAGTAACACATTCAGTGGGGTCCTCACCCTCCCTACTAAACTTTGAGATGTTTCTATGTCTAGAAGAGGGGAGTTCTTTGAGTAAGGTCAGTGGTAGATGATGGGGAGCAAGTGAGTTCCAGGTTACAACTTAGGGGGTAGGGCAAGCTTGTCTGGGGCATGAAGAGAACCTGGAGTTTCTTGTGCAGAGGTGGTCATAGGTCAAAGTCCGAGTAAAACCATCACATGGAGATTCTTCCCATCAGAAGCAGAAATAACTTCAGTCTTTGGTGTTCCATTGACCTGATCCTTTAAAATGTTGGCATGAAGTCAAGGAAATGCTATAAGGATAAGTTTCAATATTTGATACAAGCTTCTCAGTGATGGAGCTGGGTCTGCACTCTCACAAAGTTGGGTGCTGGCTTTCCTGGAGGAGAGCACATGACTTCCTTTGAGAAGCTTTCCAGCTCTCATGGTAGACGCACCCTCCCAGGTCTAGCTCCTGCAAGGCTCCTGCTCTTGGTAATTAGAACACAGCAGTTGGAACTGCAGAGGCTGGCAGCCCTTTATTTGGGGTCTTGGCCCACCTTTGTCACTAGCTTGCTCTGAGATTGAGAGGACGCCCCTTTCTGTGGACTTAATCCTTCTCCAAAACACATAGTTCACTGACCTCCTGACCCCGCCACTCTGGAAGAGATAATTTCAGCAGAACAGAGATTTCCATCCATCTGATTGAACATCTTTTCATATATGTGAGTGCACTGTGGCTGTCTTCAGACACACCAGAAGAGAGCATCAGATCCCCATTACAGATGGTTGTGAGCCACCATGTGGTTGCTGGGATTTGAACTCAGGACCTCTGGAAGAGCAGTCAGTGCTCTTAACTGCTGAGCCATCTCTCCAGCCCTGAACATCTTTTCAAAACCACCAAATTTATTTACTTATTTTAACATTATGCTTATGCATATGCATCTATGTGGGAATACATGCACATAAGGGCAGGTGCCCGTAGAGGTCAGAAGCGGGCATCAGATCACCTGGAGCTGGAGTTACTGGCAGTTGTCAACCCCCGACATGAGTGCTGGGAACTGGATGCCCCCTGCAGGAACAGTATAAATTCTTAACTACTGAGCCATCTCTCCAGGCCCCATTTAACATCTTTAGATTATGTTACTCATCATTTTAGAGCCTGCTTCCTGACCTATAACATGCCAGAGTGCTAGGCTCATGAAGAGGAAACAAGGTAATAAGCAGAAACTGAAAAACAGTGTGTTCCTTTCTTTATCTCCTACACCTGGGGATCTCAGATTTATTAGGCATCGTAACCTCCTGGGTCTTGGTCTGTAGAGAACATTCCCTCCCACTCCCAGCTTCCCAGCGTTCCCACAGCTCTAAACCAGTGGGTTTAGGGTGCGAGCACGGGATGTGCATTTTAAGGGGGCTTTGGGTGGTTGTTTGTCCCATGGTAGGTGGGCCCCACTGGAAGACATTGCATAAGCCTCTGAACGTCTTCTGATGCATCAGGTGCCGCTCTTGCACTTGGAAATTTAAAAGAAAACAAAAGGAGTAGACAGGTGAAAGGCTAGCAAACCAAATGGCCTGTGCTTCTGCAGTCAAGCAGCCCCCAAGAAGGCTGCTCGGTCACCCATGGGGGTAAGGCTTTCGGGAAAAGCCAGCCCTTGGCAGCCCGGCCCTGGTGGAAAGTTCGGTGTGGTCAGATCATGTTTTTCAACTCTTGCTTGACTCTCCAGAGGTTCTGTTTTGACAGGTGTACCCAGGGTTGGTGTAGCATTGCCAGCTCAGCCCTGGCTTGGAGAGAAAAGCTGGGGGCAGGGCAGGAGGTTTGCCCAGCCCTGTCCTGTTCTGCAGGAAGGAGGGAGGGGTTGCCAGCATGATCTGAGCCTGGAGTTTTCAGAGGTACTGAGAGACCGTGGCTCAGGCATGTGGCCTCCAGGAAGGCCCACGCTCTCCTTGAGAAACCTAGGAATAATTTCTGAGCTTTGTAAACTTTGGAATTAAAGGGACATCAACACCAAAGCCTGTGCTTTGGATCTAGTAGCTGAAATCTCACAGGCTATCATTGTCTACAAACTTTTATCTCGCCTCTAGTGAGATCCAGTGAAGTGACTGAGCATAATGGGAGGCAGGTAGGGTAGGGTAGGGGAGGAAGACAGCCTAATTAGGCCAGATAAATGTGAGAGTCCAGGCCCCGGGCAATCAAGACCACCCACTCTGTTTTCTGAAGAAAAACCTGATGGTCCAAGAGGTCAGTTATGGGCCTACAGTCCCACAAGAAAGAAAGATCCAGCGGGGCTGGAGTGCGACCTGTCCAAGCTCTAGGTCCACTGGTGAACCCTGTCAGGTAGCCCACCCTACTCTCAGACAAGTGACACCCATCTCACCAGACCTCATGAGTCGTACCATTTATTTCAGGCTTTGTGGTTCTGATCACCCATTCCTAAACCCCCCGGCAGCTCTTTGGAATCCCAATAGAATTTAAAAATTGTTCAGATCCTCTAAAGGATTGTGTGACAGATGACATGGGACAGAGGGATGAGAGGAAGAAAGGGCTGAAGGGCTGGCCTCTCACAATGCAAGAAGCATGCTGGCCACCTGCTCTAAGTGTTCATTGGCAGAGAGGTGAGCGTCTAGTGACACTTACAAAGCTTAAATTCTGTGTAATGGTCACCACCTGGGTGGGGTCTGATGTCTTTGGAGGACTGACTGCTAGGTACTCTGATTGATTGATTGACTGACAGTTGCTGGGTACCCTGATTGATTGACTGACAGTTGCTGGGTACCACTGACTTATGCAGCTGTCACCTCAGTGAAATCGCTAAGCTTGTGTGAAGCCACAGGGTTGGGTTTAAGACTGTTTGCATACGTGTGAGTCCTTATCTGCCACATGAGGACGCATTACAGTGGTGGCCATCTGCAAACCAGGATGAGCTGGAACCTTCCCAGTCTCTTGAATTGTGAGAAAATAAATTTCTGTTACTGGAACTATGCAGTCTGAGGTGTTTTCTAGTGGCAGTTGAGCAGACCAAATACTCTGGGTAACTGGTCAGAAGATCTCCTCAGCAATCTCGTGGGAGGAAATGAGAGAGCAGTTAAACACCTTGCCCAAGTCTGTCTCAACTTGGATAATGTCTAAAAACCTAGTTATGTCTGTCTGTGGCTCAGGGAAGTCAATGCACTGCTTCAAAACTCAGTTCTCCCACCTCCGGGGCAGAGCTTGAACATTATACATTAGGAATGGAAGTAAAGACTACTATTATCCACAAGTGAGTTACTGTTTGTGAAGTGACCAGGACCGTATGTAGCCTCTGCCTGACTCCACCATTGCTGTTGTCTGGTGTTGACCTCTGCCTCTTGGCTTGATATGGCCACTGCCACCTTGTCATCAGAGCAACTATGATGACTCCTAAGTGACAAGATTGGGCCCACATAATATTCTCTTATGGAAGGGAAGGGCAGGAGGACTCAGAGAGTTCCTGAGGACTCAGTCCTTCCTAGACGATATGTAAGTGGAGAGCAACTTAGCAACTGCTGGGGAGAGAGAGAGAGAGAGAGAGAGAGAGAGAGAGAGAGAGAGAGAGAGAGAGAGAATGTTTCTTGGCGGTGCATTTGCCTGTAAGTTGCCTTTTTCCTGTCAGTAGTCTCAATTTAACTCCTTGCGTGTCCAAGTCACGCTTCTTTGTTCTGGTATTGCTCTCTATGTGGGGAACAGCGATGGGCTTCTCAGATAAAGCCATGCAGCACTCTCCTGCTGCTAGAGTACCCACTGGATTTGGCTGCTAGCTAGCCTGTAGTTCCTCTCACTGTGAATCCTATTGCTACTCATCCCTGCTCCATCCCTCCACCCATCTGCTGGTGCAGCTCTCTGGGTCAGGTGAACCCTTGACTCAAGGGTTAGCAATGGGACTTTCACCTAGAATCTAGGAATTATAGCTGAAAGGTTTGGGTGAACCCATGGGTGGCCAATCTTAGTCCTCTTTTGCTGGGCCTCATGTAAACAGAAGATGTTGGTCAGAAAAAGGAGACAAGCTTAGAGAAGAGAAATCAGTAGCCACTGAGCGATGGGGAGATGGGAGAGTGGCCAGGTACCTGAGGGGGGGAGGGGAGTGTTTCATGTCTTCTCCCAGCAATCCCAGGATTTGCTAGCCTTCTGGTTCCATAGCTCCTTGCTTACCCACAGAACCCTTCCATGGGGGCGACCCTGTGAATGCATGTATGGGCTCAGTGGTTTCTGACTTCTGTCTGTGCTCTTACATCAAGTGGTTCCTTGAGCCACACAGTCAGGGACTGGTTTATAACTTAGGACTTTTTATATCTTTGCTCTTATGGTTTTAGATTGATTTTTTTTATTCCTGTGTCTTGTCTGTCATTTTGTCTCCTAAGCCCATCCCTTAGAATTGGTCCCAGATCTAGCTTTGTTAGACTTTAACTCCAAGACACTGGCTGATTCTCTCTCTTGGGCTTCCCTTTATCCCAGAGCCTGGCCTAATTCTTCCCCTACCACTAGTGTGTCAACCAGTAGTTCAAGTTTCCAGGCAGGAGGTTTGCTTGTAATCCAGAGTGCGAGGTGACTCCACTGACATGTCTTTCCCGTCCTCCTTGAGCTACTTACCTGGGTGTCACCCTTCTGAACATGTCCTGACTTATCACCTTGACTTGCCCCACCCCACCCCCAGAGTTCCTATTACTGAGAGTTACCACCTCCTGGGCCCCCCAGACTTCTTCCTCCTTTCCCTGCCTGGTTTCATGCAAGGCTATAGCCATGTCTGCCTTCACTAGGAAAGGTGATCACATTGGGCTTTAGGCTTTGCTTACTCTCATGACCCTTAAGCAGTGAAGTCAGTGACTCACATAGGACAGGTGCTGTGGGAAGGATGTATCTTAGTACCACACGGATGGGCAAGGCTCGTGTGTGGGAGTCTCAGGGCAGTTCTTCCACAATTTTTTTACTCCTCCCGAGCACTCCCGATCCATGCACACCCTACATCAAACCAAGAGCAGGCTGCACACCAGCTCACACTTGACTTAGCAAACGAACCCACTCTCCCTTAAAACCCCTAGTGGAGCAGACCCTGACTCATTTCCAGGGAACCTAGTTGACCTTTGGTCTTTCCCCTGTGGGGCAAGACTAGCCTGGTCTTTTCCTCCTTTGTGTTCTGTTGCTTTGACTTAAAGAGTACAAGTAGAAGCATCTCTCTAGTGTCTGGGCCTGTCCTGTTTTCCAGTTTCATTTGAGCCAAATACCTACAGAGTCCAGATGCAAGCTTTAGGGATCATATTGTTTCCAGCAAGGCTTTGCCATTGGGGGTAATTCCTTAGATTTTTATTTGGGCTTCACTGCCAACCACTAGGAACTCCAAGAAGACCTCTCAGTTTTCAGATTCTGCAACGGAACCATTGACAGGGATACCTCTCTGTAGGTCAATATGAAATGGATCCCTGAAGGGGTCACATCCTCAGGTTGGGAACAAACACTAGAAGACACGTTCCTATGGAAACAGCTCTTTACTGGGCCAGTGATACTGTGTTGCATGATATTACCATATGTTGACGGGACAATTGTATAGCAGGGATGGATGGGTAGTGCAAGCCAGTTGCACACTGATGTTGCCAAGGAAGGTGGCAAAAAGGCTTTGAACAGGAAGAAGATGACAGGTCTCTGAGGCAGGGCAAGGGAGGAGACAGCTCTAGCCCCTGCTCAGGAGTGTCTGAGTCTGCTGGAGTGGAAGGAGCAGGGCAGCTCTATAGAAAGTGAGTCAAGACAATGCAGGTCATTCCCAGCATCCCTTTCTGCCAGTGTATGCAAGAAGTTCATGAAAGAAGTTCATCAAAGGTTCCTTGTGCATGTCCAGCTTTTCGCATGCCTGGTCCAGCTTGCTATTATGTGGGAAGAACTCCAGCCATCTTAGGTCATAGTAGGGTGAGGTCAGTGTGCATCTGTGTCAGGTCAACCAAGAGGAAGAGGCAAGAGCGGCCATGTTATTAGCTTCTTCCTCCTTGGCTATTACTGGAAACAAGGCATGGCAGACTAGGATGAACAAGGGGTGGCTTTGGAGGGAGGAGTTTACCCCTGACTTGTCCTTCCACCTCCGGCCCTGTGGTCTTCCTGGGAGCAGTCAAGCAGAATGTTCTGGAACCTGTAGGCTCTCTGCCTGCTGATAAAACTCTGCTTGGGTTCCTTCCAGGCCACTCTCGAGATACAGAGGTAAGACTGAAGAGAGGAATTTTCTGGATGTGTGGCTAAAAACCCTCCGAACTTGTCAGGGTCACCATCCATGCATGAAGCCTGGGAATGCCAGCCCAAGGCAGATTTTTTTTCCTGCCTTGTGTGGGTCAAGGCAGCTCCACATGACTGTACCATGACTGTTATGTGTGGGGTGGAAGTGGGGGCTGCTGCTATCCCTGGATACACATTAGTCATCTAGAATGCCCCAAACATTTCCCTGGATTTTTTTTCAAGACCTGGCTTGAGTGGGTTATTGCAGAGACCAGAGCTAGTTACCCCAGGTTATCCCTCCCCACCAGCAGGCTCTCACAGCCTTTCCTTCTAACCAGCCATAGAAACCCAGTAGGTCTCCCTTTGGCCAGCAGAGAAAAGGGGAGGTGGGTGAGCTGTTTTCCTATGGTACAGTCATTACTGAGAGGCCTAAGACTCTAAGAGACCTCAGCTCTAAGAGACACCCTCATATTAGGATCAAAGAACAAGGATTGTAGATTCTGGCTGCTTTCTCTGACCCCCTCTCTAACCTGCATGGCAGCATCAGGCCAAAGACTCTTTTCAGTAGGGGCTCTGGTTCCCTGGTGGACCTGGAGGTCCAGGTAGTCCAGGGGGACCTTGGATGCCGGGTTCACCCTTAGGCCCTGTGGCCCCTCGCTGGCCTGGTGACCCTGCCTTTCCTGAAATCCCTGGCTTTCCCTGAGGCCCTGACGGTCCTTGAGACCCTGGGGGCCCCTCTGGCCCTGGGGGTCCCACATCCCCTTTGGGGCCTGGCTGCCCCCTTGGCCCTCCAGTGCCAAAGCTGCCCTTTGAGCCTTTGAGGCCTGGAAAGCCTCGGGGGCCAGCTGGCCCTCTTTCTCCCACAGGTCCTGGTTCCCCAGGCTGTCCCTGAGGACCCTGAGGTCCGGGGGGTCCCAGACTGCCAGGATCCCCTTTAGGTCCTCTGTTACCAACAGGTCCTTTCACGCCTGTATCTCCTTTGAATCCTCTTGGTCCTGGAGGGCCGGGGACACCTAGGATCAGATAGAAGAAGAGACTGGTCACTCTCCAGACTTTCTGTGAGCAGAATGGGTACAGGGATAGCTGAGATTTAGACAGACACTTGACTTAGAGCTGCCACCTCTGGGCTATTAGGTGACTGCTTTCCTGTTGCTGAATTGGGGGTTAGACCAGTGTGTTCTATGCAAGAGCATGTGTCAGTGTCTTGCACTGGGTCTGGTGTACTGTGAACACTCCCAGTTCTGACTTCCAGGCTCTCCTGCAGCTTCACACACAGCAAGCAGGACTGAGAGCATAGCTGTATTGAGGAAAGGCCACAGTAATCCAGGATGCTCCCATCCTGCCCCAGGGCAGCCTGATCATCTAGATCTACTCCCCGCCATACATCCTTGAACTGCTGGGCCTCTGGGATCAGGTGTATGCAGTCAGGGACACAGAGGAAAAAGGGAAGAAAGTAAGGTGAGACCTAACTCATAGAAGCATCCCTAAGAAAGTCTACCTCTCTGGAAAACCTACTCCGTCCATTCCAGCCTCATCTATGAGCCCTTGAGGCTGCTGCTTTCGGAGTCCTTTATTGACACACGGAGAAATCAGTAGGGAAAGTCAGCAGTAGATGTGTATCTTATGGATACTTGTAAACCGCAGAGTCCTCGGGAGACAGCAAGAGCCATTTCTCACCATCTTAGCACTGGACACAGAGTCTGCCGTGCAGCTGAGAAAGCTCAGAGATTGTTAGAAGAGGCCATTTCTCAAGCCCTGGAACTTTACTTTAGGCCTGATGATGATGGTGTGGAAGAGACGTGACTTTCAGCATGGAGGCCACGCCAGGAGTTGATTGACCTCCCTTCCTCCTATCTTTCTGTGTAAGGCTGAGAGTCATCACCTCTCAGATCAGTATCAACCCTGAGGACACATGGCAGAGAGTAGCTGCCCCTCTGCCAGGGTGTGCAGAATGCTTTAAGACCACAGGCGACAGAGCGTGATCTGAGATGAGGAGAACGGTTGTGGAGAAAAGAGCTCTCACCAGTGTGGAGGCAAGGCTTGGTGCAGACCGGTTTTCTTCTGTAGTCTCTGTGGGGGTGAGTGTCAGAGTTGATGGGAACTGCGAGTCCCGGAGCCTGGCTCAGATCTCCATGAGAACTCTGCTGACTCTGCGGACCTTTAGCATGCAGTGTCAAAAGGTTTTGAGCTAGGTGGGATCTAGTCCTATTCCTTCAACTAAGATCTGGATAGGGAAGTAAAATCCCATTGGTAAGCTGGGGAGTCCCGGATGGGGGATGGTGGATCTGTTGGGTCTTTTTGGCTAGCCAGCCTAGCCTTACTGTCAAACTCCAGGTTAATGAGATCTAGAAAAAAGCAGTCTCCCAAAGCCCAAAACCTGAGGTCTACATATACCTGTATACACAGATGGATCCACAAGGACCTCAAGGATATCTCTCCCTCTCCCTCCCTGTCCCTCTCCTGGTCCCTGTCCCTGTCCCTGTCCCTCTCCTTCTCCTCCCTCCACCCCCGTGTGTGTGCGCGCATGTGTGTGTGCGCGCATGTGTGTGTGCGCGCATGTGTGTGTGCGTGCGCGCGCGCTGCACATGCGTATACACAATCAATTCTACAGACTTCTCAAGTGAAGACTAGAACTGAGTGGGTTCTTTGAGGGAAGGGGTGATGAATGTTGAGACCTGAGAGCTCTCTAAGTTGCCAGACTCTTATTCTGTGGCTCTGGGTCACCTTCAGGCTGGCTAATGTGACCTGCTGCCCCAAGCTCCTTACCTTCTGCAGGCCCTCGCATCTCCTTCTCAAAGTGTTTCTATGTGGAAGTGGAACCAGGTCAGTGAATATCTATTACAACCCAAACTGGAAACCAGAGTCTGACCAGTCAGCCCCACTAGAGCCAATAAAAATCTTCCAGTCAGCTCCTGCCACTGCCTGCCATGGGACACCGCTCCACCTCAGCTCACGTGGCATGCCAGCAGAGGTGGTTTCGGGCTGAGGACAGCTGATGGGTCAGAGAAGCAGCCTGGCACTAGAAAACCCAAGAGATGGGGCCTTCCCCTTTATTCCCAGAGAGTCCCTCACCGCAGTTAGCAGCACAGCACAGGCCCAAGCTAATGCCCACACAGGGTCTACCTCCCCCAGCCTGGCAGGTCTCTCTGGGAACTGGCAAAATCACAGTGCCTGTCCTTATGCTGCTCCTGGCATCTGGACCAGCTGAGATTTGGAGAAGCAGAGGGCCATTGAACAGTGGAGAGGCCCTGTGAGGCTGTGCGGCTGATGGGGCAGTGCTGAGAAATCCTAGCTTACTAAGTATCATCTGCAATACAGCTGAATTGATTTTAACATGTACAGCTTAGGCTGTTCTTGATGTAGCATTCACAACTGAACACCAAAGCGCCCTGCAGCTCCACAGCCCCTTGTCTTGAACCCCACCCCACCCCCATGACTAGATGGGTACTTGCTTCATGCCTCCTTGCCTGTTCCTGCTTGGAAGTTTCTTCTTCCACGTGCCATGGGAAGAGAGGCTGCCCCAGAGACATCTCCAAGTCCCCTGGTTCACCACTCTTTTTTACTTCAGGAGGGAGGGGATACAACCCATGTCCACTCTCAGAAATCTCATCACAACAAAAGTGCTCTGCCCCGCCCCCAAGGCATCTGCTATGCCCCACTTTCTCCTTGGGGCCTGTCTTTTCTAGTGCCACTGTCTTCTGAAAACAGCTTCTCTTCCTTGACCTAGAGGAGCACAGAAGCCACTGGAAGGGTATCTAGGCTGTCCATGCCAGCAAAGGAAAAAAGCAGAGCCAAAAGCCTGCTAGGTCCAAGGCACCACCAATCATTCCCTGGGTCTTTCCAGGGCAGATCTGAGCTTTCTTTCTCTAGGAAGGTAGTATGTGCCCATCATCCTTAGGGTAGACATTTGAGGAGAAGTCTCAGCCTCCGTCACACCCCCATTTGGTTGTCCCAAGCACGAGTGCAAGGAGGATGCAGAAGAGAAAGGCCGTCTCTTTCTCTGTGCACACTCTTGTGGCCAGCACTGCTGTTCCAGCCCCGAGAACCCAGATGAATCGTAGGTATCATCAGAATAAATGATGGGCCTCTCTCCTTGGCTTCATCCCACAGACACCCCCTCTGCCCCCAGCATCCTCCAAAATGTATTTCTGAGTCTTTTGCATCCAGTTTGGAGCTGTCTGGGGAAGGGAAGGGGCTCTAGAACCCTTCTCTGAAGACCGCTGAGAGGTCCATAAAGAGTAGGACGAGCCAGGCATGATGGCTGTAAGCTGAGCATTTGAGAAGCAGAGACAGGAGGATTGGGATCTGGGCCATCCTGGACTACATAGAGTCTGGACAGCTAGATAACAAGACCCTGACTCGAGAAACAGCACTCGCCAGTGTGTGCAAGGTCCTGGGTTCTATCTTTGTTACTTACACTTAAAAGGGGGAAGGGATGAAAGGCTCTTTTTTTTTTTTTTTTTTAAAGATTTATTTATTTATTTATTTATTTATTTATTTATTTATTTATTTATTTATTATGAGTACACTGTAGCTGTCTTCAGACACACTAGAAGAGGGCATCAGATCTCATTACAGATGATTGTGAACCACCATGTGGTTGCTGGGATTTGAACTCAGGACCTCTGGAAGAGCAGTCAGTGCTCTTAAGCACTGAGGAAAGGCTCTTTTCTTAGATTCTCGGGTGATCATAAGACTTGTGAGCTGGAGGAGCCCAGTCTATCCAGGGACAAAGTCAACAACCAGTCGTTAGCACAGTGGGATGACTCAAGGCTAAAACCAAGGCTCCCACCAGGATGGGGTTTCAATGACCTGTCAATAATAAGACATTGATGAGGACAGAGTACAGGGCGGGGGTTGAGGGGAGGCGCTCAAAACTGCTCTGAGCAGCCAAGAAGCAAACGCCAGCATGGTAGCTGAGGTAAGGAGTTCAGGGAGGCCAGTCATTATTCAGGAAGCTACAGACTGTAATTAGGCTCTTGGGCTCATTAGGAGCCGACCACAACTGACTGTATGTCTGAGGTAAGTAGAGTGGGTGGTGGCTCTGTGGTCCATACCCAGGATTAGGGAAGATGAAAGAAATGGGAGTGGCCAGAAAAATCTAGTATCTTAAGACATGATACTACCTATCCATGGGCTAGTGAGCCATTGGTAGGAGACATCCATGATGCCTCTCATAGTCTGCTCACTAAGAAAGAAGGAACTAGAAATACAAGAGATATTCCTTGAGTGGTTAGCCCAATGGAAGAGGCCCTGTCCTGAGACCCAGGTTGGAATGCCAGCTCTGGCATTAGCTTGTTAGGTGGCTGGGCCTGTCCTCCCCACCACCCCCTCTGTTCAACGACGTCATTGACCTCAGCCAGGGGAGTTTCAGTGGTAGCTATAATCACTCAAAGAACATTGAGAAAATGCTCATGGACTTGTGTGTCTGTTGAGGATGGGCTGGTGTGAAACAGCCTACACTGCCAACCAAAGGTAAGAGAACTGTTAGAGATGAGGCAGAATGTCTTCCTGGGAGCTCTGAAGTGATGCCAAGTCCTGAGATCCTAGGAGAAGCGGCTCCCTGATGCCAGCCTGCCAACTTCTGCTGCTTCTCCTCTCAAGGCACTGTGGGGAGTGATCATTCTATGTAGAGTGAGCCTCTATATAAGAGAGGCTGGGAGACCAAATGGAAGAGTGCAGCCAGGGCACCAAAGAAGACTCTCAGCATATTTTCAAGGCTGGGCAGACAAAAATGAGGCTCCCAGCTACTGATGCCCCTTCACTGCCAACTGCATACAAAACCCCTGTGCCAAACAGAACAGCCTGTCCTTTCTTTAAAAAAAATTGTCTATCCAAGATGGATGAAGCAAAGAAGTGCAGGCCGACAGGAGCCGGATGTAGATCGCTCCTGAGAGACACAGCCAGAATACAGCAAATACAGAGACGAATGCCAGCAGCAAACCACTGAACTGAGAATAGGACCCCCGTTGAAGGAATCAGAGAAAGAACTGGAAGAGCTTGAAGGGGCTTGAGACCCCATATGAACAACAATGCCAAGCAACCAGAGCTTCCAAGGACTAAACCACTACCTAAAGACTATACATGGACTGACCCTGGACTCTGACCTCATAGGTAGCAATGAATATCCGAGTAAGAGCACCAGTGGAAGGGGAAGCCCTGGGTCCTGCTAAGACTGAACCCCCAGTGAACTAGATTGTTGGGGGGAGAGCGGCAATGGGGGGAGGGTGGGGAGGGGAACACCCATAAGGAAGGGGAGGGGGGATGGAGATGTTTGCCCGGAAACAGGGAAAGGGAATAACACTCAAATGTATATAAGAAATACTCAAGTTAATAAAAAAAAAATTGTCTATCAATCACTATCTATGTATCTATCTATGTATCTATCTATCATGTATGTATATATGTATGTATCTATGCATGTACCTATCTATGTATCAATGTATGTATCTGTCTGTCTGTCTATCCATCTATTCATCTATCTATCTATGTTTCTATCTATCATTCTATTTATTTGTGTGTATAGTGTAGTATTTGCATTATGTGTGTGAGCATGTGGTTGGAGGTCAGAGGACAACTGCTGGAGTCAGTTTTTCCCCCTTTCTTTCAGGCCGTAGCAGTTGAACTCAAGTTATCAGAGTTGGCAGCAGGCACCTTAACCTGATAAGCCAACTCGCCAGCCTTGCTGTTCCCTTCTTAGGATGTCCGAATCCTTATGGGTCACAGCAGGATATAGCAGGTGGTACTTATGGAACAAGTCTGCAAGGTTAATTCCTCTGCACACTTGGCATCTCCCCTCTGTTCATACTTTCATTTATTCGTTCACTGAGCCTTGCAGTGAATGGTTAGACATTTGCGAATTGGGCGATGAGCCTGTGTCATCAATAATTTCACTTTGGAAGGATACCTTATGTTAACATAGCCTTTTTAGGTTAACATTATTGTTGGCACTGATCCTCACAACTTACCCCTGTGGTATAGGCAGGGCAGGTATTAATGATCTTGTTTATGCTGGTTAGTTTTAATTGTCAATGTGACACAACCTAGAATTACCTCTAAAGAGAGTTTTAATCAGAATTATCTCGATCAGGATGGCCTGGGGGCATGTCTATAGGGAGTTGTTTTGATTTGTTAATTGATGTAGGAAGTCAGAGTTCCTTGTAGGCAGCCCCATTCCCTAAGCAGGGGGTCTCTGAACAGTAGAAGAGAGGAGGAACCCAGCTGAGAGTAGACAAGCAATTGAGCAAGTGGGCCTGCATGGACTCATTTCTCTCTGCTCTCGCCTGTTGGTGGGATGTGACTAGATGCTTGAGTTCCTGCCTCTACTTCCCCTCAGTGATGAGCTGTAATCTGGAATTGAACGATGAATAAGCCTTTTCTTTCTCAAGTTCTTTTTGTCACAGCAACAGAAATCAAAGTAGAACACAGTGGGTGACGAGACAGAGCTGAAAGTGGCGAAGAGCCCTACCATCACTCAGCTAATGAGTGGTGATTTCTTGGTCTCTAATTCCCAAAAGATAGTCCTAGCAGAGACACTGTCTAGCACAGACATTTCTACCACAGACATAAAAATTATCCCAGAGACTAAGAAGAGATAAAGATTCTAGGAGAGGTGTAGCCAGCATGGATACACCACAGGATTTCTGTTTCATAAATGGAGACTTGGAATTAGAGCTGGAAGGGGCTGGTCCTACCCCTTCATTTACAGATGACAGAGCACAGTTGCAGAGATGAAACAATTCTGCCCGAAGTCCCAGAGCAAATTATAACCGAGCCTCATTTTCTTCAGTAGATGCTGGGCAAGCCTCTTCACTGCTTGAGTTACTACCATCTCCCTACCTGTGTTCCTCTGCTTATCAGCTCTACACCAGCCAGGCAATCCTTTAATGCCAGCTCCAGTTTTTGAGCCTCAGCGCATGTTTGAGGGTGGGTGACAAGTTCCTTCTTGGGTGGGGTGTTCAATTTACCTGGAAAGTTCTTTCAGATAGGAGAAGCTGTGGATGTGATGACTGAAAGATCAGGAGGAATATGGCCAACAGACATAACTTAGACTTGTGCCTTAGAGGCCACACACATGGCATCTTCTCAGTGAAGTGGTATGGGAAGCTTTCCATTCCCATGGAAACACTCAATGCCTGACTTTGTTGTATAAACATAAAATCAAACAGCAATTAAATGTGTTCTCCCCTACCACACCTCACCAATCTATATCCAAGAGAAAATGAGCTCAGGGGTATCAGAAACGTGAAGACATTGAACTGAGGGTCCCATGGACTCAAGCAGATGGCCCACAGTGCTAAAGATGAGGTTTTGTGATAAGAACTCTGTGATGATCACGGCACTGGCAAATGTCAATCTCCAAGAACTTCTCCAGTTACTGTCTCCTCCATCTCCATCAATCTAAGTAGAAATGTCTGAGGATGCCTGCAAGCTCATACTCTGAGCATCTCCTTTTATGAGTGGACAGTGGACACATTTGAAGAACTGAAGTAGGGCCAGCGGGAGGGAGTGGGGGAGAATAGAGAGAGAGGGAGGGAGGGAGGGGAGGTGGGAGAGAGAAACAGAGAGAGAGAGAGAGAGAGAGAGAGAGAGAGAGAGAGAGAGAGAGAGAGAGAAGAAGAAGAAGAAGAAGAAGAAGAAGAAGAAGAAGAAGAAGAAGAAGAAGATAGTGTTATAAATCCTAGCTATGACCACTAGATTGATGACAAAAATAAGGTGTGCATGCCATGAGTATGTCCTCCTTGCCACTATGACCAGATCTGTGTGCACATTAAAACTTTGTTTCATCTCCTCTCTCAATCAGTCCTTTGTCATATGTCCATTAAAACACAGGACACATGGACTACATTGACCTCCCAGTATTTGAGTTCTGAGAAAGGAAGAGAGAGAAAATTGTTCTATAACCCTTCTTCTGTGGGAAATTTTAGTATGTGTGCTTTGATTTTACACAGGACAATTCATTGTATCTTGTGGTAGCTCACAACATGGCCTTACTAGCAACTTCATTTGGAGATTAAGAGTTTCATTTGGAGATTAATAAGAGTAGGGAACAAGGAACTGTGTTTGGGCAACAAGTGGACAAGAGGTAGATCCAAGATGTTTAATTTTATGTATCAACTTTAAGGGGCCATGAGGCTCCTACATAATTGATCAAGCTTCATTCTGAGTGTTTCTGTGAGGGTGATTTTTGTTGAGGTCGACATATGGATTGGTAGGCTGAACAAAGTTGATTATCCTCCCTAATGTAGGGTTAGCCTGGTCTAATCAGTTGAAGGCCAGAATAAAACATAAAGCTCAGGCTCTCCTGAATAAGAGACTTCTTCCTGCCTGATATTCTTCCCATTAGGTCTCTACAGATTGGACTTGCCAGTCACACAAACCAATTCCTTATGCTATCTATATATCTATCCATGTATCTGTCTATCTATCTATCTATCTATCTATCTATCTATCTATCTATCTATCTATCTATCTATCTATCTATGTATCTGTCTGTCTGTCACTTGGCTATCATTTATATACCTCCATTCTACTAGTTCTGGTTTGTTTGTTTTGTAGAATTCTGGTGAGCAAGAGAACTTAGGGAGATATAGGATATAGAAGAAGAATCCATTAGGGTAATCGGTCTATGAGTGACAAATAGTTGGACAGGCAGACAAAAGCATTAATGAGGGGGCATAAAGGGAGAAAGTGAACTTAATGGTTTCAAAAAGACAAGGTCTGTAAACTTTCCTATGGGGACTAAAAGAAAGTCATGGGTAAAATAGAATTTTCTATGAAAGGCAAAGTCAAAAGCCGTATCACTTTCACCATGAGGTTTATAAGAACCTCCCTGACTCCCTTCCTTCCTTTCTTCTTGGCTTTACTCCTTTGTTGAGATAAGATTTCACTTCATATCTCTGACTTATTGTATAGCCCAAGCTGACCTCGAGTTTCTAATTCTCCTGCCTTAGCTTCCTGAGTGTTGGGATTATAGGTGTGCACCACTAAGCCTAGCTCTCAAAGGCAGACTTTTTCAAACATTAAAAGTTATTTATCTTTATTTGTGTATAGAGTATGTGTGCATGTACCTGTGGAGTCCAGAAGAGGGCTTTAGAGCCCCTGAAGTTAGCATGACAAATGTCAGCCTCCTTATGTGGGTGCAGGGAACTGAACCAGGGCCTCTAAAAGAGCAGCATGTATGCTTACCCACTGAGCCATCGCTCCCAATCCTCAAAGCCATTTCTTAAAGTTGCCTGATGCCCTGGGAATTGGTTACAGGATGATTTCGGCAATCTATTTTCCTACCTAGCATCTTATATCTAGCATCCTCTATGTACACAGAATTGGAGATTTCCCTAAAATCAGGTGCTTCTGTGTACAACAATAACCTGAGTCCCGAGAGAGGTCTGCCCACCCATCCTTACCTCGGACGATGGTGACATTGCGAAGGATTTCTCCGTGATGTGTGTCCACGGCCTTCATTTCCTCCATGATCATGGAGAGGTTTCGGACATTGAAGTCTAACCGAGCACTGAGGAGACTGAAGCGCTCCCTGAGCAGATCTGTGGTGCCCAGCATGAGGGAGACAGACTTATTCAGGTAGTAGAGCTCCTCGGCATGGGTGTGGAAGCCTAGTGTGCAAGACAGCCGTACGTCGTCCAGGTACTTGAGCATGCTGTGCACGTGGTTGTCAGTGGCATTGATATTGGTGAAGATGGTGCCAATTTCAATCTCGTGAGAAGCCATGCGTCCTTCCAGAGACTCGAACCTTTCCACTGTGCGATTCTGGGCATATCGAGTGTGGTATTGGAGGTCATGCATGTTCTCCTCATGGTCATCCAAAAAGGAAGAGATATTGTCCAGTTGTAGCTGTAGGCCCATGACCTGTAGCACCAGGTCATGCATGCTCTCAGAATTCTGGCTAATGCGCTGCGAGGAGGCCCCCAGGGTGGCCTGAATAGTCTTGACTATTTCTCCAGTCTTGGCAGAGGTGCTTCGCAAACCTCCAAAGAGCCTGGTGTAGTTCTGCCAGTCAGTGACTATCTTCTGCAGGGTCAGGGTCTCCTCGTCTGTCTTCCTCTGGATCCCGTGGATCCACTCAGCAGTCTGGCCCACCGTGAAGTTGATCTGGTGTACAGCAGCCTTGACGTCATAGCACTCCTGGGTGAGGTCCTTCAGGCTGATGTCCATACCTGCTGTGGTGGCCTGCCAACCCCTCACTTGTGCCAGGAAGAGTCCCAGGGATTGATTGACCTGGTGAATGGAGAAGGAACAAGTGCCCATCTCCTGGGAGATTTGACTGCTTGTGGTGGAGAGCAGCTCATGGGCCTGGGAAGTCTGGTCCAGCTGGACCTCCTGGGCCAGCAGCATCTTCTGAAGCCCCTCCAGCTCCTCCTGGAGCTTCCTGATCTCTTGCCCCAGCTGCTCAGCCTCACGGCAAAAGGAACAATTGATCAGGGCTTTTGGGTCTTCAGGAGAAAAGGGGACAACATTTTCAGTTAAATGGGACAAAGGTCATGGTGTGTGTGTGTGTGTGTGTGTGTGTGTGTGTGTGTGTGTGTGTGTGTGTGTGTGTGTATGTGTGTGTGAATGAATACATTCTCACTCGTGGAGGTCTGAGGATAACCTGAGGAATTGTTTATCTTGAGTTTTGAGATAGGTCCTCTTGCTGGCCTGGAACTTGTCAATCAGGCTAGGCTGGCTGGCATGTGAACTCCTAGAATCCACCTGTTTCCACCACCCTGGCACTGGGATCAGAAGCTGCTGCCACCACCACACCCACCTATTCCATATGGTTTCTTGGGACTAGACTCAGGTTACAAAGCTCGTATGGCGGAGTTATCTCCCTAGCCCAGAGGCCCTTCTTGAAATGCAGGCACAGGGAACTGGCAAGTGGCTCCTGTACCTTGCTCACTTTCTTGCTATGAAGACCCCTCTCCAGCCCTGAGAAAAGCCTCACCATTCCCCGGGCAATTCCATCTTTACTGTGCAACAGAAACGCAAGACTTTGGATATTTATCCCATAGTATCAGCACATTCTCAAGAGTAGATCTTAGTAACTAACTGTTCTGAGGAAGCCAAGAACCTTGTACACTCGTTTAAAAATTCTACACACATTTTAGTATTTGTTGTCTTGACTGATATCTTATAATATACTTGCAGGGAAGGTAACCCTGGGAACTTTTTTCCCTTGTGACTCCTGGAGAACAAGGCATAGAGAATTAGCCTGCCAAATAGAACTGTGTTATTAGGTGTCGGGCCAACACTTTCTATTTGCAACAGAGATAATGACCTTTAACCCCACATCTGCGATGGCTCCTTCTGACTCACGCTCTCTTAGTATGTTCTAAGAGGCTAGAGAGCATTGTGAACTGTGCTGTGACTGAAGGCAGTGACTTGAAATAGGAGGCCTTAAAAATCATTTGAGATGGATGATGATTTTTGAGAATGGACATGCTTACTTTCCTTCTCTGCATATGGCCTCTGGCTAGATCAACAGCCCATATAGAAAACTCTCACCTCAGGCCTCATTGCATCTGAGCATCCCAGCCCTCCTCAATGAATGATGCTCAGCCAGAGAGGGGACTGGGGACCACTGCCTGGTCTTAGGAAGTAGGCAGTACTTGTCCATCTCTGGATAACAAGGGATAGAGGAGCTTGTGTGCTTCTGGACACTAGAATCTTACCCAGTCCTTGAAGATTTTCCTGCATTGACACAAGCTTCTTATTATAGATGGACTGGGCCAAGGAGATGTCTTCTGAGAGAGAGTCCACCTTTCTAAAAACTGGGGAAAGAGAAGAGACTGGGGTCATGGTTAGAAGTAGCCACCATTGGTGAGATCATTTCCATCGATCTGCCACTGAAACATCCACAATTCTCCCAGGAGAAAGGCTCCCTAATGGCCAAGCCAAGAGGTTTCTTACTGCCCGAGTTCAGCACATGTCCCTTCACAAGAATCATAATTCACCTCCCAACCAGAGTTTTAGAAACAGGACCTCCTCATAGTCAGGATAGTAAAAATTCACAAACATACAGATAAAGTTATTCTTAATTCCATCACCCAGAGAGCGTTTGCCCTTGTCAATACCTTCAAGTATCTATTTCTTCTAATCATGAGCACATGGATAGCCACTTGACAGTCACACAGATGCACACTTTAGAAAATAATATGCAAAACTGTGTTACCCTGACCATCCCAGCTATTTTTCTTATAGGTATAGCATCATGGGCATTTTTCTTCTTCCTACAATCTTATCATTCTTTCTTTGAAAGATTTAACTTTAAAATACTTTAAATTTTTTTTATAAAACCATTTCAGAGTGTGTATTCACTATGTATGGCACTGTGTCACACACAGGCATTTCCATACATGAATATAGTGTATACCCATCATTGTCGTGTATACCCATCATTGTCGTGTATACCCATCATTGTCGTGTATACCCATCATTGTCGTGTATACCCATCATTGTCGTGTATACCCATCATTGTCGTGTATACCCATCATTGTCCTCCCATCCCAAGCCCCTGCTTCCTTCCCCTGCACTTGGTTCCCCACACAGTTTTATTTCTCCTTTCATGGCATATACACACATGAGATTTTATATCTCTCTATACAATCTAGAAACTATAAATTAGAGAAAAATATAATATTTGTGTTTATTCATTTTCCAGCAAACATCATATCCTCTTCTTCATGGTTAAAAAAATTCCATTATATAAATACACACCATGTTTTTTTTTTACCCTTTCTTCTGTGGTCAGGCACCGAGGTTGGTTTTTAGGAACATTTTTCTATTGAGGCTTCAAAATCACTTTAAAATCATGAGCTTTGGTGTCTATAGCACGCTCTATATAGGAGTATATCAGGGTTATCAAAAAAAAAATCCTCCCTCACTGAACACTCAAGGTGCCTCCTCTCCTAAGCTCATAAACAGAGTCTGACCTGTAGATATAGCTAGTATTCCAACTTAGAAATAAGCCCATCTGTGATGGTTTGAGGATATGATTTTTTTCCCCTTGGGATAAACACTTAAAGCACAACTCTTTGATTTGTACAAATCTTTGGTACCAAGTTTCTTTTGGTACTACCTCACAGTTCACTGCAGCCTGAAAAAAAAGCTGTTGTGTCATCAGGGTTTACAGCATGCTGCAGCAGAAGCAGGGTATCTGGGTTAATCCAGCAGAAGCATGGATGGCCCTGGCAGTGGTGAGAGGGTACAGGTTGGACTGATGACTGACACAGCTCCCCTGAAGGCCACATCTGACAGAATGGAATTATAATCGCTCAAAGCGACTGGTTGATATAAAGTCTGTTGGGTGGCTTTGGCAGGTCAATGAACTTTTCCAGAAAGAATAGCCATCTACCAAATGAAAACATAGAGGTAGCATTCTTACCACCTCCAAACCATTATGCCTTCAAGTGACTTAGAATCCCCAGGCTTCTAGTGAACATTTTATATCTCAGATTTGTCAAGAGATCAAATTAATTAGTAACAGTAACACGTTTGAGAGAGCCCAAGGACCATCTCACAATTGGGTTGTGGGAGCGCTTTACAGTTGGCAATAGTTATTTGGTTTGAGCCTTCTCTCAGTTAAGAGCCCATACATAGGTAAAGGAAAAGAAATAGGGGGACCTGATAATTGCTATTTTGACTCCAGTGCTTCATAATGCCTACTCGGCCAAGGCCTCCTTCCATGCAGTTCTCCCTATTCAATGCACATTTCCCGTCTTGTAATTAAATATTAATTTGTTTGTTTGGGCATTTCCCTAATTTATCCTGCCCTCTTGTCTTGTTATGGTTTCAGTGAGAAATGTGCCCCATGAGCTCATGGTTTTGAGCACTCGGTCTGTAGCTACGGTGCTGTTGGGGAAGGCATACCTTTCGGAGGTGGAGCTTTGCTGGTCGTAGTGGGTCACAGAGGTGGGGAGGTGGTAGTGGGTCACAGGAGTGGGGAGGTGGTAGTGGGTCACAGGAGTGGGGAGGTGGTAGAGGGTTACAGGGGTGGGGAGGTGGTAGTGGGTTACAGGAGTGGGGAGGTGGTAGTGGGTCACAGGAGTGGGGAGGTGGTAGTGGGTACAGGAGGGGGAGGTGGTGGAGGGTTACAGGGGTGGGGAGGTGGTAGTGGGTCACAGGGTGGGGGAGGTGGTAGTGTGTTACAGGAGTGGGGGAGGTGGTAGTGGGTACAGGAGTGGGGAGGTGGTAGTGGGTACAGGAGTGGGGAGGTGGTGGAGGGTTACAGGGGTGGGGAGGTGGTAGTGGGTCACAGGAGTGGGGAGGTGGTAGTGTGTTACAGGAGTGGGGAGGTGGTAGTGGGTCACAGGAGTGGGGAGGTGGTAGTGGGTCACAGGAGTGGGGAGGTGGTAGGTGGTAGTGTGTTACAGGAGTGGGGAGGTGGTAGTGGGTCACAGGGGTGGGGAGGCGGTAGTGGGTCACAGGAGTGGGGAGGTGGTAGTGGGTCACAGGAGTGGGGAGGTGGTAGTGTGTTATAGGGTGGGAAGGTGGTAGTGGGTCACAGGGTGGGGAGGTGGTAGTGGGTCACAGGAGTGGGGGAGGTGGTAGTGGGTCACAGGGGTGGGGAGGTGGTAGTGGGTCACAGGGGTGGGGAGGTGGTAGTGTGTTACAGGAGTGGGGAGGTGGTAGTGGGTCACAGGGGTGGGGAGGTGGTAGTGTGTTACAGGAGTGGGGAGGTGGTAGTGGGTCACAGGAGTGGGGAGGTGGTAGTGGGTCACAGGAGTGGGGAGGTGGTAGTGTGTCATAGGAGTGGGGAGGTGGTAGTGGGTCACAGGAGTGGGGAGGTGGTAGTGGGTCACAGGAGTGGGGAGGTGGGGGAGGTAGTGGGTCACAGGAGTGGGGAGGTGGTAGTGGGTCACAGGGGTGAGCCTTGAGATTTTCTAGCTGGGCCCTGACCACAAAGGCCATGTGTCTTGCTATCTCCTCCTCCTACTATGCCTAACCCACCATGATGGACTGTTCTCAAATGATAAGCCAAAGCAAATCCTCCATTCCTTAAGTTGCTTCTTGTCATAGCAAAAAGAAGCGTGACGAGTACAGCCAGGGGTGTTGGTTCCCCACCCTCAACCAGGAGCAGGATCAAGGGCCTCTCCAGGAGGGTGTTCACTCTCAGAGCCTGTACCCCAGTAAACATTGTTCAGGCCTCCATTGTCTCTCCAAGTCTTATCTTTGATACCAAGCAGGTTGGAACAGATAGATCTTAGCCTGAAGGTGACCAAACTGATTTTACACAAGTCATCTTGAACTCTTAGAATCTAGAAGGTAGCAGCTACCTGAACCTGGCCATACACCATCACCATGGTCACAATGGTCACTGTGGATGAGAAGCACCAAAACTCAGGTCTCCTGGCCTCACCTGCAGGACTCTGTTAACCTGGAAATTTACATTTTAATGACTATGGAAGAGAGTTTTGATGCAGGTGGTACCCAATCTTAGCTTGAACAATACACACAGAGACCTTAGAAGACCTTCACCTGGAGTGCTGGAAGTTACAGGGTTCACTCTCTGACCCTGGGAATAGGGTGTGCATTGAGTAGTTCTGGAAACTTCCACAGGATTCTATCACAGACCTGCCAAACTCATCTGGTTATCTTCTTCCACTCAAAGCCCCACAGCTATCTTTGTTTGTTTGTTTGTTTGTTTGTTTGTTTGAGACGAGAGTTTCTTTCTGTAGTCCTGCCTGTCCTGTAGATCAGGCTGTTCTTGAACTCAGAGATCCACCTGCTTCTGCTGCCCAACCCTCGAGTGCTGGGATTAGAGACATGTACCACCACCGCCTGGCTCCTAGAGCTAAATCTTAACTTGATGTTAGAAGCAGGTCTAATTTTTTTTTAGTGGATTAGCCATAATGATGTCTGAGCCAAGAAGATGCTAGTCTGGGTGATAGGTGACAAAAGTGAAGTGCTTTTCTCCATGGGAGTACCTTTGGTATAGAAACCTAATCAGCTATCCCCCTGCAGCCAGGACCAGAAAACTCTGATCTCACCTAGAGAGGCCAGCACAGCCACGGCCACCAGGAGCAGAGCCAGGAAGAGGTACAAAATCCGCACTGATGTGTGCAAAGATAGGTTCTTCTGGCAGCGGTTGCAATGGGGTCCTGCCCGGCCTGTGGAGGACAAGAAGATGGCAGTGGCTTGGGTCAGTGAAGAGGCTGGGGTGGGATGCTCAGTTCTATGTTTCTGGTCTGTCCTGCCCCATCACTTGCTCACAAGGGGGCGTTTTCTGCTTGTCTCCCTTACTTGTTCTGCTGCCTAGGCTGAGTTTTCTAGAACTTTCTGGAATAGAGGAGACAGAAACCACCCCATACCTCCTTCCCAGTCATTCTTCCTTGGCAGTATCTTTATTCATCCCACAGAGTGAGAAGACACCGTTCCTCTCTACAGTGGCCCTACCAATGACCCACAATCCCAGCAGCCTGCTCACCCACTGGCCAGTGCAATGCTCTATCATGCACTCAACACAACTCAGTTTGCCCTTAACGTTCTCAGTTACAGCACTGAAAACCTCCTGCAATGAGGGTTCCTCAGTAGGGGTAAATCATAAGGTTTTACAGAGTTTCCATTTTAAGGCATAAAATCTCACACCTGGGGACCCCCTCAGCCCCAGATATGCCAGGAGTTGGTAAGCAGTTTTCAAACTGGGCAAATAAGAATAGTTCTTCTGGAGACCAAGCAAAGAGTTAATGTCTACCAGTCAGGGTGCGGCTGCATGGAGGGAAGAGGGAGCAGGCGTTTCTGGCAACTCTGGGAGGTGATCAGTGCCCACTGAGGATGTAAGATGTCCCTCAGGATGAGATCAGCTTAGCTGCAAATGGTGAGGACCAGCAGCAATTAAAATCATGGTGCCTGCTCCACATGGCATACTAGAATAAATCCACAATCCTGAGGGCAGGCCTGGGGCACCCCCGGGTGAGTGTGGCATCCAGTCAAGGTAAAGAACACAAGCTGTAACCTATACCAAATGCCACAGAATGTCCAACCAGAACTTAAACAGTGTAATCAGCAAAGTGGAGGACAGACCTTGGGTACAGTGAGTGGCTAGGAGAGATGGCATGGGTTCCTGCCAGGGCTCAGGTGGAGCCCGGGAGACTTGACACTTATGACAAATGCCAGTTTCATCCATGCTGTGCAGCCTCAAGCTACACAGCTTGTCATTCACTCTCCAAGGGACTGTAGGAAAATGAGAGCCGGAATTCTGAAGCTATGTACTTGGACACACTGCGCGTCAGTCTAGATGAAGGTAAGAACTCTCAGCTCACAGAGGAGATAGGGGGTCCCTAGCACTTACCCTCTTGGGAGCATGGGAAGGATGACATGTCCTCGTCTTCACCAGCCAGGTCCTCTTCAGTGACACACAGTACATCCCTGTCACTGCCAGCTGATCTCACTGCAATGGAACCAGTTGGCTCAGACCCCAGCTTGTCCTCAAGCCACATCCTTCCCTTTCCAGCTTTCCATCTAATATCGAGGTTCACATCCCAAGCCCACCTAGTTCCTAGGTCCAATTCAGTCCACCTGAGCCCCAGGTGAGCTGATATAAGCTGAAAAGGGGGGATGGGAGTAGAGGTAAGATGTAGAAGGCCAAGTTATTGAGACATCCCACCCATCTGGTAAAGAGATGTGCCCATCTCCCACAAGCTAGGAGGACACACAGGCTACTCTGCACTTCACTCAGACTCCTGGGGGTGGAGCAAAGAGACATAAAATTGTGTTGGCTGGTCCAACACATGGAGCAGAAGCTGAATTTTCCTGCCCTAGGCACAACTCTGAAACTGGCACTGCATTGGGCTCCAGGACTGTGTCCAGCCCAGCTGGGAAGGAGGAAGCAGGAATCCGGAGGTGGGTAGATACGGGATGAGAACATTCTACTTCCTGCATGTCTCTGGTGTCCCGCCAAACTGTCAAAGGAAGCATGGAGGAGAAGGGGTCCAGGGCCAGGTGATTTCTCAATAAGACCTAAAATGATGTGTGTCATTATCGAGAAAATTGTTCTCCCTCTCCACCCCCTCCCTCCCTCCTTCCTGGGAAAATAATGAGGAAGGTGCTTTAACAAGGAGGCAGAGCCTAGCCCAACTGTCATCAGAAAGACTCCAGCATTGGACAGAAACAGATGCAGAGACCCACAGCCAAACATTAGGTGGAGCTTCTGCCTGGGAAAGAAGAGGAGGGACGATTGTAGGAGCCAGAGGGGTCAAGGACACCACAAGAAAATCCACAGAACCAACCAACCCGAGTCCATCGAGGCCCACAAAGACTGAACCACCAACCAGGGAGTCTGCACGGGACTGACATAGGTCCTCCACTCACATATAGTAGAAGTTTGGTCTTCCTAACAGCAGGAGCAGGGGCTGTCTCTTACTTTGTTGACCTGCCTTTGGGACCCTTCCTCCTTCTCGGTTGTCTTGTCTAATCTTAATAGAAGACAATACACCCAGACTTACTGATAGGCCACAGTTAGTTGATATCTGTGGGAGGCCTGCCCTTTGCTGAAGAGAAGAGGAGGAGGAGTGAATGGGACGGGGAGGTAGGAGGAGAGAGGGAGCAGAGGAGGGAGGGGAAATGGCAGTTGGATTGTAAATTAATTAATTAGTTAACTAATTTAAAAAATAAAGAGGCAGAGCAAGCCATTGAGCCCACTAGGACTTACTTTGCTCTGGGAAATGGGGATAAAGTCAAGGACAGAACCTAAACTCCTTAGGAGAAGCATCTTTGACCCTTTTAGTTCTGGATGTCAATAGAGAGACACTCAGGAAGAACAGAGCATGCCCCAGTGTGACTGTGGGCTTCTCAAGAGAAAGCTGCTTATGTGTCTTAACACCAGCCATATATATATATGTATGTATGTATATATGTATGTATATATATATATATATGCGCCATTAAGCTATTTTATTTATTTATTTTTTTCGGAGCTGAGGACCGAACCCAGGGCCTTGAGCTTGCTAGGCAAGTGCTCTACCACTGAGCTAAATCCCCAACTCCTTTATTTTGTTTTTAATTATGTGCATGAGTGTGCAACTGTATGAGGTATGTGTATGTGGTTGCAATGTCCACAGAGGCCAGAGGAGGGCGTTGGCTTCCCCTGGACCATAAGGATATTTTAATAAGATAATTGACAAGTTATCCTCAAAGAAGGATATTAAAATCATACTTTTAACTGCATGACATATATTGATTTGCTGGCATACCCCAGTGAGGCTCATTATAAAGACAAACGTATTTATGAGTTTAACTCAAATTACCCCCATATTTTATCTTGTATTCTAAAACATTGTTGGTGAAACGCTTGTGAAGGAACATTGGCCCTAAGGACTAAAAAAGTACTTACCATGTATGAGAGCCTGGTTCTTTCCCTAACACACACACACACACACAACACACACACACACACACACTCACACACTCACACTCACACACACACATACACACACTCTCTTACTCACACACTCACACACACACACACACATATACTCTCATACACACACACTCACACAGGCACACACACACACACACACACACTCTCTCCTCACACACTCACATATATTCTCTCTCTTTCTCTCTCTCACACACACACACATACATACTCATACACACACACATACACACACTCTCTCACTCACACACTCACATATATTCTCTCTCTTTCTCTCTCTCACACACACACTACACACACTCACACACACTCTCTCACACACACACACACTCACATATATTCTCTCTCTCTCTCACACACACACATACATGCTCATACACGCACACACACTCTCACACACACACACACTCACATATATTCTCTCTTTCTCTCACACGCACATATATACTCATACATACACACTCTCTCACACACACACTCACATATATTCTCTCTTTCTCTCTCACACACACATATACACACACACTCATACACACACACACACACACACACACACACACACACACACACACACACACACACACACACACACACTGGAGACCCTACCTGGAGTCTAGAGATGTCGAGTTGTTCTCTGGTCAGCTCTCAGCCAAATGGCTCTTTTCCCTTAGCCTTTTGTTCCTCTCCTTCCTCATTTTCAGAGGAACCAGCTGAGGTACGAGTTAGAATCTTTCCTGACAGGTATAATCAGGCACCGGCCAGTCAGAGTGAGTGTCATGACCAATCGAAAGGTCTTGGACTGTCCCTAGTGAGACACAGTGACAGACAGTAGTCTGAGGAAGGACAGGTGTGGTCCCGGCATTGCTGTGGTAGCAGTGACCTAGTTGTCCCTTGGGACTCTCAGTCACTTGTTCCCATCATTGTACACACTGCAGACTCCATGCTCAGGATATTGCCACTCGGTCCTGTATTTGTGTCCCCTCTGGCTTGAGCTCCCAGTTTAATGCCACCTCCATTTCCTTCTCCCTGTCCTCCTCCTCTTGTTCCTCCTCCAAGAATTCCTCTTCGTTGGGGCTTGTTTTGCTTGGTCCTTGGAAATCTCTTTTTTCTTTCAACTCCACCTCTGCATTTGGTCAGATGTTTGTTTTTTACCTTTTACCTAAAAATTTAAAGCCCCAAAACATTCTGGAAGCAGTCAGTCCTCTCTGTTTTCTTCCATTTCATTTTTGAAATGTGGCCGAAGTGTTGGGTCTGGCCTCAAGGCAATCATTTTGACAATCATATAAATTTTACAGCCTAAAGTATCAGTTTTATGGTCAAATAGACCGAGGGCCAAAGACATTTAAGAATGTTACTAACGGTACACACAATACGAGTGGAGAAGCCAAGATTTGCACTCAAAAAAAATCTTCCCTCCTTGGCTTGTGTACTAACTGGGAGGGAGGAACAAAAATCCGTCACAGTTCTAAGAGCTATTTCTCCTGCAACTACAAGATCAGGGGAGAAGAAGAAGGGACAAGAACTTGACTGAGCAGGCGGAACGTCAGGGCTGTGACAATGACCAACAGCCCTCTAGGGTTTTGTACACCATTGATTCCTTAACCTCATGTCCCAAATGTTGCTTTGTGTCTTCTGTAATCAACTGAGAAGATGAGACGCAGTGTGGATTTGCCGGTCAATGTTCAACGCCAACTTAGCAGAATCTACAGTCACCTGGGAATGGGTTTCTGGCCATGCCTAGGGAGCAGTACCTTGACTAGAATTACCCAAGGTGGGAAGACCTGTCTGTGGTGGGTGGCAGCATTCCAGGGCTGGGATTCTGGAGTGTGTATGTGGAGAAAAGGAGATGAGCAGCAGCAAGCATGCATTACTGTCTGTTTCCTGATTGCAGATGGGCGTGGTCCGCTGGCTCAAGCTCACACTGGCTGGACTTCCTCGCCGTGACAGTCTGTACCTCTAACCGTGAGCCAAAAGAAAGACTTTCTCCCTGAAGTTGCTTTTGTTAGCATTTATCATAGCAACAGGAAAAGAAACAAAGATGGTGGGCAAGAACACTTGAGAAGCCGTGGCAACCGTGAGTGGGCTCATCAGGGAAGGAACTGAGGAGGATTCTCGCAACTCCCATACAGCCCCTCTGCTTAGCTCCAAGGTCTGTCACAATTCAACCAACACTGGAGTAAGGCCCTGGCTGCCAGCTCTCATGCTCAGAGGGCAGGGGCAGGCACCGTGTCTAGCACAGTGGCTGGCTCGGGGAAGAGTGCCTTGAAACCTTTGCCTGAGTTTTCACTATGCTTTCTGCTAAGTGGTCCTATAGCTACACTGGAACATGTCTGAGTGCCTTATGGCCCCAGGATTCAGAGTCCCACCTCCAGGGGAAGTCTGAGTTGAGAGAGGCTAAAGATGAGAACATATTAGGGCTTAAAAGTGCTCCTATCTCTCCTGTCCTGATGGATCCCTAAAAGTAGCCTGAGAAGGAGATGGTATAAGAAATTAGAGAAGTTAGTCTCTGGATTTGACAGACGGATGGGGAAATGGGGCGTGTGTGTGTGTGTGTGTGTGTGTGTGTGTGTGTGTGTGTGTCTGTCTGTCTGTCTGTCTGTCTGTCTGTCTGTCGTCTGTCTGCCTGCCTGCCTGCCTGCCTGCCTGCCTGCCTGCCTGCTGGTAAGCACTGTAAAGAAGAGCTAGTGGGAGAGGGAGATAGGGACCAGCTGGGTGGTGTGTGAGGCGCAGCCCATCTTGTTACATGTATATCAACCTTTGCAGCCCTGCTTTGCCCTTCAGTCTGGGATCCCTCAGTCAATCTGCCAGCTGTTTACAAGGACTGCTTTGCCCAGGCACTTTATAGGGTGATGATCTCTTTCCCAAAAGCTTCAGGCTGGGTGGACTAGAATTCTCTGGACCGTTCTGTGCTTGTCTAAACGGAAACTTCAGCATCTATCTAGGAAGGCCCACCCCCAAGAACTCTGCAGAGCACTGCATGATAGGGGGGCTCTGGTCTTCAGGCTTCATTTGAGCCCCTCAGAGAGATATCCCTTCCTTCCTGTCCTTGCTCCTCATTCCTCACCACTCTTTAGTGGCGCTTCTTGGCCTTCCCTTGGGACAGGGCCTCCTCCCTGTTTTGGCTCCAAAGGCAATTTCATCACTCCACTGTTTATAGCCTTTGCAAGGAATCTGGGATGATTTAAATGAAGCCTGGCTGACACCAGCCTTCAGCAAACACCCCTCCCATAGCAGCTTTGCCACACCCTTGCTCCCCTGGTGAGAGCCCCTTAAATTGCTTGCCCTTAACAAAGGGAGCCAATAGGGACCACCACTTTCCAGAACTGTGAGAATTGGCCCACGGAGGGGAAGGACAGCTGCCTGCCCAGAGTCCAGTCCTCTCTCTACCAGTGCTTCCTGAGTGTTGGCCCTCTTCCTGGTGATGACATCTCATTTCTGTAACTCATAGTCCTCTCCAGTCCCCAAGGAGGGTTTCTCCTTTTCCTAATCCCCTGACTTCCTGCTGTCCAGCCTAGAGTCCTGCCCTTGGGGACTCTGATTGGCCTATATCTGGAACTCTTCGGCGGCTTGCCACATTAGCCTCTCTCACTTTAATGAGAACATAATCCAAAGCATTTGTGGGGCTCCCTCAAGCCAAGCTGTTTATGTGTCATTGAGCTTGGTTCTGGTTGGAGACCAGATGAACATACAGACAGTGAGCAAAGCTGGGAGAGAGTTAAGGCTGGTGAGAAGATGAATGGGGATTAGGTGAGAGCCAGGGCACAGCCCTGGTGCTGAGCCAGACATGCTCCCCTTCGGCAGGGGAAGAGCTCTCCTTCGTCTCCCCATTTTCCCAGCCTTCTGGGGCATGCTGACTCAGTGTTGCAGATATAGCTCTCCGAAGAGGGCTTACAAGTCAGAGTCACTGCTATCCCATTACAAAGACCCAAGGATAGTAGTAATGACTTCTTAGTGTCCAGGGGTCTGGAGCCAGACCCCAGCGCACATGGGCCATCCACAGAATCACCAGGAGAACTGGGATAGGACCCTTCTACCCAGGCCTGCCATCTGTTTACCCATCAGAACTCCCTGCAGGGTGTCACCTCCTTCAGGTCAGTCCCCATTCCCCGTTCCCCTAGGCTCCTGTCAGCCCAGGGCAGATGCTGTAGTGGCTGACAGTAAAGGTAGCTTGTGGACTTTTGGTGAAGACCTGAATGTTTCCTCTTGTTTTAACCACGAGCTCGATTTAATTTAAAAACAAATGAAGGGCAATCATTTAAAATATGGTTTCAATCTGTTTTATTCTTGGTATTCTCTATGGCCAAGGGAGTGTTGACACATGGGGTTTGCAGGAGCTCAAGGCAGCAGATACATATTAGGGGTGAGGGTGGGACATGAGGCTTAAACTGCCAGGAAATGGAAGATGGGGAGGAGGGCGGAGGGAGGCTGCAGAGTCCAGGTGAGGCTTCGTCCCTTTCACATTCTTTTCTTTAAACGGAAAGGATTCCTGTTTGGGTGGAGTGGCAGGGGTGGGGACATGAATATATGTGACATTTAGGACTTTGGATTTGCCCAAAGGTAGGGTGACCTCAATGCAAAATGTAAAAGTTGTTGGGCATCTGGAAGAGCAAGGAGAACCTTTCTCACAGGATGGAGGCGTCTGGAGCAGGCTAAGCTTCTAGGAAGGAGTAGCTTCTCTACAGGTTTGTGTGTGCTTTCTTTCCCCTCTTGCTGCTTTCAGCATCTGGAGTTGGTGGGGCTGGGCTTGGAAGAGGGCACTGGACCAGACGGAACATGTCCAGACCTAAATTTTTCATGAAGCCCCTCTGAGGGACACCTAGGACAGTTAGGTGCTCTGGGAATCATGAAGGGGCAAGCATCCAAGGCTCTAGGACCCAGTCACTGCCTCCCTTGTCCCAAGGCCATAGGGATCTGAGCTGAGTGCTCTTAGCTAGAGAAGACTAGCCAGGTGCTACTCTTCATGTGGCCCACATTGCTGGCCACAAGCTTGGGAAAAAAGGAAAACAAAAAACATCAAACAGGCTTTAAAGGCCAGCATTGCATGCCAGCTCCAAAACGTAACAGCAAACACTGCAGGTTGAAAGGGCCTCTGTTCAGCTGGTACCTGACCGTGTAATCTCCAACTTAGGTGTCAGAAGGAAAGCCAGAGAGGAGGGGGTTCCTTGTTTTTAAGCTTTTGCTTGCAAGAGCCAGGTAGAACATTGGATTGGTAGGTGCATGTCTTGGCACCTGGTTGCAGTAGCTGCTGACTTTCTTGGGGTTGAGCCTGGGTCAACCTTTCCTTCTGTGGGTAGAAAACAACTTTGTTAACCATCTGCTAACCCAGCCACCACCATTGACCAGGAAATGTGTGATTGAGTCGTCTTCCTTTGTTCCCTCCTCCTCTTCCTCCTTCTCTCCTTCTCCTCTTCTTCCTCTTCTTCCTCCCCCTCTTCCTCTTCTTCCTCCTCCTCTTCTTCCTCATCCTCATCTTCCTCCTCCTCTTCCTCCTCCTCTTCTTCCTGAGACTGTATTCTTCGACAGGAGTCAGGAGGGGGGAGATTCGAGGAACTGAATAAAAGGTCTTTCTTTGAGCACTCCAAGGGACATATTGTGATAATTATCTTCAGCCGAGTTCATAGTGGGTTTTCCAAACAGCCAATTGGGACAGGAAAAAAAAATAAGGATCTGGAGAGGTTTCTCAGGAGCCAATGCTATATTTAAAGTTTCAGGACGGCTGTAGTTTAAGGTCGGGGAACGCTATAATTAAGCTCTCAGGGTTGTTTTCTTCAAAAGCCTTCTGCTACTGCCCCTCTCCGTGGCTTTGTGGGTTCCTCTGAAGCCTGGTGGGAATCTTCTGTCCCTCTCAGCTCTGAGGAAGCCAGGCCTCTCCTTGTTCAGATCCTCAGACTCAGCTCAGCATGTTAACACCGACAGCCTTTCTACTTCTGCAGTTGCCTCTAGAGTGCTGGTCTCCACCATTACAGTTGTCTGTTGCTAGTACTGTATGCCCTGTCTGTCCCTGCCTCCTCCCTGGGGAACCCCCTCAGTGAGCACTCATAGTGTTCTTGGTGACTGTAGAAGTTCTGAGTTCCATCTTGCTTTATCCTAAGTCTTCATCTCTCTCAATAATATACTCCCTCTCCTTTGTTACCCACTACGGGCATTTCGGGTAACAACGATTTTCATTGTAATCCTAACCCTAACCTAGCCTAACTGAACTCCAACCCTCCGAGAACCCCAAATGTCTATCCCTTTTCTAAGCAGCTCCTCAATGAGTGCCATCACTTCTATTTGAAGAACACACTGCACCTGTTCCTATTGCCCCGCAGCTCCTGTCTCATAAGTGCAAACAGCTCCTCCTCCACTCCCTGAAGCCCCAAGAATTTAGAGGGATTGGAGAAATGGGGGCCAGCAGTCTCCATGTTTCTTGTTGCCTCTCTGGTCTGTGAAACGCTACCATTTCCTACTTCTCAAAGTCCCTGCTGCCTTTCCCGTGAGACTGTCCTTCTTGGGGCCCTTGTCTTGTGTGTAACACAGTGGCAGTGCCCCCTGTGTGCCGGGGATGCTGTGAAACTTCAAGGAGGTGGATAGCACGGGGCACACACATAGATTAAGGGTGGCAGCCATTCTGAGTAGTGTTATTTTCCCAAACTCAATCGCAGCTGTCATCTATTACCACATCCCAACCCCCATCACCCTGAGGACTAATTTCCAACTTCCAAGAAATCCTTTTTACAAAGTGTGTCCACAGAACCTGGTTCCAAAACATCCTTTGTGTGTGTGTGTGGGGGGGAAAGCCCTTAGCAAATATTTCAAAAAGGCTTGAGAGAAAAAGAATGGCCTTTAAATGTATGTTTAATGTTGTGTTTCTCAGACTGACTTGACCTCAGAACTTCCGGTTAATCTGGAAAAAACATGCATTGACTATTCCTATGCAGTGGGGACTCGGAGGTGCCCCAGGCGATGTTCTGAGTAGTACCAGTGCTGGGCCAGGTGACTCCTTCACACTCTGCCATGCCTGTGAATGCAGTGACACTGATGTTGAAGCTTCTTAGTTGAAATCTACCTGTCTCAAGCTCCAGGCTGGCTGCATACAGCTCAGCCTGCCCGCTGTCTGGGGCATGACTGCCATTCCTCCTGCATGAACGGCCTCCAGCTTCTCTCTTTGCACCCATGCTTCCCCCAACCCCGCTACACTAACCCTGTATACCTGTTCTCTACCCACCCACAACCCATTCAGCAGCTCAGCACAGGGTCAGAGAGACCATAGCTCTCTCCTGGGGAGACCCTTGGTGCTCAGCCCGTTTTCTTGGTGCTGTGGAAGACTTCACCCTGGCAGCAGAGGTTCTGAAAAGACCAACACTTGAATTCCAAACTCCTTTATCTGTCACTGGCTCCCTTTAAACATCTGTATCTCATTCGAGCACAAGTGAGCAGGACGGGGGGTGGGGCATGTATATTTAGAGCAAGCAGACAGTGTTCAGTTAGCCACATGTAAATGAGCATCCCCTTTGACCATGTGTCCCTTCTAGGAACTGTCCTTACAGGGTAAGTACACAGCCAGCAACAGTGACCATGGTGTTGACTGCAACATGCTATAATAAACCTGAGTAGAAATGTGGATGGCCTCAAATACCCTTGAGTAAGAGTTTGATTAAACTATTGTAGAATTATACTATAGAATATCACAAACAATGAAAAATGTAGATTTATGTTTATTGTCTCAGGGAAATGTATGCAACCTCTACCCCTCCCACACACATACATCCCACCCCAGGAGCTGAGGCTGGAACCCAGGGTCTTGCCCCTTCTGAGTAAGCATTCTACCACTAAGCTAAGTCCCCAGTCCCCAGGCCCCATTTTGCATCCTTTAAAAAAATTCTTTAAAAATAATTTAATGTTGGAGATTGAATCCAGAGCTTGACAAATATCAAGCACAAGTTCACCTCCCATTACCTTTTGATAATTTAACAAACTACATCAAGAGCTGGTGAGATGGCTCAGGGGATAAAGGCGCTTGCTGCCAATCCTGATAACCCCGAGTTTAATCTCTGAAACCCACCTGATAGAGAGAACCGACTCCCAAACATTGTCCTCTATCGTCTACCTGAGCTATGGTATGCAGACTGTAAAACACTCTGCTTGCCCCACCAAAAAATGAAGTTTACAACATAAAGATAACAAAACTGTGCAAGACAGAGGAATATGGACAGCATCTATTTATCTTTGTTGGGGAAAGGTCGATGTGCACATACAAAATTGTACAGGCTACGTCCAGTATGTCTGGCTACCTGTCGGCTCTGGGGTGTTGGATTTCCTAAGTGCCGCGCTCCCCTCCCCACTGCTGAAGTCTTTGAATTTATGAACTAACTAAGCATAATGCCCCAGTCTTCTGGGCGCTTCTTCACACAGTTGACAGGGTCCCCCACTCTTCCTTCACCACCTTGTTGCCGCTCTTTCCCCTTTCTGTCTGCCCTCTGTCTTCCAATGACTGCTGGCCACCTCTTCAGACCCAGCTCCATTGCTCCGCCTGACACTCTCACACTGAGGTCTCTGCACCTTCCCCTCACTCTCCTCAATGCCCTGATGGGGTCGGTCTTGTGCGCTGTGTATTCAGATGGTGAGGTCTATGCCCCAAGACCAGGTTGCAGTCTCTACATAGACGTTGTATTAACCATGATGCTGTAAAGAATGCCCCCAATAAGCTCTGATTGGGGAATAAAAGACTAGAGCCTGTGACTGGGCCTGGTAAAATTATTGCATCACAGCCCGGCCTTCTCATAGCCTACCGATCCCCTCAGCTCCCATGGCTTCTTCCTCCCGAAGTCCATGCCTAATTCTTTGCCTGTGTTCTCAACTAAGCCCCGAGGCTCCATCATAAGCTTGCTTCTTCTTGACCTCTAAAAGTAGAGATTTCCCAACACAGAATCAAGTTGTAAGAGGATGAGTCTAGTGAGACCTGTCAAATTCGCCTTTTCTTGACAAGTCAAGAACCCTGGCATCTAACATTGGATCAATACATGTTCACTAAATGGAAGCATGCATTTTTATGAGCTTTTTGGGCTCAGTTCTGAGGATACCATGGTGTGATTCTTGATTTAAAAGCTCTCAGTCCAGTGTGTGTTGAGGGTTAACACATATACAATAAACATGTATTGAGAGCTCCTTTGAGTGCCAGGGAATGGACAGAGAGAAATGCTTCTGAAACCCCATATTCTGATACCTCTCTCAGGTATCTTCCAGGCCATTTGATGAGGAGACTGAGGCTGTGGAGTGTGCAGTGGTGAAGCTGATCTGTGCTAGACCTTATCACACATGCACATATGCATGCACGTAAGCGCTCTCTCTCTCTCTCTTTCTCGCACACACACACGCACACACACACACAAACACACAGATATACACATACAGACATACACACATTCACACACACAACATACACACATACACAGACACATCATACACACATATACATACATGCACATACACACACAACACACACATACATACATGCATGTACACACACATGCATACACACATATACACATTCATAATCACATACACACAGATATACACATATAGACATACACATTCACACACATATACAATGTACACACATACAGACACACATGTATATGCACACAATATACACACCCACCCACAACACATACATATACACATCACATACACACATACTTACACACACACACAAACACACACACATACATACATACACATTCACACACACATACAACAGATGCACATATGCACACACTGCACATACATACACACACACACATATATATACACAATACACGCACAACACATACACAGATGCACACATACATATACAATATACACATATGCATGCACATACACATACACAGACACACACATACACACAACACACACAGAGGGCACAACATAATTGAATGCAGATGGAGTATGTGCAATAGTTTAGTCAGACCACCCTGGCTGCCAACTCTAACACCCAGGCCAGCTGTAGGTCCATGGCAGCTACTAAGGCACCCACAGCGCTCATTGTAAAGCAGAATGCTTTTTCCTCTTTCACACATTAGCTCAGAGATGTGATCTTATCTTTGGTCTTAAAGTTACCCCAGATGGATACCAGGGTGACGATCTGTGATGGTTTGGAGCTGACCTCTGTGGCTTCTTTGTGCAGTTAGCTCCTTGTTTTTGACCCTTTCTGAGGCCAGAGTTCTGAGGATGGAGGGCGTAGCCTGCCGCCTCACGAATAAACAACCTTTTCCAAGGCTAGCTGAGGAGTGGCCTCCACAGTGTAGAAGATCATTTCTCAGCCTTTTGGCCAAAATCAAATGTCAGTCACAGAACTGTATTTTTGTTTTTACTAATTTCTTTATATTTTATACATGTAGGCGAAACAGCTCACATGTATACCGTGTGTGCTTGGTGCATGGAGAAGAGAGCATCGAATCTGAAACTGGAGTTACAGACAGCCGAGTCACCACGTGGGTGCTAGGAATCAAAGCCCGGTACTCTGGAAGGGCAGCCATCACTCTTAACTGTCTCTCCAGCCCCATAGGCCGAGTTTCTGCAGTCTTCTTTCCTCCCAGGCTGCCCTCGCTCTGTGTTTCAGGATCCTCTCTCCATTTGGGGGAACAGCTTGCTCCTCTAGTACTGGGGAGTGGTGGAGCCTGGCTCTGCCTGACGCAGTCTCTGAGGGACAGAGATCCACACTGATCACATGCTTCCCACCACCATCCACCATGTCACTTCTGCTCACCAAGTGGTCCTGGGGCCCACAGCTCCCCGTCCTCAGGGAGAGAGGGGACTCAGGGATGGAAACGACAGGACCAGAACTGGAGAACTCATGTGGGTTACAGATTTGGAGTCTTGTTTTCACCTTCACAGCCAGCCAGGCTACTTCCGGAGGCTGGAGAGCTTTGCTTTTTAAGCCCCATCACAGGTGGCTGTTAATGGCTCACAAGTCAGTGGGAAACTCTGAGGTGGGCTTGTCACCAAGAGACTGGTGACAGCTGTTTGCTCCTAGGCTTATGTATGAGAGAGGCCAGGTGCCAGCTTACATAAAAAGTCATGGCTAGCTGGGAGGCCTGGCCAGCCAGTCAGGAAGGCAGGAGCCCAGCTCCCCATCCACTCTCAGCAGAAACATCTTGGTGGCCAGAGCAGGGACTTGACACTGGGGTCCTCAACAGGCCTGCCTTCTGGTTTAAATACTGTCCCCATCGAGGCTCCCTCTCTCCACAAAACATCACATCACTGATTGCTTTGAGCAAGGGACTGTGTTTTTTTTTTTGCCAGCAGATGTAATTGGAAGATTGGTGGGCCTTGGAGGAGCCAGAAAAACCAGCCTCCCTTGGGGAAGGGCCTCTCTGGAAAGTTTACTCCCTTCCCCTTCAGATCTGAGGGCCACCATACTCTTCACACTTCAGTGAAGAGAAAGCTTCTCTCTGAAGCCATTCAGATCAACCCTGCATCACTGGAGAGGGGCATGCTGAGAATCAACCCCCCCACCCCCCCGCAGCTCTACCACCCCTTGAGGCCCTGGGGTGGGGGTGGGGGGTCACAGGAAACCATTGAGGGTTTTCTGAAGAGCTACCCGGAGGTTTGTGGAGGGACGTTTTCCTGGAATCTGGGGAAGCAGCAAGATTGGAGCAGGAGGGAGCAGAAAGGAGCCATAGTTGCCTGAGTCCTATCCTGGGGACGTCCTAAGACATGTTCATCCACACTAGCTCTTTCGTCCCCAGCACAGGTTTTCAGCCCCACCTTTGCCTCTGTTTATTTTATCTGCAGCGGGATGGGTCAAAGCACTCTGAAAAGGGCAGCATCTTGGCATCACCCGCAAAGTTCGAGGCAACCTGTGGCCCTGTGGACTACAATAAGATGTGTCCTCAGTTGGTCTCAGAAAATGGCCTGTCCCAGAACTGCAGGAGGACAGAGCTTCAGGGATGCAGCAGCTAGAAGCAGGGGCCCATGGGCGAGGCTCTGCCTCATCTGCCAAGGAAACACCCCAGGGCTGGTTAAAACTGCTTGGTTCACCCTGGCCAACCTGCGGGGCCATCAGAAAGCATGGGCAGAAGGTGCCAGAGGCCGGAGGGATGGAGACAGAAAAGCACGGGTCTCTTCTGAACTAGAGGACAGAGCCAGAGTTCTAGACCCTTTGGCTGGCAATGAATTGTAACAGCTGCTACTCCATTTTGCTAGCTATGGAGTTCCTGGGACTCAATGCAAAACGAAAGGGGGTGGGGGGAATCCTTGTTTAAAACATTATGCATTTCAAGATACTCTCAGTGGCACCGTCCTGGGACCAAGTGTGAGTCCTATGGGAGCACTGAACAGGCAGCACATTCAGAGCCCCTACTCTCTGAGCCTGCATTTCTCCCAGTCTACAATGCAGAGGTTGGAATGAGTCAGAGGTTTGTCTGCAAGGCTTTTACTTCTTGAATACCCAGTCCTTGGATACCAAAGAGACAAACCACCACTGCTCCAGTTGAAGCGGGCTTGACAAATGGGGCCTGGCCTCCTGTCACAACTGTCTCTTCTCAGCAGCAACTTTGAGAGTTGAGAGTGCAACTTTGGAGCCCTGAACACCATCCCAAAGGTCCTCTTAGGAAATTGGAGGAAGTTCTCCCTGTAGGAACCCAAGCATCCCCTGGGCTGCTAGAAGAGGGTTACCAAAAGGCCCCAGAGAGTACCCCAAACCTCATGACCTGCAAGGGAACTCTGTAGGACCCAGGACAAGCAGCTTGGAGTCAAGAAGGGTTTTTACTTCCATTCCAAGTCTGTCTGGCCCTCATGGCTTGCCTGCTCAGTTGCTCTGTTTCCAAGTCAGAGGTCGGGAAGGGTCAGACAGGGTCAGACATTGGGAAGGGAAGGACTCAGGGGGGGCTGTGACAGGCATGACTGTCTTAGGGGAAAGGGACAGAGTTGGTGGAGGAGATGCAGCTTACACTTGGGTAGGGTCTGCAGGAGCCTCTGGGGTGGGACCTCAGCTGTGATCCACACCAAGCATCCTTCTGTGCTCACTGGGGAACCGGATCAGAATCTTCTCTGGACTTTAAATTTGTTTTGAGGGGTGAGCAATGGCGGTGAGGCCGGCACTGCAAGGGCCTTGTGTGATGCTTCACCCTTCTTCTCATCTCTTTCCTTCCTCTCTACTCTTTTCCCGCACTTAGGGTTCTTCCTGTCCCACTCCGATCCCACCCCATCCCTCCCTACTACCTCTTCAGGGATAATTTGTTGTTGTTTCTTCCTTCCTTCCTTTCTTTTTTTAAAGGCAGGTCCCCTGACCTGCAATATCTACCCTAGCTCTGGGGACTTTCAGCCCTCCTGCAGCCCAGGCGGCAGGGGGCCCTGGCTCGGCCCACGTCTTGGGAGGAAGGATGGATGTTCTTTATGCTCCTAGGAAGTCTGCTTACCTTTCATGGTCCCTTCTGCGCGGGCCTCTGCAGGGCCCCGCGGTGCTCGAGTAGCCTTGGATGGAGCGGGAAGCGGGGGTCCTCCCCAAGCACCGACCGCCGCCCCTAGGTGCGGCCCGCGTGTCTGGGATTTGCGTGGGGACACATGCGGCGCTGTGCCCCTGCTCAGACAGCGTAGCAGGAGGAAGATCCCGGGGGTCGCAGGCTGGGGACGCCACGCTGCCCGCCGGAGCCCGGCGAGCTGTGTTGCCCCGCGCCCGCAGTCCTGGCCTCGCGCGCATCCCTCTCTCCGCCTCCTGCCCTCCCTTGTCGTCACCGCTTGGGCCCCGGCCCAGATCAACTTCCTTGATATTTTCAAAACTGCCGCTGCCTGGACCCTTTGTGCCCCTGGTGGGCGGCGAAGGGTGCGCGGAAGGGTTCACCACCCTGGGGGATAGCGTGGTTACCGTTGTGGTGGGCGGGGACCAGGACCCTGGATTTCAGTCCTGCATAGTTCCCTTGGACCAGGAGGAACAAGAATTCTTGGGCATCAGCCTTCTGCCAACTGTTGGTTTTGCTCTGGTCTGTGCTATTCACATCCATACACCCCTGCACTCCAAGCTGTCTCTTTCCCTGGTCGACTCTAGTTGACAATTCTTGCTTGCTGTGGTTCTGCCACCTCCAAGCTCAGTAATGTTGAATTTCTTGTCTGCAAGGGAGAACTGGGCCCTGAGCACTCCCAAATCCTGCTACATGTGGCTGGGCCACTGGTGTAAAGGACACTAGAGGGAAAGCCACCTCAGACATGAAGTCGACTGTTGTCATAAAACCCTCTTGGTGTGCTATTTCATATTAAACGGCACATGTTAACCACACATTTACAGGCCACCTCCGAACTTCCAGATCTTGCCCTAAGCTGTGGGAGAAGGTGAGGAAGACTTGTCAGTAAGGACCAGAAAGCCAGCAATGATATGTGGCAGACATTATGACAGCAAAGAACAGGAACTCCAGAGGGAGAACAACCCAGTCTGGGCTCCTTAAGACTGGAGCCAGTGACACCAAGATTAACATAAAGGAAGCCAATTGGTGGAGGAGAGCTGGAACCCCCCATCTCCATTCCTCACAATCTCCTATTCCCATCCCCCCACCCCCTGACCACCATCTGGACATCCATGACACAGGGAGAAATTGTGTTATGTAAATGACCTCCTGGCCCAATGCTTTTGGGGGATTTCCCTCATCTTATTACCTCACTCTCATTCTTGGTTGGGGTGGGGGGTGTGAGTGGGTGGTGGGAGCTTTTCCTTTTCTTAAAAAATAAGCTTGATTTCTAACATGTGTCCTGTGGCTGTTCTTCATGGCCGCGGGACTCACACCCACCCCTGTAACACTGATTGCTAACAGCCCTGCTGTCTACTGGGCCCCTGCATGTCCCCCTCAGTTAAGGCTGGAATTAAGCACTGAGGGGGCAGGGAGAGGGCTGCTGTTAGTCCGGCAGACCAGAGAGAGCTCTGGTGCCTGCAGTCTGCTTGGCCTTGCCCTGGGAAGTTCACAGTTTGCGAAATGTGTACCCCAACTTTATCAGCGGAAACACACTACCTGCAGGGAGGTAGGCCAGGGCACTAAGTCTGCTATGTGAGTCTGGGTTTCTGAGAGTCATAGCCTATATCAGGGCACCTCTTTGGAGGCACCAAGTAGCCGTTCATATCTGTCAAAAGAAACTCATCTTGGCGATCGATCGCCTGTTTCTTAACTCGCTTGACCCTCTGTATTAATTACTTTCCTTGTTGCTATGGTGAAATCGGGATTAAACAGCTAGAGGAAAAGGGGGGGGGCTTGTTTGGGCTCCTGGTGAGCACTGGGTCTACCACAGAGAGGCAAAGAGCAGTGGCTTCTCCAGCTGGGGCCACTGGAAGGCGAGGCATGGTTGGAAGCATCACACCACATATAAGCATTGTGTCTACAGTCAAGAAGTAGGGAGAGCCGGATGCTGGCTTAACTCAGTTTCTCTTTTCCTTTTTGTTCCATCCAGGATCCCAGGGATGATACCACCTACATTTGGGGTGGTTCTTCTCGCCTCAGTTAAACCTCTCTGGGAGCACCGTCACAGACACCCACAGAAGTTTGTTCCCTAGATGATTCTAGGTCCTGTGGAGTGGACAAGATTGACCATCACGCTCTCGCAGCAATTGGGTGAAGTAAACACCACCACTGTCTCCATGGAAATGCTTAATTACGGCTTGCTAGTAAGGTGGGAATCATGGGATTTGAACCCGTGCCAGTTAAGTCCAATACTTGTTAAAGTGCGGTGGGAAGTGCTTAGATATTTGTGGATGGAATGAGTTTTAAAAGGAGCCCTTCATTTTATCGATGTTTTCTGTAACTGGCTTGGGGATGGCCTTACCCTTGCACGAGGGAGCAGGAAGCCTCTCCCAGGCCTTTCTAGGCCTGAAGATATTTACATCCTGGATATTTGTTCCGATCATTCAAAGACAACAGTTATCACCCACGAGAGCTAACGCTTCCGGCAGATGGACTATGGTGAGCAGAGAAGGACTCGGGTCAGCCCGGAGGATGCAGAAGATACTCCGTGCTCCAAAAGGACTCTGGGGAGAAGAACTGGGCTTTGTGGAGTGATGCAGAGTTAGCAAAGAGCAGGAGCTGAAGATCTGTGTGGTTGAGAGTGAGAAAGAGAGGAGACCCGGAAGGAGCAGAGCCTTGACACACAGCAAGAGGGGAGGAACATGGGGTCTGATAGAGTGCGTGCCAGCCTTTGGGTGACCCTTTCTACTCACAACTAGAGGGGTGCTGCTGGGTCAGCTGAAGCTCCTCCCACCAAAGATGAGGCTTCAAGGTCATCGGGGGATGGTGAAAGCTCAGAGGCAAGAGCAGAGGCCTGCAGCTTCTAGAGAGTGGTGGGGGGACCATTTGGTACCATTTTCATTCTAGCTGTGGCAAGCTGAGGAGGATGGCTGTGTGCGCATGCGGGCCATACCTGTGTTGAAAGTCAAAGGAGATGGCTAAAGGCAAAAGTCCTCTCCAGGAATAATATGACCACGATGGTAGATGTGCCAGGGATTTATGAAGTGGGGAGCCCAGTGCCCCTGAGAAGTGTTGCCAATCCCCAATCCATCTGCCCCACCCCCAACCCAGCTTTCAAGTCTTTCAGGGAGTTCCACAGGCTCCAGTTTTCGTCTGTTTGAGGCAAAAGCCTATCTTCAGTTTTCCTGCAAGCTTCTGTGCTCTTCCACAGCCCCTGGGTCACCCAGATCCCAATGCTCACCCCTTGTTTGCACACCTCCCACTCTACATGAGGAGGGGCACTCTGTAAGCGTTTCCACTTTTCCTGCTACCTGACTAGAAAGCCTCAGCAGTCAGGAATCTCTCCCTTCCTCCTGATTACCAGATGGAGCAGTGTTCCCACATCCACAGTCTCTAGCGTGTGCAATGAACACAGTCAATGGATGTTACTCAGAACTCTGCAGGGAATCAGTAGGACACACATCTAGCTGCCCCCTTTTATGCTCAGGGAATGGGTCCCCAGGTCCTCTGTGAATGCCTGAAACCACAGATATACTATGTTTGTTCCTAAACACAGACTTATGATAAAGTTTAACTCATAAGTTAGACATAGTAAGAGACTAACAATAAGGACGGTAAAGTGGAACAAACGTTTAAAATGCTGTGTTTAAAGCTATGTGAGTGTGGCTAGTTCTGCTCAGGATACCTGATGGCACTGTGTGCCCACTAATGGTTTTGTAAGATGTGCGCCATAGATGTGCTGGACAAAGGCCTAAGCGTGGAAAAATGCCATAAGTTCACTAGTCTGTTAACTAAAAGCAAATAATAAAAATAATAGTTTAGCATTCTTGCAAACATACTACACACCGAAACAGGAGAAGAGATTATAAAAATGTAGTTATCTCCAAAATAAAGTGTAGACTAAAGGCAATTATACTTATCTTTTTCAACTGGGCAACGTCATTTTTAAATTCATATAACAATTTCATATGCAAGAACCAAAAATCTTTTAAAGAAAAAGTCTGCGTAATTAAAACAATTCCACACAAGTTAAAAAAAAAAGAAACACACACACACACACACACACACACACACACACACACACACACACACACCTGACCAGAGACCAGGCAGAGTTCAGGTCAGGTCAGGTTCATTCTGAAGCTGGAGACAAGTGGACGTTCATGGTCTGTGCTGTTGCCAGAGCCATGAGGAACTCCGGGATCTGTGCTTCATTGACTGTGAAGGGCAAGGAAGCTATTCCTGAAGTGCTATTGATAACTGCAGACACACAGTTGAAAAAAAGGGAACCAAAAAGGCTTCTCTGACAACCCCTACCTCCCCAAAGTAATAGCATAGAGAGGAAACCATCAAGAAGAATTAAAAAAACAAAACAAACCCAACAACAAACAAACAAAAAGCCTGAGATGGGGGACAGAGGCAGAGAAGGAGTCAGCTTCCCTAGAAAGGCTAACCACTAGGAGTTTGACAATGCTTTAATGAGTTTATGGACAACACAAAATTAATTTCATTTCTCCCTCCTCCTCCTCCTCTTTCTCCTCCTCCTCCTCTTCCTCCTCCTCCTCCTCCTCCTCCTTCTCCTCCTCTTCCCCGTCTCTCTCTCTCTCTCTCTCTCTCTCTCTCTCTCTCTCTCTCTCTGTGTGTGTGTGTGTGTGTGTGTGTGTGTGTGTGTGTGTGATGGGTAGGAGGGCAGATATGGGAGGGCTGGGAGGTGAGTACCATTGGGGTACATGACATAAGATTCCCAAAAAGCAATAAAAATATTACATTAAATAAATTAAGCAAGTGAGCTTGAGCACTGGCCTTTAGCTTTCTGCTTCAGGACTGGGATGTAAAATTGCTTTAAGCTCCTGCTGCTGTGACTTCTCTACCACAAGAGACCATACCCTCAAGCTGTGAGCAAGGCAAGCCCTTCCTCCCTTAAGTTGCTTTTGTCAGGGTATTTTACCATAGCAAATGGAAACGTGACAACAACAGTGTACTGGCTGGTTTTCTGTGTCAACTTGACACAAGCTGGAGTTATCACAGAAAAAGAAGCCTTAGTTGTGGAAAAGCCTTCATGAGACCCAGCTATAATGCATTTTCTCAAGTAGTGATCAAGGGGGAAGGACCCAGCCCATGGTGAGTGGTGCCATCCCTGGGCTGGTGGTCTTGGGTTCTATAAGAGAGCAAGCTGAGCAAGCCAGGAGAAGCAAACCAGTAAGTGACATCCCTCCATGGCCTCTGCATCAGCTCCTGCTTCCTGCCCCGTGTGAGTTCCAGTCCTGACTTCCTTTAGTGATGAGTAGCAATGTGAATGTGTAAGCTGAATAAACCCTTTCCTCCCCAACCTGCTTCTTGGTCATGATGTTTGTGCAGGAATAGAAACCTGACTAAGACAAACGTTCTTTCTCTGATAATAATGTTATGTAGTAGGTTTCTAGTCTAGAATAAATAAAGCTAGACCACTCCCTCATCCCTGCCTCCACTCCCACCACACACTCATACACAGTCAGATGCAAATATTTCATTTTGTATATTGATATACCTCATATTTCATCATGTAGATATACAAACATAACACAGTAAAAGCTGAAGAAGTCTCTGAGCTGAAGGAAGAAATTCTCAAGACAGGAAACATGGGGACTAAAGAAAAAGATAAACATGTTTACTTGCATGAAAATTTGAGAAAACCTCCACATCCAAAGGAAAAAAACAAATAAATGACAGTTTGCTGGAAGGGGGGGGGGGAATCTAAAGCCATGGCTCAGGGGTTAAAAGCACTTGTTGCTTTTCCTGATTCAAGTTTGGATCTCAGAACTCATGTCAAGCAGCTGACAACCACCCAGGTATCCATCTCCAGGACCCCTAACACCCTCCTCCACCTCTGTATGTACAGGACACATGCTCAACACACACCGTCCTCCACCTCTGTATGTACAGGACACACGCTTAAACATGTACCCTCCTCCACCTCTGTAGGTACATAACACATGCTCAAAAATGTAAAGCAAGTAAATAAAGATTACAAATAATTTTTAAAAGAATGAAAACTTAGAATGCACAAAAGATTATTTTGTTTATTAAAAAAGTCTTAAAATTGATAGAAAACCACTGTTGAAGTAAATGGACAGCCAAGAAACAGAAAATGCCTGCCTCTTTGTCCATGTCTCTGTCTGTCTCTGTTTCTCTGTCTATTTCTCTCTCTCTCTCTCTCTCTCTCTCTCTCTCTCTCTCTCTCTCTCTCTCTGTGTGTGTGTGTGTGTGTGTGTGTGTGTGTCTGTCTCTCTATGTGTGTCTCTCTGTCTCTGTTTCTTAGTCTGTCTCTGACTTTTTATCTCTCTGTCTCTGACTTTCTGTCTCTCTGTCTCCTGTTTTTTTTTTTTTTGTTTTCTGGTTTTTTTTTTTTTTTCATGAGGCAGGGCTTCATTTAAAAGCCCAGGCTGGCCTGAACTTGCTGTGTAACCCAGGCTGGCCTGAACTTACTTTATAGTCCAGGCTGGCCTCAAACTCATGATACCAGCAGGTCCCACTACTCTTGGTAGAAGATGTTAGTTTTTAGCTCACCAAGTTGGAACATCCAAAGAACAGTAACTCTCATCATGGTCATGTGGGAAGGGACATTTTTAGAGGAGCTAAAGTCACAGAAATTCAAAGACAGTGCTTCTGAGCCTTAAGAATGAGCCCTCTCCAATGGGTAAAGAACTTGCTGTCCAAGCACAAGGGTCAGAGCTTGAATGGCCAGAGCCCACACCTGGATGTGGTCATGCCCGTCTGAGAGATACAGGAGTGCATAGCCTAGTGTATGCAGCAGGGAACAAGAGATCTCGCCTCAAACAAGGTGGTTGGTGAGCACTGGCACCCAGCCTTGTTCTCTGCCCTCCATTCCTGTGCCACAACAACCACACGCATAGGTGAATACATGCACACACCTCACGCCCAGAGATTAAAAAACAAGGGAGAGAATGAGCTGCATGTTCTATCTGCCAGTAACTTCACCTTACTGGAAGCAATAGGGCATCAAGAAATTCAGAGACACAGAGAAGGTCATGATTTTTGACTCTGCTTAGGCCAGTGGTTCTCAACCTGTGGGTCATGACCCCTTGGAGAGTCAAATATTGGTTATTATGCATATCAGATATTTGCATTATAATTCACAATGGTAGTAAAATTGCAGTTATGAATTAGCAATGAAAATAATTTTATGTTTGGGGGGTGGTCACCATAACATGAAGAACTGTATTAAATGGGTGGAGCATTGGGAAGGTTGAGAGCCATTGGTTCCAACAGTCATAGTTAGATTAAGAGAATGATTGAAAAAATACATTGAGGTTTACCATGGATGCTATGCAGTCTCCCGGAAGTATGGGCTAGGTCTTCCTATGTATTGACTCAGAGAGATGTCTGTGACCTGACATTAGGTGGATGAGAACAACTTGCTTATGATTTAGTAAATATATATTTATTTTTATCTTATGTTTGTCTGCATTTATGTACATGTACCACATGTGTGCAGTGCCCGAGGAGACCAGAAGAGAAGGTTGGGTTACCTGGAACTGGAGTTACAGGATGTGAGCCATCCTGAGTGCTAGAAACTGAACCTAGGTCCTCGGCAAGAGCAGGGACTGCTTGGTTAACTGCCGAGCAATCTTGTCAGTGCCTTTAATATTAACTCTTAATCTTTTTATTTCTACACCTTTATTTCCCCGTGTAGAGAGTAAGAAAAGGAATAAAATAAAAATGGCACAATTGACACGCACACAAAAACATGGCTGGGGTTAGGAAAGGGGGCTGGTAAATAGATGGGGGAGGGGTCCCCATTACAGCAGCAGGAGCTAGTGACCTAGGATGCTCCCACCTCTCTCAGAATGGACAGGAACAACCAGGCCTTCCTTGTAGGCTGCTGTCCTGCCCAACTTGTACTGCCCCAGCTCCTTGGGAGGTAGATAGAGAAGTCTTCTCAGGTAACAGAGAGGAGGAACTGAACTGTGCTAGAGGAGGGTCAGCTCATGCACAGGCAATGGCAGTCATCGGTCCCACCACCTCCCTAAGGGAGGTAGCTTTGTGGGGGTTGGGGGGCGGACACCAGAGGCCTGCAATGTTTCTTTTTCCAGCATCAGGCAAAAGACAGAATAGTCAGGGCCTCCTGGGAGAAGTACGTGACATCCATATCCTGGTCCTGTGTCAGCTTCTCCAGGATGGAATTGACTTCACTCAGCAGGGTGCTGTTGTCAAAAATAGGTCCTATCTTTTGTAGTGACTTGGTCACATTTAAGTAGACATTGGCGACTGGGTCCCCAGTCATCGAAAGAGCTGGGCAAAATGTGTTTAGTGTCTGCCCACAGACTTCAAACAGCACATCAATGCAGTAGAGTGTAGTCATGTGGTATGGATAGTTAGGGTCTCAAAGCGTGGCCTTGGGGACAATAGTGGCATGGGCTCACTCCTTCCCTAACTTCTCTACTAGCTCCTTGAGGTTGCTGGTGGTAGCCTCTCTGATAGCTTAGACATGATCTACTAGCCAGGCTATACACAAAGAGTTGAGTTTCTCATAAAAAAAAAATCCACAGTCACACTTGCCACTTGGCATCCTCAGCTAGTTCCACAATGACAGGAAGCAGGCACTGAGTGAGCTACCAAATGCTAACCTTCTTGTTCAAGCTGTCCAGGTTGGAGATGATGTTCACAAGCACCTCAGGACACGCGTCCTTCAGCTGAGCCAAGAAAAGGGGCAAGAGGTGTTTGATGGTGGTGTCTTTACCCAGAATGGGAGAGAGGACCAAAGCCCAGTGCTGACTTGACATGTTGGGTGGCATCTGATATGAGCTCCTTGATGCAGGGTAAGATCTGGGTCATGGTCACATTCTCCTGGCAGTCAGCTGAGAGATTTTCACAGAACCCTTTGACTTTACAGGAGACTACAGCCCTCACCTTGACCTCACAGTCCTTCACCAGGTTCTGGAAGGCAGGCACCAGGTCTGTCTTGGTGATCTTGGGCCCCACTGCTTTCTGGAGTCCTGTGAACTTACCAGCTACCATGCAGCAAACACCTGTTCCTCAGTAGCCTGTCTCAAGGTGGGTATCACTAAGGCCTTCAGGTCCTCCTGGGGCAGAAGCTGAGCGATGTTCACACATGCTTCCGCTGCCAGCGGTCACACCGAGTCCTGCTCGTCAGAGGTCAGGTTAGAGAACATGGGGATGATCTCACTCTTGACGTTGTCCAGTGCCAGCACCTTAGCAAACTCCCCCAGCTTGGAGGCAGTGGCCCACCGCATCATGGAGGTGTCGTCTGAGCACAGGTTCCAGAAGGACTTCAAAGTTCTGCCTTAATAGCACTAGATACTCAGGGGTAGCATACTGAGAAGAGACTACAGGCCAAGGTGTGGGAGGTGAACCAGTCTCTACCCACCAGCCACTTCATCAGAGGCACCAAGTGAGCCTCTAAAACGGAAGGTGGGTGCTCATGTGAGATGGCCCACGCGGACTCTACTACTGTCTCTTCCACTGTGGCCAGTGACTCAAGAGGTGGCAGCAGACAGTGTCACATACTCAGGACCTCCCACCAAAGTGGCGGAGGCTCCCAGCTATTCAGCCAAGGCCAAGAGGACCTTGGTGTCACAGATGGCATCTGTAAGGAAGGGCAGGAGCTAACTTCTGGGTCATTCAATGACAAAGGCCAAGGCCATGGTGGAGAGCATCTTGATACAATTGAGACAGAGCTAAGCGTCCTCATCACACAGCTCATCTATGAGCACCATGGTGGGGTAGAGCGAATCGTTGCCGTTGACAGCTGCCGTCTTGGCTCCTTGGCATTTCTTTTTAAAAAGAAGAGAAAAAGGTCAGCAGTCTATGTTTTACTTATGTTTGTTTGTAAATACACACACTGTACTAGAAGCATGACATTCAGAAAGAAGCTGACAGTAAGACGGATAGGGAGGTTGGTTACTGACTGTGTATTCGCCTTACATCTCTGAGGGAACGTGGAACCAGCAATGACTGTGTGTTTGTGTCTCCAAGCCTAGCCCACAGGTTAGCTTACATCAGGTTAGTTTACTGTGAGGAACACAGTATTGTATAACATCATACAAAGTGAGCAGAGACAGGGCCCATGAAATCACAAGTACAAAGTACTTGTTACTGTTCCACCTGGTCACCCAACCAGGTGTCCTGTGTGTCTAAAAGCCACACAGAAAGACAAAATGGAGTATGTTTGGGGTGGGGCGAAGAGAGTGAGGTATTGGCAGCCCATGTGCGAAGGAGATTGAAGGAAACATGGGTAAGATTGGATACAAGTTGGGTTTTCAGCTGTTTGAAGAGTTGGCTTGTAGAGGAAAGGACACTATATCGTGCATTGTCTTAGGAATAAGACACAGGAGGCTGTTGTATGGAGGAAAATGCAGGGGCTTCAGCCAGAGTGAGCAAATACCTGCTAGAGGTCTTCTGAGTCCCCTTCCCCATGCTCTCTGTGACGAGAGTAACACCACACACTATGATATAGAGAAGATCAAACACAGTAAAGCACAAACCAGCAATTTGCAAATTGTTTCCAAACTGAGCCTTTTACTGGGATACATATATGTGTGTGCGTGTGTGTGTTTATATATGCACATACATAGCATATTAATGTATTAATAAATTACATATATAATAAGATAAGATATATTATGTATATGTGGTGGTTTGAATATGCTTGGACCAGGGAGTGGCACTATTAGCAAGTGTGACCTTGTTGGAGTAGGTGTGGCCTTGTTGGAAGAAATGTGTCACTGTGGTTGTGGACTTTGAGACCCTCTTCCTAGCTGTCTGGAAGACAGTCTTTTCTCCTGGCTACCTGGGATCAAGATGTAGAGCTCTCAGCTCCTTCTCCAGCACCAGGTCTTCCTAGATGCTGCCATGTTCCCCCTTGATGATAATGGACTGAACCTTTGAACCTTTAAGCCAGCCCCAATTAAATGGTGTCCTTTGTAAGAGTTGCCTTGGTCATGGTGTCTCTTCCCAGCAATAAGACCCTAAGTAAGACAGAATATATTAACTATTTATCTATTCAGATGCTGTGACAGGTTAAACTATTCTCTCTGATAGGGAGGACTCAGCTATTGGTAATTTTAGTATAATTTAATTGAATTATTTAGACAGGATCTTACATATCTCAAGCTGGCTTCAAACTCGTTATATAGCTAAAGATGATCTTGACATCTGGATTCTCTTGCCTTTGCCCCCTGAGAGCTGGGTTTCAGGCATGCACCATCACAACTGGAGTATGTGGTTCTGGGAATTGTATCAAGATCCTCATGCAGCCTTAGGTAAGCCTACCAACTAAGCTTTGTCCCTGGGCCTCATTGGTAATATTTAGAATTACCAAGTAGTTCTTTTGGTTAGCCATTGACTGGTTCTACAGAAATCACAGCTGTGAAGTAATAATTGGGGCCAGGGTGATTGTAGAAGAAATCTTGATTTGAAGCCGATTCTTGTGGCCAATTGTCTTGGGGCTCATTAGCTTACATTCATAGATAAAGGCTGTGACTGGGAAGTTTCAAAATGAAATTCAGAAAGCGTGGCCCGTCTGCAGCACGAGGAAAGCTAAAGATGGCTTAAGGAACATCATCTTTCTCCAGGCACGCGCTAAGCAGTCCAGGACTGAGTAGCCACTGTCCTTTCTCCTGGGAAATCCCAGATGGGAAGGATCAACCCACAAAGCATTTCTGGCCCTCACGGATGCCCAAGAAAAGGTGCTAAGGAAACTTTCTCAACCCTTGGCAGATTCAACCACTTATGATTTTATTACCCACGGCTTCGTCATGTGATTGACTTGATGTACCCTTAAAGAAGTGCTGCCTAGAGACTGGTTCTTAGTGTGGGTCACGGGACTCTGCTCATGCCCACTTCTACTTTGTTTTCTTGGTAACTGAAGCTGGCTGGTCGCATGCTGAGCTCACTGAGCCGGCTAATGGCAGGGCTGTGGGATGTACAGGAAGGGCACCAGGTAGACAGTCAGATGCAAAGACATTTGGGCAGCCAGAGATGCTGAGCAAAGCTTAAAGAGAAAAAATAGATCACCACAAAGCTCTTTGCTTACTCCAGCCCTCTTCCCCACGACCACAGAGGGAAGAAGCCAAGGCTGAGTCCTCCGTCACAGCTGCACATGTCCCGTGACTCAGCACCTCGCTCGAGGCTAATGTGGAGTCTTTAGGATAAGGAAGTGGGTGGTCCTAGTCTGCTCTGCATGGTCAGGTCACTCACTCGGCATTGGCAAACTCAGAGCTGGGTTTGGGGATTTCAAGAGCGGCAAGGTCAGAAGGTCAAAGCCTGGAAGAGTCTGCAGATGAAGACAAGCAAGGAGCTTCCGGTTCCAGGTCTCCAAGGGAGGCCGACTGAGGCTTCAACCATAAGATGGACTTCGGGAGATATAACTAGGATTTCTTTGTGTGGTTCTGAGGACAGAACTGAGCTCAGGGTCAGCCCTTACAGGAGCAGGGAGCTCCATCAAAAATGGCTTTCCTAAAGAATGAATTGCTTGCAAGGGAGGTAGCCAGTTCTCAGGTTGGGAGCATCCAAAAATAGAAGCAGGAAAACCCCTGGCGGGGACCCTGAGAGACAAGTAGGAAGAGGATCTTGGGTGAAGGTCAGAGCGGTGGCCTTCTGCAGTTTCCCTAGAATACTGAAAACCTAGGGCTGGAGAGACGAGGTAGTTGGTAAGACAGAAGCATGAGGATCTGAATTGGATCCCTGGTACCTGTGTACAACATGGCCCATACTCATAAACCCAGAGCTGGGAGGGTAGAGTTGGGATCCTACAGATTGTTGGGCAGCTGGTGAGTTCCATACCAGTAAGCGAGCCTGCCTAAGGTACAAACAGTTGGATGGTGTAACATCTGAGGTCATCCTGTGGTCTCACGCATGCACGTGTATGCATTTGCGCACACACACACACACACACACACACACACACACACACAAATCAAGAGGTGCATTCAAGATTTGTGTCAGTTTGCTTAAAGCTGAATTCCCAAGCTTACGAGGTCTGGGAACAGGAGAAAAGTGACCACTTGTAATTGTGGCGGGGACATCCTTATCTCCCTCTCCCCAGATCTCCCTCTGCTAAGGCACATCTCCCTGCCTGATTACCAAAGGACGACTTTTATAGACACTGCTATTGTACCCTGTCCCTACTACACACAACGGGAGGGAGCTGCTGATCAAAAAAAGTTACAAGGACATCAGTGTCCATGGAAAATGTAGCTGTTACTGATAATTCTTTCTTTTTATTTTTCTTTATAAAGAAAACAAAGAGAAGTTTCGGGGGGGGGGGCATTCCTCCAAGTTTCTGTTGACTCTGCTTTTCTGGTTAGTTATCTTCCCAAACTTGGCATTGAACCAGATTAGGCTAAAGGAAGTCTTAGAGAGGGCTCATTTCAGATTCATCTGCCCCAGACTGAAGAAACTAAGGCCCGAGGGCAGAGTGGTTTGTCTAAAGGCACTGGATGCCTCGGGGCACAGCTGGGACTGAAGCCAGCCTTAGCCCACTTCTGACCAAGCCTAGACATTTCCAGTAGGCTGCCTTTTGGGAAAGGACCAAATCACCATAGCCTCTGGGCCTTGGGCAAATGGAAATCTGGCCTCATGGCTGTTCCTTTAAAGATGTGAGAGGGAAGCTCGGCCCTCGACCACAGGTTTCTCCTTCAAGCCAGTTTTCTTTTACATTGTTTTCAAGGTCTGCCGCCCAAACGGCGGTGCTGCCTACATGGGTTCCTCGCTATTGCCTGACAAATGTTCCAGGGTCCAGAGTGGGAAGCTTGGCTTCTCCCCCAAGAAGTAGCATGGTGGGGGCTTCTAGGTTGTTTCTCCTTTCCAGAGATGCCTGTAACAGATGTTTCCGCTCTTAGCCGAAAGCAGCTAGGAATCCTCTTAGCACCTCTGGACACAGCTACTTAATCAGCAGGGCTCCATGGAGAACTTCCACTATAGCTTCTTGTTCAGGAACCAATGTGAAGGCCAAGTCTGAGACAAGTAGTTTTTGTCTAAAAATTTGTCCAGTGCTAGTGAAGCCCACCCTGCCTGACTGGGTCCCAAGTGGGTAAGAACCATGTTTAGGTTTTATGCATCTCAGAGACAGGGGAGGCCTTCTAGGTTATCTCATTCTTAACCCGTTTCTGATTCCTTCATCTGTCTGCCAAGGAACCGGCAGCCCAGTGCAGCATTTAGGGAGCCAGGTACTTCATGTATGCTCTTCCCTAGAAGATGCCTGTGCCATCTTCAGTTTCTTTTACTCTTCCATTAAAATAGGAACAAAGAAAAGGAGTGCAGTAATGGGTTAATGTGAAAGATGAACGTGGGCGTCGGGCGGTGGAATCCTGAACCTGTTTGGGGCTAGGAGCGGGCCAGAGTAGAGTGTGGATTCCTCTTCCCTTAAGGCTCTTCTGTTGGGGCCTGGCTGAGCCCTTAGGAGAGAATAGAACAGCCATCAATCTAGCTAGAGGCCCTCAGGCAACCAGCGCGGTCATTTGTGATGCCCCTGCGCCCCCTGGTGCCCCCCGCTGGGTGCTGCGCCTCTCGGTCCCCCCCCCGCCCCCCCAGGCTTCCAGAAAGCTCCTAGTGCATTCCCCGGCATTCTCTGGGCGTGAGTCACGCAGGTTTGCAGCCAGCCCCAAAGGGGGGGGTGTACTTGAGCAGAGCGCTATAAATAGGGCGCTTCCCCGGTGCTCACCACCCGCGTCACCAGGAGGAGCGCACTGGAGCCAAGCCGCAGACCGGTGAGACAGCTGCACCTTTTCTACCCCAACACCGAAGGCACACCGGCAGGGATGGGAGGGCAAGGGTAGGAGCCAGGTAGAGAGCTGCCGTGGGTAAGTGGGAGGTGGCTAGAGCCCCATCACCAGGCAGTCGAGCTCGGGGTAGGGGGTGCACGCTGGCTCAGATTCAGGAGCCCCCCTCCCCCCGTGTCTTTTAACCCGCATCACAATTCCAAGGCTATTCAATAGGCCACATGCAAAGATCTTCCTTTTGCAAAAATGGGGAAACTGAGACGTGAAGCCTGCAGTGAGATGGGGAAGGCGCAGGGCGCTAGTGGCTGAACGCCGCGAGTAGGTGCGGATCTCTGTAGTGGCTGTTGTCTTACCTGCATGAGTCATTGCATTTGGACCTTCCCTCCAGCTCCCGGGACAGCGCATAATAAATTAGATGTTGTGTATTTAAAAAGACGTGCTGCAGCCATCGAGACCTGCTTTACTGAACAGAATGCATGCATTCAGTTCTTTAGAGAAATGCTTCCCCAGGCCTGAGACGTCTGATCCCACCGGATCATTTTATAGATGGTAATCTGAGGACTGGAGACGATAAGAGGTTCAGCCTCCAAACGTTCTCTGAATGAGAAACTGAAGCCCTTAGGCTTTCCAGAATTTCTAGACCCAGTTTTAAAAAACGGTGCTGGTGCTGTTTTTAAAGGACAAAGTTAGGAATTCAAGAGTTCATACAAGTTCTCTAACAGGAAGCTCTTGGGACAATACCATTTAGTGCCTGACCTTGTGAGAATAAGAAAACAAACCGCAAATGGTAGTTGGTGGAATATTAGGCAGCAGCAAATGTGTGACTTTAAAAAATATTTGAAAACAGGACCTATGATGGCATTGTTTATAAAAATGCATTGAAAGAAAAGGAGAAAATATGCCACAATGGAAGAGGCTGTGTTTTCTTACTAGATAAGGTGGTCCTTGGCCCTGGTGGGGCTGTTGTACGCAGGATAGTTGGCAGCCAGGCAGTAGGCCAGCCTCCAAATGATGACAGGAAGTGAGTCAGTGTAGAGGGAAGGCAGCGGGCTGAGCCGTGTTGTCCTCGGACCAACAGCACCACAGCACTTAGAAGCTTGGGAGACAAACAGATTCTGACCAGAGACAGTATTACCGGCAGACCTCAGGGGAGTCTATTCTTAGATTTACAGAATAGAGGATCGCTTCTTTGAGATATCAGGCCCATTTTACAGATAAAGAAACAGAGGCTGGGAGACTTTTGTTGTCAAGGAAATAAGCTGGGAGGCGAATGACTTTTGTTGTCAAAGAAAGAATATTAAAATGAGGTTTTGGAGGGCTGTGTTCTTTCCCGGGGTGACCACTGGCTTGCAGTGTGTCTTGAGAAGCCCAACAGGTGTCTTAGAAGTGCTGAGGCTGTCTGTCTAGACCCCAGGCTCCTTACAGCTCATCTTGCTACTGCTTCCCCTCCCATTCAGTGACCTTCCTTGCTGCCTGCTTCCTCTTCTGGGCATGGTACTGTCCTCACATCAGAAGTTATTTCCAAGGCAGTTAAATGGTTTTTCCAAAAATGGTCACACTTGAGGCCTCTCCCACCTACAGATATCTCCGTGGCTTTGTCTCTGATGTGGCAAGGGGTCTGTCCCTGCCTGGGGCATTTCAGGCCTCAGTGAGCACCTGGGAGGTCTATGAGATCAGGGCCATCCTGGTGGATCATGAACCAGGGTGGCCCAGCCACCCACCCATCCCTGGGAAAGTGCTCGTCTCTTCTCCCACACCACTCCTCTACTCTGTGTGCATAATTACGCCTCAGGAAAGGCCTTGCCTATTAATGATCTGCCCAGTGTCCTGATGGGCCTGCCTAGCTGGGAGCAGGTTTTAAGAGCAAGGCATTTCAGGAAAACAGATCGCTCCCCTTTCCCTGTTCTTGTGGCTGTAGGAAGCTGGTGAGCCCAGATAAGCCATTCTGGGCAGGGTTAGAGATGCAAGATGGGTGTGTGTGTGTGTGTGTGTGTGTGTGTGTGTGTGTGTGTGTGTGTGTGCGTGCTCTTTATGCAACCAATCCAGCTTCTGGGAAAGGACCCATTGTGTAATACTGGGGCTTCGGCCTGTGTCCCCTGGCTCAGGGCCGCCGGCCCAGTGGTGGCTGGGGCACCTTGGCAGAGCATGCTAGTTCAGGCTTAGAGGGAGCAGGCATGTGAAAGGGATTTGCTGGAGCCAATGGGCTTGTCCTCCTGAAGGGGCTTTCCTGGGGGCTCACTGCTAATCTCTGGCTTTGTCCTTCCCTTTTCTAGCGCTGCCTTCTCTACAGTCCTAAACAGTCCCTCCCTTCCCTTTTTGCTTTTACCCAACTCCCCTCCCCAGTCCATACTCAGCCTGGCATAAGCTTCACCCTGAGATGGTGCATTGGGTTGAATTTCCTGTGCTGATGGAAGGGCGTGCATATTACCACGGACTCCTGAAAAGCACACTTAGACAGCCTCGGGAGGCTGAGGCCTCCCCTAAGGGGAGCCCAGGGCTGTGTTGTGAGTGGGGTTCAGTCCCATGGAAGGGATTGGCGAGGCGTGTTTGCACGCTTCAGGAGAGGCATCTTTAGCATTTGGCATGTTAAATATGCTTTGGAGACAAAGAGGTCTGGATGCAGGAAACTTATCTGCCCTGCCTCGGGGATTTATGGGAAGAAAGGACTCAGCTTGGAGCTTGTCCCTTCCAACTCCAGATAGCCTGGGTCCTCTGTGCGGCTGAACCATGGTTCTTCCCAGGGCCCCGCTGCCTCTATTGTCTTTTGAAGGCATGAATTTAATCTTGTTTTTGTCCCCACGTTCTTCAGAAGTAAACTGCAGTGATGCCAGATGGGGAAACAGATGAGGGCCACGAGTTCCAATCCCATCCCACCTCCCCTCTCAGGAGCAGAAAACCCCTAAGCTTCCCAGAGGTTACCATGACATTCTGCTGTTCTTTGCAGGACTCCAGACTCCAAGGAGGCCACACCATGAAGATTCTCCTGCTGTGTGTGGCACTGCTGCTGACCTGGGACAATGGCATGGTCCTGGGAGAGCAGGAGTTCTCTGACAATGAGCTCCAAGGTAGACTAAACTGCTGTCCCTCTGGTGGGCCTGGGCAGGGCCGCCCCTAAGTTCAGTCCCTAAGTGCTGAGGGCTGTTTGATACTGCACCCTGGGACTGTCCATGTCCTCTGCACTCTCAGAGTCTCTAAGCTCTAGCTCCTGCCTTGGTGTTTTTGTGGTCAGATGCCTTCTAGACATTGGCCTCTGTCTCAAGCTTCTCTGTTGGCTGCATGTCATACCTTTGTTTCCTCTAGGTCCCCTTACCTGGCTCTCCTATTCTTCTCTCAAAGCTGTGTCCAGACCCTTTGAAAGTTTGTCAGTCTCCCCTTTGTGTGACAACCAGAGTTCTTACCAATGTGTCTCCAAGCTGATTTCCCCCTGGAAACCTTGCTCTACCAGTTTCCTTCTCTGGAAAAGGGCAGCATAGTTCAACATGAAGCAGTCAACTGAGAGCGTTCTCTCCCTTCCTCCCCATCTTCTATCGCTTTTCTGGAAACCCGCCTTTCCTCCCTCCCTCTCTCCTAATCTCCCGCTCATAGCTGACCAGTTCTGTGGGAATTTCATTAAAAATAATATGATCTGACTCTCTGATATGGGTATGCTTGGTGAAATGACTGTTGTGGTCAAGCACTTAGCTGCCCAGCACCTCAACTTATTGTTGGGTTCAGACACGTGAGATGCATTATTCACTTAGCGCACTTCAAGGGTAGAACGCATTATCAACCACGAGCTCTGCTCGGACCATGGACCTTCAGGCTCAGTCGTGCGGCTACAGCATTGAGACTCTTGCCCTTGGCTCAGCAGACCCCCCCCTCCCCCGCACCCATGCCCTTCTGTTTGGAAGTGTTTGGCAGGCATCAGGTAGAACACAGCGGAGGTGTGGGAAATGGCACTTGACACAGGATAAGTAAGTGGTACCTCGTGACATAATGTGTCATTGCCTTGTCACCAGGGCTGAGTCTTGGTTACGGTCTCCATGGTGAATGCAGCTCTTCATTTATCTCCATGGTGTTTGGTGCCAAGTCACTCATCTTCTGGTCACCATCACCTGACACTGTGCATTGCAGCAAAGAAGTGCCAAGACTGGGTTAACCTGAATGTCACAAAGATCGTGTCCAAAATGGCACTTTTATTATATTTTGATGCTTAGGTTAACTATCTTTTTTTTTTTCTGTTTTCCTTGAAATATCCTCTGTGGCCATTGGCTCCCCAGGGTGGCATGGTGGGGTCAGTCATACATAGTATGGCTGCCCTCTTTGCACCACTCCTGTGCTTCTGAGCTGTGACTCAGGGTCTACCATGGACCCTTTGATGAGACCAAGGGACAGGACTGAGGCCACAGGACTGCCACAGGCTGGGGGTAGTAGTGACAGCATCTCAGCTTGACAGCCCCCAGCACTCCCATCAGAGCATGGCTTTCTCACCGTCCCGCCGGCTTCCAGGCTATTTCTCCAGCCATTTCTTCCCTTCTCAACTCACTGTACCTTCCTGTCTCTCACAGAACTGTCCACTCAAGGAAGCAGGTATGTTAATAAGGAGATTCAGAACGCCGTCCAGGGGGTGAAGCACATAAAGACCCTCATAGAAAAAACCAACGCAGAGCGCAAGTCCCTGCTCAACAGTTTAGAGGAAGCCAAGAAGAAGAAAGAGGTAGGGCCAAGCCTTGACCGAGCCCTGGCTCTCGCTGCTGGAACACGGTGGGCAGGTGCCTTGCTGGGTTGCCATGGTGTCCTGGTGCAGTCTTTGCAGGGCTTTGCTAATGCTGGGCCAGACTAAGGAGCCAGGAAAAGTACATTCGCTTGTGGAGCCGCAGGGCTGAGGTCTTGGATCGGGTTTCCTTGCAAGTCTGGCCCAGGGCCTGAAGCCAAGATTCATTTCAATAGGTTTTTCTAACCCTTGCTGTGTGTAGGGCCTGGTGCAGGACTCGGGAGAGGGGTCATGGCAGCACCTGGCCACTTCCCACCACTCTTTTCTTCTGTATTCAAAATGGCTTTTAACATGAATGTGCTTATGGCAATATTTTAAAGTTAACGTAAAATCCTCATGATCTATCCTTAGACATCCATTCATCCCCACTCAGCTCCGGGGGTGGGGTTGGGGACCGTTTTCAAAGCCCTTAGCTGAGGCTGAGGTTATGGGTAGAACCAGGCCCTCTATAGATTGTCCCTGCCTGTGATAATGCTTACTTTATAAATTACAGACAGTAGGGTAGGAGCAGCAATGATGACGTAGACTAGTTACAATGTTACACCAAAAAAAAGGTTATGCAGATGCAATTTCTCCCACTCTCAGAGTATCTCAGTTCCTCAGCCTCAGCAACACTATTTTTAGACTGTGGTTGACCATGGGTAGCTGAGAACTGATAACGGGGGACTGCCCTGTTACCATTTGTTTAACTTGCTTTTTCTACATGTGGACGTCTATGTTGACCCTGGTACACACACACACACACACACACACACACACACACACACACGAACACACGAACACATGAACACACATACTAGAACTGATACACAGATCCATCCACTCATTTATTTTCCATATCTTTATGTAGATGTACACATTTGCTGTAAACTAATATTTCTTCAGGTGGAGAATTTAAATTTTTTATTTTGGTGATCCCTGGAGCCAATAATTGGGTTGGGGGCATGGTAATGGGGTTGTGGTCGATTTGACTTCAGGTTGGAAAGCTTTGATTTGCACATCAGGGGCCACGGTTCTAATAGAAAGAGAAGACTGGCCTCTCTGGGGAGATGAGAAGAGACAGTGAGGTGGCATAAGGGAGAGATGGGGCCTGAAGAAGAGACAGTCAGAGCAGCAAATCAGAGCTGACAGGGAAAACTTAGAGAACGGCTGGGCCTTGAAGGATGAGAGGCCCCTGTGAGCGGTGTGGGGACGCCATGACGGATGGGCTAGAGCAAAGCTGTGGGCTGAGTAGCACCTTGTACACAGATGGGAGAGATCGGCTGGGTCTCTGTGTGGGTCACCTGGCCTTGTCATCTCCCTGAAGGGTGCTCTAGATGACACCAGGGATTCTGAAATGAAGCTGAAGGCTTTCCCGGAAGTGTGTAATGAGACCATGATGGCCCTCTGGGAAGAGTGTAAGCCCTGCCTGAAGCACACCTGCATGAAGTTCTACGCACGCGTCTGCAGGAGCGGCTCGGGGCTGGTTGGCCGCCAGGTGAGAAGGAGACATGTCCATGGCCTGGGTTCTGGATGGGGAGTGTGGAGAATCCACGAAATAGGCCTCACTCCATATACTGGGTACAGTTGATTAGCGTTGCTTGACTGCATGCCTTTCTAGTGTGGTGGTTGATTGGTGATGTCTGACACGAGTACACATGTAGCCAATCATCATGGGTATGCATGACAGTCTTACAAGACCTTTAACCAGCTGGGTAAAATGGCCTCATGGTATGGTAGAACCCCATGCTCATACAGGAAAGGGGGACTAAGAATATTTAGTATATTTGCATCAATTCTATCCCTACCTGTGAGCTTCACTGGTTGGGACTCAGTGAAACTCACTGTTTCCTGAAGGCTGAGCGGCCAAGTGGGAGCCGCTGTCCTTCATGGCCAAATATGAGCCCTCTGAGTTTCCCCGTGAGAGGTGGCTGCAGGGCCTGACAGGGTATTCAGGAGGCAGAACAGCAGGAACTTGGGTGAGCTGCTGTGTGGTCCCAGGGTGAGGCAGGCTGGGGTGCACAAGGCCTTACTGTACTTCTCTGGGTCCCAGCTAGAGGAGTTTCTGAACCAGAGCTCACCCTTCTACTTCTGGATGAACGGAGACCGCATCGACTCCCTGCTGGAGAGTGACCGGCAGCAGAGCCAAGTCCTAGATGCTATGCAGGACAGCTTCACTCGGGCGTCTGGCATCATAGATACGCTTTTCCAGGACCGGTTCTTCACCCATGAGCCCCAGGACACCCACCATTTCTCCCCCATGGGCTTCCCACACAAGAGGCCTCATTTCTTGTACCCCAAGTCCCGCTTGGTCCGCAGCCTCATGCCTCTCTCCCACTACGGGCCTCTGAGCTTCCACAACATGTTCCAGCCTTTCTTTGATATGATACACCAGGCTCAACAGGCCATGGACGTCCAGCTCCATAGCCCAGCCTTACAGTTCCCGGACGTGGACTTCTTAAAAGGTCAGAAAGCAATTGTTGTCTTTCCAAGATGGAATGGGAGTCTCCAAGATGTTTAGGCTCTGCTAGGGCTTGACATGTGCTGGTTTTATGTTCCGCAGCCCCTGAGGCTGGTATTTTCCCCCATTTGCAGGGTAAAGGAGCTAGGATGGGGGTAAAGCAATGCAGAAGGCAAACTGGGACCCAGTTCAATCTCGCACTTGTAGAGCTTGGAGCCTGTGTTCTTTACAGCCAGCTCAGGGTGTGATCCAGCTGTACCTCCTCTAGGACCCTGGCTTTTCTTTCTTGGGAACTTTTGAGGGTGTGGTGTTGGAGGCCTGCCTTTCCAGGCAGTGGGTCTGCGTCATCTTAAAGAAGATGGTCATGACTGCGGCCTAAGCATGTAACACCTGTAAGGATGAAATGTGATGTGGACACGAGAAACCCGTGTCTGAGGAGTGATTTTCTTCATCAGTGTGTGTCCTAATGCCGTGTCCTGCACGGTATGGTTTGCATGAGAAACATAAGAAGGCCTGGCACCCAATTCACGTCTCTTGTAGCTCTGTTATCCAAGGATGGTGTATGTTGTCAGGACACACTTGTGCTTTCTGGGGCTTGATGGCCAGTTAGGGAGTACCGCCAGCCAAGGAGAATGAAGAACAGCCACGATGCCAGAAGGCACACAGCTGAGGGAATGTGTGAGATCTCCTCAGAGGGAGATGGCGAGAAGGCAGGCAGTACCTGCTAAGAGCCATGGGAATATGGTTAGGGAGCCCCAGGGAAATCGCATGTCTGCAAGCGAACGACTAAGCTGCGTCTTGCCTGACCACAGCGCTGAGCAGGTGTGGGGGACTCGGGGGTGGGTGTCCTTCCAATGTGCCATATGCCTCATTCTGCGCCCCTTTCTCCTCATGTGTCCAGAAGGTGAAGATGACCGCACAGTGTGCAAGGAGATCCGCCATAACTCCACAGGATGCCTGAAGATGAAGGGCCAGTGTGAGAAGTGCCAAGAGATCTTGTCTGTGGGTGAGTCGGGAACCAGTCTATAATCTGGGCATCTGACTAAGGGTCACCAGTGACTAACTGGTACTGTCCTTCAGAGACTAGTTCTCTGCCTGTGAGCTGTAGTCCCTGGGAGACTCCTCCCCGGTGCATAGCTTACTATGCTCATATCTACACCTTCATTATTTGGGAGCTGGGGTAGAACCCGTGCCTCATGCATGCTGGGTGAGTGCTGTACCATTGAGCCACACCAGTTTTACTTAGAATCAAATCCAGGGGCAGATTTTTCTCAAGTAGATGAGGTCTGTCTAAAGCACCCACCACCACCCTGGTGGCTCATGGCAAACCTGCAGCCCGAGGTGGATATCTCCATAGAATTTAACTGTAGCCACCAGCAATCTGCAGCTCATTCCCCTGGTTGCTTTGTTCCACAGTGCCAAGTACAGTAGACTCTGCTTTTTAACTTTAGATTATGAAATCTTTGACAGCATGCATTTTGTTTAATCAGTGTTCCACATGCCTGGCACTGTTGTGAACATGTCACAGGTGTTTGTTCGCAGAATGATCTTGTGAGCCTGGTTCAGCTTTCTTTACATCTTGCAGAATGGCTACATGACTTATCTAAGATTACATGACACGAGACATCTCACTTAGGCTGTGCTCAGGAACAGCCTGCTGGGGTTTCTCCCTGGGAACCCTGAGCTATGTCCTTGTGATGGTGGTCCTTGATATCCTGGCCACGTTCCTTTTGGTTGATTAGCCCCTCAGAAAGGAACTGTTTTCCTTCATCGGCTCCCCAGTCAGTCTGGGTATGGCGGCGGCACATCCCTATAGTACCAACATCTGGGAGGCTGAGGAAGGAGGGTGGTGACTCTGAGGCCAGTCTTGGCTACATAGCAAGGTTCTGTCTCCCACCGATTTGTCAGGTCTGGCGGTCAATCAAATGTCTCTGCTTTCAGTCCGGTCTTACAGTGGCTCACGGTGTACAGCGCTTCCTGCTCAGATCACACGGAGTTAATCGTCCTCTTCGTTGTTCCGTCCTATGTGTAGTTGGCAGGGACAGACGTTCAGAGTCTGGTTAAATATTCCCAGCCTCACTCCTGCAATGTTAGGAGCCCAGGAAAGATATATTAGTGCTTTCAAAGGTTATAGTGTGAAATTATAAACAAATATGTACCCACACCGGCAGGCTGACCCCCAGGAAACCGTCAGGGATCTCTTCCATCAGGCTTAGTGACCCTCTCAACAGTCACCGTTTCTGTCACCCGCTAGCTTCTGTGTACGGTGCTTACAATGACAGGGAGGCTCCACAGGGACCTCTCACCTGGGACAACTTGACTCAGCCCTGCAGGTGGACCCGAACATGGCTGAGCATTTAACATTTTTGGCTTCTACCTGCCATGTGCCAAGAGACAATCAGAAATATCTTCAGAACGTCTGGAATGTCCCCTGGTGGGTAGTGTGGTCCCAGGTTGAGAACCACGGTTCTACACCGTCGGTCCCCTCCAGGACTCTTCCTTGTTTGGGCTAAGAGTAAGGGTACTCAGGCTATTCCTCGAAGATCTCTTCTCATCTGTGCTGCTTGTCTTTAATCCTCTTTCTTGCCCCATGCAACATTTTATCTTATTTAGTATGAACGATTGCAGCTGTCACGTGGGGCACAGAGGCTCCCTTGTCTTGCTTAGTTTTGATACACAGACTCTCCTAGACGTTTTAAAAATAGTAGAGGAGGGGGTTTTCAGAAAAAATGGTTTTCAGAAAACATGGGCATTTTGTAGGACCCAGATGCCTGATACCTGCAATGTACTCATGGACCAGAGGGAAGACACCAGTTTTCCTGTTTTCTGCAGGAGTCTTCCTGGCCAGCTGTGGGTGGACAGGGGCAGGCAAGGACTGACCCTCAGGCACCGGACGCCTGTGTTTTGTAGCCTAGAAACCTGGCTGTCTCTTCTGCAGCTTGGGTTCTGGGAAAATGGTATTGTGAAATTTCTCAAATATGTTCCAAAATAAGCTTGGAGAATGTTCTAGAACCAGGGTCTCAGGGGAGGAAGAGCTCAGGTTGAGGAGCTGAAGATGCGGGTTCAGTCCTGGTTCCAGAGATTGCTTCCCCTCTAGATCTGGGCAAGTTCCTTACTTCCAAAAACCTGTTTCATGACTGGTAAATCAGGAGTGTTGATGCTTATGTCAAGCCCAGCATACTTTGAGGCACACAGTAGGTCCACCTAAGGAAATAATGCTCTTCTCTGTGGAGTGTCCAGTGCAACAGTAGCTTCCTTCTACTTGGAAATGAGCTAAGGGGGGAGCTAAGGGAACGAGAATAACTCTAGGTCTGAGAACATGGAGTAGTTGGTGTCAGTACTCTCCAGAACATGGTCAGTGGCATTGTGACAGGTCACCAAGATTGGTCATGCCTACCACCCAGAGAGGATTCAACTACACTGCTCCAACACAGCCTAGCATGGGCACTATTGCCTCCCAAAGCGTGAAGGGAGCAGCCTCTTGATTTCCATGTCAGGGGCACTGTTCTGTGGGAACTGTAAGAACTGGTTTGTAGACTTCCATTGAAGAGCTCCTCTGCTTCAGATCCCAGTGGCTGGAGCTGGTCCCCAAGGGCATTTCCACCCCCCTTAACATCTCTCATGCTTCTGCCTTCTGCTTCTTTCTTCCCTGGCCAGACTGTTCGACCAACAATCCTGCCCAGGCTAACCTGCGCCAGGAGCTAAATGACTCGCTCCAGGTGGCTGAGAGGCTGACCCAGCAGTACAACGAGCTGCTTCATTCCCTCCAGTCCAAGATGCTCAACACCTCATCCCTGCTGGAACAGCTGAACGACCAGTTCAGCTGGGTGTCCCAGCTGGCTAACCTCACACAGGGCGATGAACAGTACCTTCGGGTCTCCACAGTGAGTAGTATCCCAGTTATTTGATGAGGCTAAGGCCCACGAGTGATCCAGAGGTGATGGATGCCTCTTAGAGGTGCCGTGGGACAAAGGTTTACACCAGCAGGAACTGGGAAAACCATACGTGCGTTGTAGCATTGAAATGCCTTCACCCCTCGAGGTCAGATATCCAAGTCTCATTTCCAAGATGAGGAAAGAGAGAGGTTCTGTGGCTTGCTAAGTAGAGGGAACTTTGGGCAGCTTCCCTGAGTCAGCCTGTCAGCTGCTGCTTTCTGCCCAGGGCCATGCTGAGTGCCGCATGAATTAGTGTTAGCCAGTGAGAACGGCTTCCTTTAGTGCTCACAGCCCCCCTCGTCCTCTTTCCACCATAGACTGGCTAGCATTTGTACAAAGCAAATGTTGGGGCCAGGTGTCGTGGTGAGTGTCTGTAAGCCAGCACCAAAGAAACTGAGGCAGGAAAGTGGAGATCTTGAGCCCGGGCTGGCCTATACAGTGAAGGCCTCTCTCAAACAAGGCAAAACAAGAAAATAAGACAAGAAGAAAACATTTGACAATCATTTCAAGTTTCTGGGGTGCCTACTTGGCTAGTCGGTTTTCAAATAACATCTGTCCCTTCAAATCGAGATAGTTTTGCTCAGAATTCTCTGAACATCTTGAGTAGCAATAGGTAACCTGGAGCTCCATACTTGGTTGCAGGGGCAAAGAGAAGGGCACGCTCTGTAGACATCGTGCAGAGACACTTCTCCTGCCTTCTTCTAGGTGACAACCCATTCTTCTGACTCAGAGGTCCCCTCTCGGGTCACTGAGGTGGTGGTGAAGCTGTTTGACTCTGACCCCATCACAGTGGTGTTACCAGAAGACGTCTCCAAGGATAACCCTAAGTTTATGGACACAGTGGCAGAGAAAGCGCTACAGGAATACCGCAGGAAAAGCCGGTAAGCGGGCAGCCTTTCTGTGACCCTGAGGGCTGATAAACAAGTCTTTCTAAACAAGACCCTGGAGGGCTGGAAAGTCCGAAGGAGCCCAGAGAAGGAGCAAAATATGCATTCTGGATGCAGGGCCTATCCCCGAGGCCAGACCCCACGGGTGAGCTAGGAAAACCCCCTGGGGATTTTATTTTCTTTGCTCTGGGAAACATTTTTCCTCAGTGGCCAGGATGTGGGTGTTGGTGGCTGCTTCTTGGGGGATATTGATTCTCTTCTCTACTCTCCTTTTTTTTTCCAGCATGGAATGAGACAGAAGCATCGGTTTTCTATATGTAGGAGTCTCAAGGAGGGAATCTCCCAGCTTTCCGAGGTTGCTGCAGACCCCTAGAGAACTCCACATGTCTCCAGGCGCCTAGGCCTCCACCCCAGCAGCCTCTCCTTCCTCTGGGTTCTGTACTCTAATGCCTGCACTTGATGCTCTCGGGAAGAACTGCTTCCCCCACGCAACTAATCCAATAAAGCCACCTTGCGATACGTGTCCCTTGGGCCCGCTTTCATATTTTCATACTTGATTCTCCTGCAGGCCTCACATCTTCATTTGATATGGAGAGAAAACAAGGAAGTAGCTGGGTCAGTTGCTAAAGCGCTTGCCACATAGACATGAGTTTGGTAAAGTCAGGCATGATGGCACCCTCTTGTAACTTAATCTTGGCACCTCAGCGCTCTCAGAGCAGAGGGTCCCTGGAGCTGGTGGGTGGTTGGTGAGCGTCAGGTCCCAGTGAGAGATCTTGTCTCAGAACACAGGTATGAAGAGACCAAAGAATGACACAAGGCCACACATGTAGAAGAAATCTCGAAGTTAACAGCTGAGACTGAATAAGAGTCTCCATATACTGGAGAGTAAAGAGTACTCATGACAACTGGGGGGACCTCTGGCTTTGGGGGAGAGGTTTGTTCCAATAAGCTGCCGAGGTAAATTCCTGAAGCCAGAAACCTTTCCCTCCTACCACAACACTGTCCACGAGTTCTGACAAAGTGGGGCAGTCTCCCAGGGACACATGGGTTAATGTGTAACTGACAATTTCCTGTGGAAACTGCTCAGCAGAAGCCAAATGAAGAGGCAGTTTTCTTGTTGTTTGTAAGAACATGGGAACCTGGGGCACCTTCTGGACCATGGCATCTCCCATCACTGTCCCTCCATACAATCTTTACCTCTCTGTTGGTTTATTTCTCTGCTTACATGGTTCATTCATCCATTGCTCAGTCAGAGCTGTTGGCTTAGCTGCAGTACCAGGTGCTGCCAGCAGGTGACGCTGACAGGCCGTAGGCTACATCTCTATTGAGCACATCTAATGTGTTATCTGCAGGAGTTGAGAGGAGCCATGGTGAGTGACACTGCAGAAATGACAGAGGCCATTTATTGGCTAGTCATGAAGCTAGTAAATAACAGATCCAGAAAACCCAAGGAATTCACCATGGCCTTATAGAGGCCAAGGCTTCTAGCTCAGTGTCCTCTCCAGACCTAGTCTTGCCAGGTATTTTCTGGAAGAGCTTGGTCAATCCGGTATTCACGAGGAAAATGAAGAGACAGTGTAGAACCAGTGAGCACCGAGCCTGTCAGTGAGAGGCTCAAGGTTCAGAATGAACGGTTTGCCTCTGCAGAGGTTTCGTTTCACCTCTGATCCTCATATTCCTGTTGTTCCTCACTGACTATGACTTTACTCCATGATGGCCAAGCAGGGTCAGTGTTTGCACAGATGTTGCCCAGGCTCAGTGACTGATGGTCCAGCAGCGGCTCTGACCATCTCTGACCATCTCTGACCATCTCTGACCCGAGTGGAAGTGGATAAGGATTCATCTAGGCTCGGAATGGAGTTACTATAGGTTGGGGACCACGATCTGACTGCCCTCACCTGAACAGTACTCAGGGGAACAAAGACTATGTCGTGGGTTGGTACTGGGCGCCCTCTGTGACTCCATCTTGTCTCTAGCTTTTCTGAGTGTCCAAGGGCACATCACAGGTGGGGGTGACTGAAGGGCCATTTTTTCCCAGCTCACATTCACAAGGTGCCACGACAACTTTGCCACTGATGTCATATGTATAAGGCCACAGCAACCAACAGGTCCTAAAGATAGAAAGACTTAGTTCTTTGACACTTGAAGGCCTTCACCATAACATGCTACTGCCTTTCTCTGGCTATGTAAAGATATCTTGTGTCTATAATGTCAAGGACATGAAACCAACAACACACATAGGTGGCTCCTTTTTGAAAATTTCTGGAAATGTCTGGGCTTTTCTTAGTCTCTAAAAGGCCTTGTCTCATAGAGAAGACATCACCAGCTTTTAGTGATCTCTGCGTCCCATTGCCTGGTGATGTCATGCCTCTTTGTGGATTCCCTTTCCAAGCCCCCCTTGGCCTGTGTGATTAGTCTCTTTGGAATTTTATTTCTAGCTTCCAATCTCCCATTCTTATGATAGAATCTGTCTTGGGCAAAACCACAGGCAGGGACCTTGCAAGGGACCAGGGGACCTCACTTGCAAATCTGAAGTCAGCCATGGTCTGTTGAGTTCAGTGTCTGCTCCCTTCTCTGAGATATTCAAGGTCAGTTTATTGTCTGGACCATGGCAGGCATACATTAGGTTTAGATTTTCTCCTGTGTATAGCTTGTCCCCTTCTAGGGGACAGCTTGAGGCCTAGTTCAGAGATCTGTAAGAGGCTACCATGAAATGACTAGAGAGATCCCTTCCCCTGACTACTGTGTTCCTTCCCTCTGTTGGCGAGTTTCAGTGACTTTCACCAGTCACCTCTACCAGTCTGCCTTCCTGGAAGGTCACATACAATGTCCTAGTTAAGGCTCCCAGGTGACAGTTTATCCATTCTCTGGTTTTGGTTATCTCCTATTGCTGTGACAAAAAGACCCTAATGAAAGCAACCGAAGGGAGAAAAGATCTTATTCTGGTTGGTAGTTCCAGACACAGCCCAGAGAGCTTCGTCCCCTAATAGTTCCACAACCTCCCCCAAACATCTCCACCACCTGGAGACCAAATGATCAGGCCCGTGAGCCTGTGGGGACATGCACATTTGGGCCACCAAATAGGTGGCCTGGTCAGTTTGTCTGTTTGTCCTATCTTGAGCCACAGACTCCAGAGCATAAGGACCAAATGTCTTCGGCCTCTCAGTGCCCCTGTGTTCAGGTTTGGTAGAAACCTCAGAGTGAGGAACAGGTGACTGCATCCCGTGGGAGGCTCAGCACTCGCCTGGCCCCTCTTTTCCTCATCTGCAGGCCTGCCTGAGGAGTATGGGGACCAGTGGGCATCTGGAGGGAAGTGTAGTTGGTTACTTCTTAACCAAATCCAGCCTGGAGAGCTGATGCTGTACTGCGATTCTAGTAACTCTCCCTTCCCTTCTCCATCCATGGTGGAGCACCCACTGGGCCTCATCGGTCAATGTGATTTCAAATTCTTGCATGCTCTAATGATTACTGCCCACTTTATTCGAGTCCAGGCTTGGCAGACAGGCACACACCTCAATACCCACAAGTTCCCACAGCCAGAGAGGAGGCTAGTGTTTGCCACCAGGAGGTAGAAGAGCTGGTTCCTCAGGTTTCAGGTTCTGCTGATTGGGAAGCTGCCGCCAAGATGGAGCCTAGCCAATGGGAGCTTGGTACAGGAGTAAGAGGAGAAAAATGGAAGGAAGGAGAGAAGACGGATTTAGATGAACAATGCCCTCCAGAGCACAATGTAGGGGCTCAGCACACATCACTCGGGGTCAAAAGGGTGGCACCATGAGAGTCGTCAGGACACCAGCCCAAAGAAAGAATAAATCACATTCATCAGAAGCCAAAACCCCTAAGGACACACAGGTATTCTGGCGATCAGAATGTGTATTTCCAGAACACTGGGTTGGCCAAGAAATCTAGGAATTGAAGAATTAAGGAACTTGGAAGTTTTAGATCTGTCATTGGACCAAGTCCCTTACTGCCTATATGTCTTCCATAGCGTGCTCTGTTGGTGGCGTTTAAGAATTGAAATGTAGATCTAAAATAAACACTGGAAGAGGAGCTCTGTCTCCAGCAGTAGGAGATGCCCTCCCCAGGCTGCTGCTTGGGTCCAGCCTTCTGCTGCAAAACTACCATTTTCTTTCAGGATGAGTCAGTATGAAGTGAAGTGGAGTCCAGTAAGTATAGAAGGAAAGTCCAGGGCTTGTTAAGAAGCGAGGGGGGATTAGGAGGGGGATTGCAACATTTGGGATGTAAATAAATAAAATAATTAATTAAAAAAGAAAAATCCATGCTTGTTTAAGCATGGGAGAGACACACAGTCAAGGAAAGGACAAAAGGATATTTGAGGAAGGGAGGACTTTTCAAGAGTGGAGTCACTTTGGATAATCCCTTTATGAGCAAACTTAATGGAATGGGGGTTATTTGTGAGTTAAAACGGGGTGGGCGGTCCCATGTGTGGATTTTCCCAGAATAGGGTTTACCTCTTTTTGTCCTTTTACGGGATTTTCCAGATATGTTATGGCATCAGATGGATAATGGGAAAGGCAGTCTTACAAGCCCAGTGGTGGAAGGAACCATTATAACGAAGCCAAGGACAGTCAGGAGGTATGCTGGGCCTAGCTGGGTTTGGGTGGCCAAGTTCTTCACTGATTGAATGATACACAACATCCTGATATCAGACAGCTCTGTGGTTTCCCTTTTCTTTAAGCAGCAAGTAGTCAACCTTTCTCCCCATGCTATGCAGCCTGTCTCATCTCCCCCCTCACTCTGGTTGAAGAGTTTAAAGACATTCCCTTTGGTAGCTCGCTTTGAGATATTGACACATTTCTTTACTTCCCCGGGCCTCAATTTCTTCTTGTGTGGAAGGTCAGGGGTGGGGTGAGTTAGACCTGGAGATTTTCAATGCTTTGGGGTTTAGTTTGCTATTATCCCCCCTCAACACACCAAAGATTTATTGTGTATGTATGCATGCCTATGGGTTTGTGCACATAAGTGCAGACACTCAGAGTCTAGAAGAGATAGATAGAGCTTCAGTGGCTGTAAACCTTCTGATCCTGTGCTAGGAATCAAACACAGGTCCTCTACAAGAGTAACACATACTCTTACGCTCTGAGCCCTCTCTCCAGCCACACATTTACTCTTGTTAGCTGCACCAATCTGTTTCAGAGTGCCCTAGAGAAAAACAACAAATGGCTACATCTACAGCAAGGGATTCAGTGTTGGACTTAGGTACTTGTGATTTCACAAGACCCAGTCTGCAAGGCAGCCCGAAGGCTGCAAACTCTGGCTGGAGTCAGTATGGACTCTTGTGGCCCCAAAGCTTCTCCCAGTGGGCATGTCTAAACTTTTGGCTTGTCAACATGGCCCTGCTATCTACAAAAGTTCACACACAAGAAATAGGCAGTCGAGTTATAAAACTAATTTCAAAACTCTTCATATTTTAAGCATCTATACTTAACTGTTCGTTATTCTTGGTGCTAATAGTACTGTGTCATTGTGGTGGCTTTATTTGCCCTTCCTTAATGCAATGATATTGATCATCGATGCACTGATCATTCCCTAAGATGCAATGACATTGAACGTGTCTTTATGTGTTCACTGGCCTTGTTCATTTCTCTCTGCTGTAGAGAAATATCTATCCAAGTCCTTTGCCCCTATGCTGATCTGGCAATTCTGTTGGTAAGTACATTTTGTACTTTAACTCTCTATGAGATAAAGAATTAAAATATGAATTTCTCAAGGGCAGAAAAACATCTTCAGTGCCTTTTAATTCTTACAAAGTAGCTGGAACATCTTGGTTCTCCAAGGAACACTCCAGAAAGGCCACAAATCAAACTGAAATCATATTTGTGAAGAGGAAGAGGAGAACAATACCCAGGGAAAGCCAAGGACATGGTGGGATCCCCCTCCAAGAGTTGTCTCCAAGGAGAAGGGAGAGACACACAGGGATCAGCAACTGGTTAAGAGGTTGAAGCGAGTTCCACTCTAAACACCTCTGGAAGAGACACTGCGAGGGTCAGGCCATGGCAGTCAGAAGGCCAGGTCGGATCCGTTTGAATGGTGGCTTGCCCAGGACCAGCAGACATCTCTGGGCATCCGAAGGACCTTCAAGGGTAAGAGAGCAGAGCATGCTTCATGCTACCTCTGTGCCAAACTCTTGCCAAGGGATCCCTTCCTTCTGAAGAGGGATGGAGAACTGCAGGCCCCAGGAATCTCTCTATACCTGGTGGAGCCATAGAATCTAGGAAGGACCACATCCTTAGTCTGGACAGCTATGATGTATCAGGGATCCCCCTTCTCCTGAGAGGATTGCAGTTTATGTGTGACCCATGGAAATGCTAACAGGAATTTGAGTGAGAGGCCACTTCTTGCCTGGGTGTAAGGGAAATGATGCCGAAGGCAGAGAGGCCCCGCCCAGAGCCCAGCCTTTCTTTGTGGTCAGGAGGAGAGGTCAGTTCCCATTGTGCTTGTGAGACACTGCTCCGCTCCCCAGACCCCCGGGGGCAGCAGAAGTGTGAGGGGTCAGGGTGGTTTGTTTCCACTCCTGCTTTAGTAGAAGACTTTCTCCAGGTACGAATTCAAGAACATTCCAGTGGGGTCCAGCTTCTCACGGATGTCACAGAACTTGTGAAAGGTGGGGTACATTTCCTCAAAGTCCTTCCGGGTGCAATTGTGGGCCTGTGGAAGCAATCAGAAGCAGCGGGTTTTGTCCTCACAGAGCTAAGTTAAGCGAGGCTGCAGGCCTTGAGCCTGCACTGGCACTGCTCCGTACCACTCCACACAATCAGACTCTCAGACAAAGGTCTGGAAAGCAAAGCTAAAAGGCCTTGGAATGCATCCTGTGATACCAATGAGGGCCCAGCTCAGGTCCCACCACTACACGGGCCTTCACTTTCTATTTGTTAAGTGGGCACGCTGATGTCTACCTTATCCCGCTGCCAAGCTCCATAGGAAAATCGAATAAAAGGAAAGAAGTTTCTAGGAAGATTCCCAAGGGGTCTGGACTTCAGGAGCCAGAGTGCATGAGAGGCATATTCTGGTGCCCTTTCACTAGCAGGTTAAGAGGCTAGGATTCCTCAGAGTAACAGGAGGAGCGCGCCCTCTTGTGGACACAAGGCACACAGTTGGCTTTGGGTGTAGGGGAAATGTCTGAATGTTTACCTTTGCCCAGTGGGGTCTTCCTCCAAACTTCTTCATGATGGTCTCGTAGGCCAGCCAGTAGTCTAGCCGAGGCACGTCCTTTCCATAGGGCCTAGTGTAGAGAGGAAGAAGGTGGTTATCCGGCTCTGTCCCATGATGTGCTACCACTGTCTCAGGTGCCTTCTCTGACCTGCCCCTAATCTGGCAGGTGACTGGACATCAGGCTGGCTCCCTGCAGAAAAGCACAGCCAGGACAGGTGCCTGCTCACTGCGCATCCCCACGGGTTCCCCAAGACTTTGTCCCCTCTTGTATTCATCAGTTGGTACCTGGACATGACTGTGAGTTTAATCTTGGCTAAAGACTGACCCCTAGGGTAATGGAACTGAAAAATTCTCTTGCCCAGGCCATTGCTTTACACAGGTTCGCCACAACAGTATACAATAGTATACAACAGATGCAATGTATTGTACAGCCATGCAGCCTAGGAAGAGCAGGGGTGTGCAGAAGGGTGTGCCATCAAGATCTGTACAGGATGATGCTCATTGTGATAAAATTGCTAATGGTGTGTTTGGCAGAATAATTCCCCTCTGCAAGCAACTCATGACTGTCACACAATATACACATACACACTGTTCATTCATACAGTATTCATATAATATACACATAACACACAAATTCTCAAATAATAATTATATACAATACTTAATACGTAAATACAACACTCACACAATAGTTGCCCATCTAGTATTCACACACGATATGTATATATAATGCACACGAAATTTGCACAGCACCCACACATACTAATCACATACAGTCCTCACATATATCACACACATATAGTACTTTGGCCAGTGCCTTGGAATCCGCAGATGACTTCATTCATGTCTAGAAAGCAAGGCTGTGTAACCTAGTGAAGGTTTCCAGTCGGTCTCTTGCCTAGCTACTCAGCCTCAAAGCAACTGATCTCCAAAGATGACGTCATGCTAACATTTCAAACATGTTCAGATGCATCTGGTGGCAACTCTTACTTCTTCATTTGCATCGGAGGAGCGAGAAGCTGAGACATGCAGACAGCTGACACACGAGCCTCACCATAGCTACCCCTCTGTGAACGAGGTGACTAGTCTTTCAGAAAAATGTTTGTGGCTCTTTGAGCCCCCCCCCCAAGAAAACTGAATTCAGTTGTCCCTGGCTTTGCAAGGATTTGGGGCCTTACACATGGGGGAGGAATGCCCTAGAAGGATCAAGATGGCCACTTTTTTTTTTTTAAAGCCAGAGAAAGCCTGTGCCTCATGAAGCATGAATGGAGACTGGAGATGGGTTGGGTGGTAGATAAGGGATACATCTTAGCAAGAAACCAGAAAAGACTGACTCCTTCAGGTGACTCATGAAGGCTGAAAAGAGAGAAAAGAAGGCCAGCCACGGGCTTGGGTTCAGTCCCTGGGATTGACAAGCTAATGGACGCAGGCAGGGATCCAACATCAGGTATCCACCCCCTCTTCCACTGAACTTAAACTAGCCTTGGAACCCATGCCAACATAGCATGGCTTCCAGGCCAGCGGAGATGTCACTGGGGTGGGCACCTGAGCAAGAATACATTGCTCATTTCATTATATAATCCTCACAAATAGTAAATATTCCTCATTGGCATTAATTCACTATTGACACTAGAATATAGTGATGGAGCATAGCCTATAAGTGGTATATGTCACAAGATTCTACAGGAGGAAGCATTCTAAGAATTCAAAGGAGTGAGATGCTGTCCCTGGCTAAGGTCTGTAATCTCCCAATAGAGAAGGTGGCCTCAGAAAATGGCACTGGAAGGTTGGGAATCCCTTTGCTCCCTAAACTGCAACCCTGTGGTGAGCTTTTACCTGTACATAATGATGTTCATGTAGCAGCTGTCCCTCTGGAAGCAGGGGCTCAGCAGAATGTCATCACCTCGGGTGAAGCGCACCTCTACGGGGTAGTGGGCTACCACTTTGGGGTGGGCCTCCAGCATGGCCTTTAGCTCCAGTAGGGCCTCCTTGGTCTTCTCCCTGCCCTCAGCCCAGGAGAGACTTCAGAGTATGAAGGGACTACCCCAATCCTCCACCATGGGTTTATATAGGGCTCCTAGCCTCAAGGGAACTGAGCCTGGGATGCTCATGGCATCAGGGACTCCCAGCTCTAGAGGAACACATTTTTTCATGGTAGGTCTGGGGGAGTGCCCTATTTACCTGGGGGTGGCCCTATCTGGGGAAGGTCTTACCTGGGGATGGCCCTACCCAGGGATGGCTCTATCTGGGTTACGTCTTACTTGAGGATAGCCCTATCTGGGGAAGGTCTTATCTGAGGATAGCCCTATCTGAGGAAGGTCTTACCTGAGGATAGCCCTATCTGAGGAAGGTCTTACCTGGGGATGGCCCTATCTGGGGAAGGTCTTACCTGAGGATAGCCCTATCTGGGGAAGGTCTTACCTGGGGATGGCCCTACCCAGGGATGGCCCTATCTGGGTTACGTCTTACTTGAGGATAGCCCTATCTGGGGAAGGTCTTACCTGAGGATAGCCCTATCTGAGGAAGGTCTTACCTGGGGATGGCCCTATCTGGGGAACGTCTTACCGGGGGTGCTCCTACCTGGGGATGGCCCAGTCTTGAACATGCTGCTTGAAGCGACACTCGTAGGTGAAGATCTTGTGACTGAGGTTGCTATTCTCCTTCTTGCAGTTGAACAGCATCCAGAAGAAGAAGCGGTTGATCCAGCCCACGAGGCATGGCAGGTAGGTGCTGCCGGTGACAGGGAAGAGAGTTTAGGGGACCCAGCATTTACTGTGCCGGCTGCATGCAGGCGTGGAGTGAGTTCTTTTCGAACTAGGCCCTCACTCCTCACTCCTTGTCTCCTATCCAGGATGGGCCAGTGTGGTATTGGTCTAGGTAGGGACAGCCCTCCCACCCCCCACCCCATCCCACATCTCACTTTTTTTTACCAAAAGCCCTTAAGACTCTACGCAGTGTCTTGTCACTTCATGCTACACAGGAACACATGTCCATGTCTCAAGGCCTTACTGGCTAGCTAGGGCAAGGGTAAGTGGAATTTTAATTTGAGCAGGTGCCTGCCAGGTTTAGCTCCATAAAGAAACATGCCATTCACTCTCCTTCTGGGATGGTTTGTATATTCTTGGCCCGGGGAGTGGCACTATTAGAACGTGTGGCCTTTTTGGAGTAGGTGTGTCACTGTGGGTGTGGGCTTTAAGACCCTTATCCTTGATGCATGAAAGCCAGTATTCTGCTAGCAGCCTTCACTGAAGATGTAGAACTTTTAGCTCCTCCTGTACCATGCCTGCCTGGATGCCACCATGTTCCCACTTTGATGATAATGGACTGAACCTCTGAACCTGTAAGCCAGCCCCAATTAAATGTTATCTTTAAAAAGAGTTGCCTTGGTCACAGTGTCTGTTCATAGCAGTAAAACCCTAACTAAGATATCTTCTACATCCTTGATTCAATGCTTCCAAGAGTAAACAGCTAAATGGTCCAGTGTCCTGGGAGAGGGTCTTGGTTTAGACTCTTGTCCCTAGAAACCATGCTGGGAGCTCCCTGGGGAACTATGAAAAGAGCTCAGTGCTTCTTGGGACAAGACTCAGCTGCCTCCTCGCGTTTGGCTCTAAAATGTTCACCATGCCATTGTTTTAAAAATCTACACACACACACACACACACACACACACACACACACACACACACACACACACACGAGTACATCCATGAACGTACTTGCATACACACACATACACATAGAAACATGCATAGACGTACATACACACAGACACAGATGCAAATGCATAGGCATTTACATAAGCATGCAGAGACATTCATACACATGCATGTGCACACACACAAGTAGTCACAGGATTCTTTTTCTTTATGAAAACCATAGTTGTTCATTGTAGGCATACTGCAGAGTCAAAAACACAGGATTGCTCAGGGTAGTGCAGGATGGCCCCAACACCGGTGGTGCCTGCCTGGAAGGGACAAAGTCACATGCTATATATCCAACGGACATTCCTGTGTGCCCTCTGTGGCTGGGCCTCCAGGGCACGCGTCACAGCTGGGTCTGCCTGAGGCCCCAGAGCTGAGGGTCTCCCACTGTGACATCTCACTGATGACTCAAGGACCTGGAAAGGCTGGGGATCTACTCCAGGAGGTGATGGATGCAAAACTGTGCCTTTTGGGAACCTTGGTTGCAGGGAGTAAACAGGCTCTGGGGCTTAAATACCAAAGTGTATTGGGACTCTGGACCCTGGACCAAGTTGGTCACCAGGACGAAGAAAACTTTAGAGTCCCCCTTAGCTGACCTGGCTCTTAACATCTCCCACTGACGGCTCACAGAAATAAGGCTCCATATTAATGGTGGCTTTCTTGGCCTGGTTAAGGCATAGAGGAGGGGACAGTTGTGGGAGACTGGACACACAAGAACCAGTTGATGGTTCAATAAAAGTACACTGCCTGAAATATAAATTACACCTTAAAGAAGGTCTCATTTGCCATTGGTCAGAAGTAACAGAGTGGTTTTTATCATTTATAGTGGTAAACTTGACTGCTCGGTGAAAGGTAGAGGGGGGAGGGTGGGGGTGGAAGGCTTTGGACAGAGCTGGCTGCAGTGGGGCTGAGGATGGAGCCAGCATGGAACAGGAAAGAAGAGAATTAATGCAGCTGAGGATGGCCCAGTGGTCAGGCTGGACCAGAACCAACCAGCATTCCATCATGTCCCGCCTGGGCCTGTAGCCCCCAGGCAGAGCTTCCCCGAGACAGGAGACTTGGAGCATCAAGAGTGCAGAATGAGAGACGTGTGAAAAGCAAAGGGTGATAGCCTGCCTTACACACTATCCTCCTTCCAATGGTTGGGTGAAGGGCTTGAACCATCTCACCATATCCTGACACAGAAGCCATCACTGCCTTCTCTCCTCAGACAAGGAAGCCGGGGCATGGAGAGGTTACAAACTTGCCCGACAGCAAGCTCTATAGCTGGTCTGGAAAGCAATGAGGAAGGCTTCTGGGAGGGGAAATCCTTGTTCTCCATCTCCTTCCACTGGGAGGTCGGCCCAGAACAAAGTACCTGGCCGGCCACTCAAGGGTGTCCCCGTCAATGACAATGTCCCTCCACTTCCAACAGCATGCCATGGGTGCATCTACAGTCTCAGGACCACTGGGACACTCACTCTGACAGTGGCTACCAGGCCAGCCGCAGGTGCTCAGAGCCATTTAGTCTATGTCTGCTATTCATTCTTGGTTGACACTTTTACTCTCAGAGATAGCCAGTGATATGGTTTGGGTGTGGTGTTCCCCTCCAAAGCCCATGTGTTAAGAGCTTCACCCCAGAGACTAGTGAGATAGCTCAGGGATCTTTCTGGGTAGGAATGAAGGTCTAAGTTCAACTCTCCAGAACCCATGTAGAAAGAAAAAAAAAGCCAGGATAGCAGTGTTTGCCTGTAACCCTGTGCTGATAAGGTAGAGACAAATATATCCTGGGGCTTGTTGGCCAGAGTCTAGTCAAATTGATAAGCTCAGTGAGACCCTGTCTTAAAAACTTAGAGGAAAATGGATGCCTGGTGTTGACAGCACACATACAGGTATGTGCACACACACTCACACACATATATGCATGTGTATACACGCATGCACATTCACACATACATGCACACACATGTACATACACACACGTATACATATGTACAATGAACACATGCACATGTATACACACATACACACATGCACACACATGTACACGTGCACACACACAGAAATATATGTATGTACACACACACACACACAGAGGCTTAGTCTTTAGCAGGTGGTACTTGAAGTAGGACTTGGTTGGAGGAATTAGGTCACTGGTGGTGTGCCTCCAAATGTCTACCTATCCTCAGACATTTCCTGTCTCTCTGCTCCCTTCTCACTGTGAGGTGATCAGTTCCTCACCACTGTGCCCTCACTGTCATGGGTCTCTGCCTCCATCCCATAGCAGAGACATCAATGATTGTGGACTGGAACCTCTGAGCTCATGAACCAAAATATCCCTTTCTCCCTTTAAAATGACTTTCTCATGTGTTTTGTCACAGCAATATAAACGAGTCCATCTACATGTCCACCAAATGACCCATCCACCAAACGACCCATCCACTAAACCATCCACCCACCAAACCACCCATCCACCCATCCCCCCACCAAACCAATCCACTAAAACACCCACCCACCAAACCACCCATCCACCAAACCACCCACCCACCAAACCACCCATCCACCAAACCACCCACCCACCAAACCACCCATCCACCAAACCACCCATCCACCAACCACTCACCCACCAAACCACCCATCCACCAAACCACCCATCCACTAAACCACTCACCCACCAAACCACCCATCCACCAAACCACCCACCCACCAAACCACCCATCCACCAAACCACTCATCCACCAAACCACTCACCCACCAAACCACCCATCCACCAAACCACTCATCCACCAAACAGCAACCCATCAAATCACGCATCCACCAAACCACTCATCCACTTTTCTTTCCTCTACTCCTGACTCCTGGGGACTTACCCACACCCACACCCACGCACACATTCCCCTTGACTCTCCCAGTCCACTGGCTCACAGCCCCTGGGCTGCCTTATTAAAAATACTCCTTCAAACCCTTCTAATGATTTTCCTCGCTCTTAGAATGACCCCAAGCTCTTCAGGTGATTCTAACATGCAGTGAGGGATAGACCCAGGAGACAGACCCAATTGCAGGTGTAAAGGCAGGACACTTCTGATGGCCTGCATCCTCCACGGCACAGAGAAGGGACAGAGGCACTGTGACATTCCTACCTGATCCAGAGCAAGAACTCCAGTAGGTAGAACCCGATGGCATAGTCCCAAAACCAGTTAGATGCAGAGGAGGGGGCCTGGGAAGGATAATGCATCATGAGTTAGATACCAGGGGCTCAACTGCATTCTGACTTGTTTATGATAATGTCTGAGTAGAAGAAATGTCCCAGGAGTGACTTCACATTAGATGAGGAGGGAGAAAAGTGAGATGACCCACCTATCGGGACAGTTTGAAGACTTATTTCTGCATGGTGGATATAATTTCCACCATGTGGGTTTGAGGAACTGAACTTAGGTCATCGAGGTTGGCAGTAAATCCCCTTTCCAGGTGAGCTATGTTTCTGGCCTGCATTTACTTGTCACAAGACAAAGATGTCATCTGTCCCTCCTTCTGAGATCCTGTGGTCTAGATGTCCATCAGCCACCCTTCACAAACCCTACAAAGTCATTCTACACCTTTCTCAGGCTTCCCAGCGCTGCGACCCCTTAATACAGTTCCTCATGTTGTGGTGACCCCCAACTATAAAATTATTTCTGCTGCTGTGTCAAAACTGTAATCGTGTGGACAATTCCATGTCCCTGGCCATCAGTACAACAAATGTCAGCTACTCTGGGATGGGTGGTGTGTTTGGGATGCAGTGAGGATGGAGACTGTGTGCTAGTGACTGGCAGCCCCCTGCTCCAGCATGCTGGCAAGGTTGAGACCACACTGCAGCTACCTTGTTGGTGTGGTCTTGGTAGATGATGCTGACGTTCTCCGTGTGAGGAAACCAGAGGAAGCGGAAGTACTCAGACCTCTTCAGGTGGCTGTCCAGGTTGTCAAGGACCTGGTACAAGAGGGAAGGGAAGCAGGAGAGTGATGTTGACTGCCAACCTAATTTAACACCTAGGTTAGTGAAGCCTGCCTGGGTGGGTCTGTGGGCATGTCTCCAGAGACCATGACATCATGAGGCCTCTGACCGAATCAGCAAGCCAATCTCTTGATGGACTCATACTGTGAAGGCATTGTTGGAAGTGGTAGTAGGTCAAAGGTAGGGCACAGTTGAAGGAAGCAGGTAATTTGCCCTGGCCCCTCCCTGTACTTCCTTTCTTCTGTTTCCTGCTCTGTCTCCCGAGTTCTCCCATGATGGGCAGAATGTCCTGAAACCGTGAACTCAAAGAAACCCTTTCTCCTTTAGGGAGAGGCTGTTAGTCTCAGGAAGAAGTCAGGAAAGCCTGGAAGTCAAGGCTTAGTTGTGCCTTGGCTTGTTTCTAATAGGAGAAAATATTTAAGTTGCCTTAATATTACCCAATAGCATGGTCTAGGTCTTAAAATATGCTGGGTGTTAAAATTGCTCATGTACTTTTTGACTTCCCCAAGTAGTTTAGATGAGTGACTTCTTATCCTAGCTTAAAGAATTATAATGGTGTGGAGAAACTGGGGTCAATGTCAGCAGCAAGTGGGATTGTTATAAAGATCAAATGAGATATGACCACAAAGTACTTAAAATGGTACCAGGCGGTGCCCTTCATGACACTGAATGGTTGCCGAATGGAACCATTAGGAAGACAGCCCTCTCCCATCCAGGCTCACAGACTGTCTTGTACGGAATGTGATGGTCTGACTTCTTGGGGGTCATGCAAGAAGAACAGCAAACAGCTTTAGGATTCATGGAACTCGGCCCACCAGTCAGTACAACCACAATGGGTGTGCCTCAGAGAGGTAGGGTGCTGAGGACTTAGAGCTGTTTCACTCTGCTTGTTGCCTCCCCCCCGCCCCCACACCCGAGTCATCATGTCCTTCCTAATCGATGAGTTGTATGAAAATTCTAAGGGGGTCTCTGGTCCCTCCTGGGCAGTGTCCTTGGCACCTACAATAACAGTGATCGGTCTTTTTCCAGCATGGCTGCTGCAGTAGGTTTATGATTGATTCACCACCCCCAGAGAGAACTTAGAGATGGAGATGTTAGTGATGTCCACCACCCCTAAAAAGAATTTGGAGATGTGGATGGTTAGTAAAGTTAGGTTAAGATGTGTTTGCTAGTGGCTTTGATGCAGAAAATCTTAGGGAACAACTTGAAATTCAGAAAGTCACTTTCCATAGTTGAGCCAGGGATTTTTTTGAAGTTAGGGGCACAGGAACAATGGCAGCCTGACCAGCTCTGAAAGGCCTCTCTTGCTAAAGATGGGCTGGTAAACAAGGTTGTTGTGGATAACTTCTTTTTTTTTCTTCTCCATCTTTATTAAATTGGGTATTTCTTATTTACATTTCAATTGTTATTACCTTTCCCAGTTTCCAGGCAAACATCCCCCGTGAATAACTTCTTGTACCCATTTTTGCCCTCAGTTTCCTGATATAATTTAATGAAAAAATTGTTACTGAGTAGGTGAGCACCCTGATGATTTACAGTAGATATGACTAATTGGTTTTCACATAAAAGCTTGGATTTGCGATTCTTTTAAGATTTTTAAAAGTTTAGTTTTTAAGATAAATAATAAAATAATCGATCCTTTCTTTGTACCCATAGATTGCAGCCTGCCAGTAGGAGAAACTGGCTGAGAAAACCCCCTTGCTTGCTTACACTTTGTTAATATATAACAAGTTGCTTAGTTACGAATGTACGTGGGTTCTTAGGAATAACTTGTTTTTCTTTTTCCTTTCTGCTTGTAACATGTAAAAAGGTTTATTCATGGGAGGAAATTGGGAAACGTGTCTTTTTCTTACATTTAGTCATTATAATCATTCACTAGAAGAAAAATAGAATATAATCACATTGTAATTTTTATGCGACTTGAAATTTTTTTTTCTGGTATATATAAGCCATTGGAGAAAAAAAATAAAGTTATTGGAGCTTTGCTCTATCCACCAAATATGTGTATGTATGTATATATTGTTGGTAAAATGGTTGGAGCTTGTTGAAGCTCACTTCATCTACCAAGTGTGTGAATGTGTGTGTGCCTGCTTTACTCCCCTCCCTGGATCGCTGAGCACATTATCTATTGGAGCTGGTCTTTGACACTGATTTGTGTGCATCTGTTGATATGTGCATATGTATATTTGTGCTTCTGTATGATCACGTATAGGTACATGTACATTTCACACGCAAGGGTGCATGGGCATGCCTACGTGTGCATCAGTATGTATATAGTGCAACATGCGTGCATTTGTGTGCATGTTGGAGTTGGGGAGACAGCCTAAAATGAAACTCTAATAGACCTAAGACTTGTCTGTAATTGACTTCAGTGCTACTGAATTAGGTCAAAGGAGATGGAACAGGCAGGAGTCAGGAGACAACCCATCCACCCAGATCCGGTTCTCTAGTGGAAACATGGGAGCTAAAGCCTTCTTTGGCAGGAAGAATCAAACCTTTTATCTGTTGATCAAAAGCTCCAGCTTGAGCATCAGTATGTTGTCAGGAAGACAAAAGACTGAATAGTGCAGTGTGCAAGATCACCTCTTTCTGATGGAACATGGTCCTAGCTGCCCATCCCTTCCGAGACTATGATGACCCTTCCTCCTTAATCTATAAGACCTCCTTTACAGCTGTCTTCATGGAGGCCAGCAGTGACCTCCTGAGATGGATATGACCTGGGTAATGACCTCTGGTACCCATTACCTATTGTTTTGGGAACACCACTCTCTCCTCCCCATCTTCATTCCTGCCTAGCTAACCCCTCTGTTTGCCTTGAGGCCTCTCTGTGTTCTCTTGACATCCAAATGCCCTGTCTTCAAAGGCCCATTTCTTTTACAAAAGCCCACCATTTGGGGGTAATGGAGTGGGAGATCAATTGCCTAGGGAGTTGAAGATTTAAGTTTAAGGAAAACTCTGCCAGTTTTCCTAAAAATGTGTTCCTATTTAGAGATTAGGACCAGACCTAAGCCTGTTGGTGCCTTCCATGGTAAGGGAGTCCTGGCACATTCTTTACCAGACAGGTGGGAGTCAATGCCCTAAGAGCAGCCAATCCACACTTTTCCTGAAGCAGTTCTCTACCCAAGCTCTTCCACACGCACATGTCAGTAAGCTCTGAGATGTTCTGGGTTTTACAGCCCACCAGGGTTCTGACCACAGTCTCTCTTGGGCCAAGGAAGGTCTGGTGAAGTAAGATCTATGCCCCTGATCCCCACCCCCTCAGGGCACCAGAGGTCTGTGGTAACTGAGGGCTGGGGTCCTTTGTCAGGATCTCTATTTGTTTTCTGAGGCTGGTCCATGGAGAGCCAAACATGACTACCTCTTTGAGGGTCGAAGGGAAGGATGTCTCCTGAAGGTGAAACTGTGGCACACACTGCAGGGTGACGGTGAGGATGATGCCCAGGCAACCCAGGTGCACCCGTGCAGCTTGGAACACATCTGCATTTCTTGACTCAGAACATTCCAGAACTTCTCCATCAGCTGTCATCAGGGTCAGGGCCACCACCTAGCCGTGGAGAGGTGTCACACTTTAGAGCCCGTTCAGTCATCACCCCACTTTCTGGCTTGTCCTTACGATAGAAGCCAGATAACATCTACCACCAGGGACCACCATGGCCAACCACACAGCTTCCTAACCAGGTCTACCTAGAGGGCATTTTGGGAATGGGGGGTAGTGGTGGGGAAGAATGGGTGAGAGGAGAACCACATCTGGCATCAGCTCTTCGTAGAGCAGAATCCATGGTCTTGTGATGTCCAATGGGGATGCTGCTGGTTCGGCATGTCCTCCCTCATTCTCTGACCTCACAGTCAAGAAGCAGCTAGCCTCCTCTGCCTGAAGATGCTTTGAGGGCACAGATCCCCAGGGAAGATGCCTGACAAGGCAAAGTGAGTAAACGTGTGCCCTGAGATGGGACAGTGGATGGAGTAGGGTTCCAACAGCCTTCCCCATGTGTAGTCTTCGCCATCCCACACCCCAGGAAATCCTGGCTAGCCTCATCTAACCAGAAACGTAGGGTTTCTGAGTGTATTGAGGTGCTCGGTTGCAAGGGTACCCACTTACAGAAGGGCTCTCTCTCATGACTGTTGAAGACTAGCTACCTGCTAATTTGGATGGAAATTGCTTCTGACATGGGCAGTTGGTGGTTGGTTGCTCAGGGAGAGAGGGCAGCTACAGCTGAACTAATCCTGATTAACAGTGACCAGAGAGCAGAGAGGAGGAACTGACAGAAATGGGACACTGTGGTCAGCTGTGGTGAGAGGGTGATTGTTCCGGAAGCCTGGACCCTACTGAAGATTCAGGATCTTGAAAGATAGCTTGCCTGTGAGACGCTTCATAGGCAGCTAAAGGCCTGTGAAGGGCGGGCGCTGTATTAACTGCTCATGTGACCTTGACAGATGATCGTAGATGAATGGAGTGTGAAGCCTGTGATTAGCCTCCTGCTGTAAGCTGATTTGAAAGCTGTCCACCCCTTTTCACTTTGCTTCTGCAGTTCGCCTGAATCTGAAATGTCTCCCCAAGGTACTTGTGTTGGTTGTCAGCAGATGGGTCTGGGGGAAGCCATTAGCTCACAACACACCTAACACCTGACCTATGGGTGGACTATAATTTGATGGAGGTTGTGAAAAATCAAGATTTGGGATCTAACTGGAATAAATATACTTTTGGGGACATGCCCCGGAAAGACCTCTCATGTCTGTGGTCCTTTCCTGGCTGCTATGTGGTAAGTGGCTTTGCTGGAAGAAATGTCTTCTTCCAAAACCTCTTAAACCATGAGTAAAAATATACTTTTCCTTTTTGAAGCTGATTTCCTCAGACATTTTGTTACAGGGCCAAAAAATGGTCACTATAATTGTCACCCGGATGCCTGTAACAGAATAAGCCCTCCCCTGCATTTCTAGGCCTGCTCAATGGGGAGTCCAAAGAAAAGTAACCAATAAATCCTATGTGCATTTTTTTTTCTTTTCTTTTTTTTCCGGAGCTGGGGACCGAACCCAGGGCCTTGCGCTTGCTAGGCAAGCACTCTACCACTGAGCTAAATCCCCAACCCCCCTATGTGCATTTTTATGGGTGGCCAATTTAATTTTATTCCCTGATGACCAGTGTGTAGCAACTGACATGACCAGCTGAACATCAGTCCTAGACAGTGGGAAGAGCTGGGTTCTCATATCTTAGGGGTACTGTTAGGTTCTCTCTATCCCCAGTTAGCACTGGGCCCCTTGGGCAGTAAGCACAGCTTTGAGATGGCAAAAGCCATGAAGGCCTCCAAGTTACCAGTGCCAACTGCCAGTGCCAGGCTGTTCCTCATGAAGGTGCTTCTGAATTGCCATGTGGCCAGAAGCCATTTAATGAGTGCTAATTTGTGACCTTAACTCTTTATGTTCTCTCCCTGTGGATTGGGCTGAAATTCTTCATTTTATCTGAGGATTTTGACAGCAATGCATCCAGAAGCTAAGGGAGTCTACTGGTGTGTGCACATACCCAAGGAGTGGGATATAGGTTAAGATTCAGGCATTGAATCTTCAAATTAGTACTCTTAAACAGTTCCTCAAACTGGATTCTCATGGAACAAAGTTTAAGATGTGATTTTTGTTGAAGGACATGTAGACTCTGCTACAGATTGCCCCTATGACTTCTCCAGGCTCTGCCTCCTCTGCTACTTGGGGGTTGTCCCATCTCCCACCTGGTTTCTGGTTATAACTTCCAATGGAGTTGAACCTGCCTACTCCTTGCCTTGTGCTGTCTATAAGGATATGTAGACGTGGGGATGATGGTGTCCCTTGGAATGGCTAAAGCATTGATAAACCTGGGGCTCCTTCAGGCCTGATAAGGTTTAGGGTAGGAAGTGGTATTTCTGGGGGCATCTATCTGAGGCCTCTATGGAGTTGTACCTACCCAACATGAACATAGGAGACTCACCTGAGTGGCCAGGATGCCGTGCTTGATCCCTGTGTTATGTGTTCCGGATCCAATGACACCAGCAACTGTCACATCAGACACTGCTCCCAGACTGGGCTCAGCAGATGGAGCAAGAGGGACATCACATATCAGTTAGGCTTCTCAGGACAATGGGAACCAAAGGTGACATAGGTGCTCCTAGGGGCAAAAGGTTCTCTTTCTGTCTGAGAATTCCCCTTTACCTTTGATGGCTTAGCTTGTGATGTGCCCATGTCTTTTGGTCCCTGTTTTCTGATCTCCATGGACCATCAGATTAGCTGGTTGGGACATGGGCAAGTTTGCAGGGAGGCCTATATGTTTAATCTTTGAGGTTTCTACAACTTAACAGCCTCCCCCACCCCCCACTCCCCTACCTTTTTTCTCTCTACCAAAGGCATCTTCTCCAAACACAGCCACATGGTCTGGCTGAAATTCCTCTGCTCCCAAGCCACCAAGACTCATGGTACTGTCCTGGTTCTAAACACACAAATATCCCAGCACAGGTCTGTAGGTGACCCTCCCTGAGCTAGAAGAGAGGGAGGGAGGGAGGGAGGGAGGGAGGGAGAGAGAGAAGAGAGAGAGAGAGAGAGAGAGAGAGAGAGAGAGAGAGAGTGAGCAGTCACCTGTCCCACTTGGACAGCTTCCTCAGGGCCCTAGGAGAAAGCTAAGCTCCTTAGACTGGGGACCAACCCCAGAATGAATAATGTTGAACTTGGGGTCCTCTGAAACCTTTCAGTACACTCAACCTGTCACTGAGGTTGAACCTGTTTCCTGCTTGGTGCTGGTCAGTGTCTGTATCCACCTGCCCCCTGCTGGAGCTCCATGAAGGTGGGGTTTTGTTTGTCTTTGCCTTCTCCAGAGCCTGAGCAAGGTCTATACATGTCATTCTCATCTTCGGAGAGGTAGGGACAATGGTCCTCATAGTGAAGAATTGTGGGGCCTATGCTAGGCAGGCTGAGGCAGGCCAAGCACCTACACTCAAACCATAGAATTCCAGAGTTAACTCCAGCAGCAGTGAGATTTCTACACCCAGGTTCAAACATCAGGTAGCACTTTCTTCTGGGTAAAATCCAGACGGAGTCACCTCGTTAGCTGCCCTTGACTGCTTTGTGGATGGTAGACCCTAGCACTAAGGTGGGCAATGACAAATGCACTTGGATGGAGGGTCAAGAAAATCATCGCAGGAAGGACCACCTTGCTCTTCCACCCCATACGGAGCTGTTTTTGCTTATGTTCCTGTGTCAGGCTCTGGAGATGTATATTACCCAGTACAAGCTGAGTCCTTTTGGAAAGACTCTGTCCTTAAAATTGTCTCATCCTGGATCAAGACCACTGCTTATAACTCTGTTAAACTTGGCTCTGTTTCCCCCTTAATCCATGGGGCATGACAAGGAAGGCAACCTGAGTAGGAAAGGCAGAGCTCTGAAGAAGGGATGCATACCAAGAAGTGTGACGGTCCTTGAGAGTATAGCACAGAGCAAGGAGGGAAGAGGTGGCTGCTTCCCCAGGTGGGACTGGCGGAGGGACTCTTACTTGGACATGGCCAGGCCATGCTCATCCAGCTGTGGGTGCAGGTCAGCCAGGAGGATACCGGCTTCCACTGTTACCTGCTTCTTCTCCTTGTCCACCTGGAAGAGTCAGCACAGGCTGGGAAGAGGCCACAGCTGGGTCCTTGCTTCCCAGCCACCCCTCTCTGGGATGTGAGTACAGCTATATCAGTCCATGGACAGCCTGAGGTACTTTTCAGTCTAGAGGGGGAACAGAGAGCCCAGGGATGCAGGGATGTTGCAGGGGTTGGGGGATGGGAGTGGGGGAGGGGATTTGTTTTGAAATGGAGTTTGAGTATGTAGCCCAGACTAGCCTCAAATGCACAATCCCTTCTGCATCCACCTTCCAAGTGGAGGGGTTACAGAAGTGTGTCTCAGCTCCTTGGTTACTGTCTCATCAAGTCAGTTCTTTAGTACTGTAAATGGAACCCGGGTCTTCTCACCTACTGGGCAAACCTCTCTACTGAGCCCTTCAGAATATTCCATGCAATATCTCTTTTCCCAGGGGAAGGAAATGAGAGTCAGAGAAAGTAAACAGCTTTGCCCAGGGACACTTGGGCTAGGATGGGGACTGGGTCACACCCACGCTTCTGCACCCTATCCACACTGGGAGAGTGGGATAGACTCTGTTGCCACACGGCCTGGCCTTGCTATTTGGAGGAGATTCTCTGCCTGCTCTCACCCTCAAGACCTGAGCAAAGGCTATGAACTGGGAAGGGAGGAGACATGTCTAAGCACAACTTTCTGCTGGGTGTCTGTGTTGAATACAGATACTGTACCCTGAGATCTGACCTCAGCACAGGGGCTACGCCAAGGTCCAAGGTCATGTAAACAGAGAAGTCAGTGGCAAAGCTGAGACCAGAAGCCACATCCACCTGAGTACAAAGCACTAGTTCACTCAGCCACCTGGGGCACAGAGCTTGGAAAATCAATTGCCAGAGCCCAGTCCTCACTAATTAGCTATCAGAGTTAATTACTGCCATGACCGATGTTTGCTAAGAAGCAGTCTGTCAGTTTGAGTAAACACCGGCACAGTAGAGCAACCTAGGTATTGCTAGTTGGCTGCGGGGAGGGGAGAGCATTCTATGTAACTCAGCTTAGGGGAGCCAGCCCCTGAAGGTGAGGGCTGGAGTCCTAAGCACACATCTCAGGGTTCCTGAGTTCCTGGTAGGCAAGCGGGTGCTGGCTGAACTGCATGAATAGTATTCCAATAGGAAGCTAGTGGCAATCCTGAGTCTGGGGCCAGCTTTGCTGTTGTTTGCTGTGTGACCACAGGCAAGTCACTGCCTGTCTCTGATCTTCATTTCCCTATTTGTAAGCCTAGGTCAGTGCCACTTTGGGTTCTGCTGGATTAGTTTACTCTTTGGGAGCCTATCTCTCCATAACTCTTTAAATGAGGAGGAATGGAAGCTACAGCAGGAGATTGGGGACATCCTCTCTGTGGCCCCAGTGGATCAGGTAGACTTGACAAGTGGCCTGGGAAATCCAAATCAGGTGACAGTTGTTCAGGAGGAAGGCCAGGGATCAGGGTGTCACCCTGAGGACACAGAAAAGGGAGAAGCTGAGGACTGAGGCAAAGGTTGGAGATTTCATGCATGGATTCTGGGACATAGACTGAATCTCTTCAACTTGGGAATGAGCTGGGAGGGCACTAGGGGCCCCAGTACCTGGAGAACCCGGTTCATCTTGCCCATGTGGATCATGAAACCATCAGTGCAGGCAATGTCTGAAGGCGAGTGGCCACCACCCACCACCTTCACTTTCTTCTTCTGCTCCCGGGCCAGGGCCAGCACCTGCCATGACAATACCAGTAAGGTCCTGCTCAGAGAGCAAGCCAGGGGGCTTTCAGGGCCTGGGGTAGTCTGCAGAGATTGTTGGGGGAGGAGGCAGTGCCTTTGGCATTAGTGGACCCTGCCTGACACTAGAAAGAGAGCCAGAGAGATGGGGTGCGAGGTAAGTGAGGTAAGCTAGGACAGAGTCACTGTTAGTTTGCAGCTCTTGCCCCTCTTCCCTCTATAGCCCCAGGCTGGCTGGCTGGCTGGCTTTCTTTTTTTCTTTCTTTCTAAAGATTTATTATATGTAAGTACACTGTAGCTGTTCAGACACACCAGAAGAGGGCATTGGATCTCATTACAGATGGTTGTGAGCCACCCTGTGGTTGCTGGGATTTGAACTCAGGACCTCTGGAAGAGTAGCCAGTACTCTTACCCACTGAGTCATCTCTCCAGCCCCGGGCATCCTTTCTATTTGGTTCTGGTGTTTTGAGCCAAGGTCTTGATATGTAGCCCAGTCCGTTCCCTAGTTAGTGGTCTTCTTGCCTCCCTAATGCTGGAATCTGAGCCTCCATATGAGCTAGTTTGAAAGCCCTTCTCTTTTGAGACTCACGTAGCCCAGGCTGGCCTCAGATTCACCAAGTAGCCTAGGTTGGCCTTGAACTCCTGATCTTTCTGCCTCCTAAGTGCTGGGATTACAGTGTATATCACCACACCAGTGTGTGCAGTGTTAGGGATGGAACCCAGGCCTTTTGTGCATGATAAGCAAGCACTCTCCTGACTGAGCTGTATCTCCAACCCCAGCTTAAAGGTTTTGAAAAGACAAGCCCTACTGCACTCCTTGACCATACAAAACCTTCTAACGCCATCCTAGTGATGAAGGATAAACCCCCAAGTGCCTCATCTTGACTGCAAGAAGTCTTACTCTACCCCCACACTGCAGTAAAGGCTCCTAGAGGACAGGAAGCATGGCTGGGACCCATCCGAGGGCTGGCTCAGGTAGACTGTGTCTGGAGATAGTTGGCAGAAAACATGTGGATCCACGACGTTGCCTCAAGGAATCCACTTCCTTTCCCCCTCGTGTCAAGCACCCTCATCCAGGTACCTCGGGACGCAGTTTACAAGTGTATCACAAAGTGTTCCATTGGCAATGCTGGCTGCACCGCCTGCTCCCCACACAGTACACTTTTCTCTGAGCTAAGCAAGACATTGTGTCCTGCCACAATCCTGGTGCTGCTTGGTTACACAATTATTATTATTTTTTTAATCTTCAGTGTATTCTGCTGGTTCTCTATGGAAACACTATGCCTTACCGTGCTAGTACCACAAGGTCCCATGGGCTGCCAGTGAGAGATAGAGTTTTAAATTAGCTCAAAACTCAGCAACAGGATCTGACTCAGGAAGACAGTTATAAATGCAGGAGGACTGGTACAGACTCACTGACCCGCCACATGTCACCGGACCTGAGTAAATGAGTAACGGGTTCTGGTCTGCCCCTGTGATGTTTGTTCAAGCCCCCATTGTGCCCTACAGATAATGTTCCAGCCATTGTGTCCTGCAGATAGTATTCCAGGAAACCGGGGCCGAAGCCTAACCAGATGTGTTTCAGATGCAGATGCCTCGTCAACTCTGACAAACATTTACCCTAAAGGACAGGAATCAAGATCTGTTCTCAGAAAAATGAGGGCTTGACCTTTCCCCGATTTAAACCCTAGAGTCTTAAGAACAATCCTGTGACTTTGAGAGTTTCTCCTTGTGACATTTCTGGTATTTCCTTTTGACTTCCCCTCATCTCCTGGGGCTTGTGATTTCTTCCTTTAAATAGCCCTTCTCCCAGCCACTCGGGGTCAACACTCTGTCTCCTGCATGGGATATGTGTCAGCCCGGAGATCTCCGTAATAAACCTTGCCTTTGTGTATTACATCAAGATGGTCTCTCGTGTGTCTAGGGTCCACGACATCCCAAGACTTGAGTAAGGGTCTCCCTTCGGGGATCTTTCACCAGCACATCCCAGAAAGTGTACGGTAGCGCTACCAGAAGCACACTCCTGGCTCCTTCCCTTATCCACTCATAGCCCCAGCTCCATTAAAGCCACTTTGCCTTCCAGCTTCTCACCTACTCCTGATGCTTCTTTCTTGTCTCTTAGGGTATAGTCCTCAGTCTCTACACTCACGATTTCCTTCCCCAGAAGCTCTGATTCTTCTCAGATGTAAGCATGAGTATGTCTGTGCATGTGTCCATAAACGTTCATGCATCTATGTAGATGTGCACGAGTCTGTGTACATATGTGTGTGCATAGGCCTATGTGAGCAAGTGCACAGGATTTAAGTGTGTGTGTGTGTGTGTGTGTGTGTGTGTGTGCATAGATGTGTATTTGCACAGGTATCTGTGCACTGTGGCCTATCAATGCACCTGTGCATAGGTATATGTGCATGTGTGAATGTATATGCATATATACATGGGTGCGTACATGGGTGTGTCTGTGCATAGGTCTGCAGGCATGTATGTCTATGCATCTGCATGTGCACAAACATGCATAGATATGTGCACAAGTGTGTGTGCATGGAGTTTATTGCAGAGGTTGGAGAGGTGAGTGCAGACATGGCTGCCCCTGGCATACAGCTGAACAGGCTTGGAGTGAGCATAGAACATTACAGCAGGCTGCTGAGCAGACCTGGAGCTGGGGAAAGCAGGAAGAAGTGCTTTGCATTTACCTGACCAGGCCAGCAGAAAGCCCCACATCCGGCCTCTTCCAGAGCCAGGGCTGTGGCTGCAGGCTGGGCAGGCCATGCGGTGTTCATGGACACCTACCTCTCTGACCTCCTCCACGGAGGTGGGCTGGTAGTACACCTCTGGACTGCAGCCATAGGTCTTTGCCCAGTTTTGGAACTGGACCCCTTTGTACCCATGGACCTGTACCAGGAAGAAAACCAGGTCTCAGCAGGCGAGCAGTCACTGTCCTCACTGTATGTCACAACGCCAACCCCACACCCCATAGTCACAAAGTCATAGTGGCTCTCTTTGACCACTAGAATTCTTAGGTCAGGGCCACTAGAAGATCAAACAGGACCGGCTGCTGTGAAACTGGCAGGCCACACCCTGCCTCCTAATGTTATCTTTGATCAGTCCTGGTCAGACTGAAGGGAATTCTGCCCGTTCTGAGGCCAAAGGGATAGAGGGGATCAAAGATAAGCATGAATCCTGATAAGCCAGGGCTCAGGTCAATCGCTGCGCCAGGTACATTGTTGATGGCTCAGCAGATAAGCCCAGTAGGGCGGTCTGAGAAAGAGCTGGAGGAAACAGCCCTGCAGGCAAGGGCTGGGGTCTGGCTTCCCAGGCAGGAAGGGGTTTCTCTTAGTATTAATATTTATTAATTAATATTTATTAATATTTATTGAGCAAAATATTCAGAGCTGCAGCTCTGCAACATTATAGCCCATTCAAGGTGGATGAAAATCTCTGTTAATTATTTTAGAAGCAGGGGTACAGTGCCTGGGCATCAGCATTGTTTCTCCTGTGCACCACTGTATAGCCAGCCAGACACCGTGGGTCTTCTGTGTGTCCTATCTTATTAGAGCTTTTTTTTTTTTTTTTTTTTTTTTTTTTTTTTTTTTGGTTCTTTTTTTAATTAATGTCACGAATCAGAAGACATTAGCCTTTCTTTCAGCTCCCAAAGTTAAGGCTTGGAGCAGTAAGGGTCTGCCCCAAGCTTTCACAGAAGCCCAATGAAGGTGTTAAGAGTTCAGCCTGGGCCTTCTTCTTTTATACCTCTTCTAACACCCCAATGGTTCCCCAAGTTCATTTGGGGGAACCCCTATGGTCCCTCCGATGGCCCCAGCTTTGGCCTGACTTTACCCTCCCACATTTGGCCCACAGGTTCAGCCTGGACACAGCTGACTGTATACACTGGCGGTCTCACGGACCCCTAGCATTCCTACCATGATTCCAGTGATCAGGAGGATCAGACGACTTGACTTGAAGCTTTCCCACGGAAAGTCGGACAAAGCCCTGGGTGGCAGGTGCAGTGGTCAGGCAACCTCAGCTCCGGGTTACCTCAGCCAGAACAGGACTGGGTGTTTAGCCACCCATACTAAGGCATTGGGACAAAGGCAGGAAAACAGTGTCGAACAGGCTCCTCCCCCTGCAAGACCCAGGCAATCCCTGTAAACAGGAGCTGGGTCCCGCCCCCTGCCCTCTGTCTGTGAGCACCAAGGAAGCTTGAAAAATGGAGGTCCAACAGCAGCTGCTGTGCTTCTGAAACCCATTGCTGGGGCTCTGAGCCCAGCCTTGGGAGTCCAGAGCTAAAGCCCTATTTTCAGGCTCAGAACTAGGCTAGCTGCCTACGTGTCTGGCTTTGGGACAGTCTGCCTCATCGGCCTTAAAAGGTTGACTCTTCTTAGTCCTTTGATACACAGCATTTTGTACAATTATTGAGAAACTTGTTAAGATCCAAAGGAGCAAAATATTCAGAGCTGCAGCTCTGCAACATTATAGCCCATTCAAGGTGGATGAAAATCTCTGTTAATTATTTTAGAAGCAGGGGTACAGTGATGTATCGACTGGACGAGAGAGAGAGAGAGAGAGAGAGAGAGAGAGAGAGAGAGAGAGAGAGAGAGAATATTTTTCGCTACACTTCTTGGCAGGTCTTGGCAGGGTACGGGACACCAGTGGCTCAGGCTTCCCTGAGCCACAGAGCCACTTTGAGGCTCTCACGCTCCTGAGCGATCTGCCCTCTAGCTTGCAGCGTCTTTTGAGCACCAGATCTAGTGCTTGCAGCGCTCCAAGGAATGACTGGTGGAACTCCACCATCACAACATGCACTAACTTTTCCTTTTTTGTTTTGCTTGATTTTTGTTTAAATGTTTTTGCTTTTCCTCCATAGAGGGAATAACTCAATATTGAAGGTCCCTTTATGGGAAAAATTTCCCCCTCTAATATGGAGACTAACTCAATATCAATGGTTCCTTCACAGGGGGAAAAGTTAAAGCAAGTCCGAGTTCTAGTACAGAAACAATTGCAATCAGGGCATGAAGCATTAAGGTGTTTAAACTTCCAGAGGTATTAACCACTCATTCTGTAGAGTGTGTTCTTTTCTGCTGCGTGTCTAATCAATGCTTAAATAAATGCTTAACCTTGACTGAAAGTTTTAGGTCACACCACCGGATGTTCTCTTATCTGTTTACCATAGCCCAGGATTTGGCTCTGCTCTTTAAGTTGCTTTTTGGAAACTTTTAGTTAAATTCTACAAGAAACGAACTGTCTAAAGTGGGGGTGGGGGCCAGTTATCAGTTTATTAAATAGCACAGCTGTTGCGGCGGTAACTCACAGAAATAGTCCCTCACTGGTAAGAGCATATAGAAATTATTGTGCCATTAAATAAAACACAGATCTGTTATTTGCTTCACACTGGTTATAATTGGCAGGTTGCATTAGTGTGTCAGTATAGATAATAATCCAAAATATTCCCTCCTAAGATTTTTAAAGATACCCCAGGGGTATTGCCTAAAATTACATCTAAAACATCCTATTGATGTTTGATTTTAAAATGTAGCAGAGATTGTTTTTAATGTTTTTATAGAAAGGACAAGGAGCGTATATTCTCTATACAAATTCCACGTGGTCTCCAAAGAGGTGCCCATGCCAGATGCTACAACTCTGAAGTCCCAGCTTGCTATACGGTCAGGCAGCTTGTACTAGATGTTTCTCAGCTATTGGATGTTTTAACTGACTCTGCTGTTTATTTAAATGCGGATGGCAGTTTACTGGGTGGGTTAAAAAGGATCAGTTTTCCCATCATGATGGATCCCCAGTTTGCACACATTCACTCAAAATGGGTATCCTAAGGAAGATGGAGGCCCAACGGTAACTCACCTCACACACAGAATTAGCATGGAGGGTAGAGGTGCACTGAGAATGGAAATTAACCCAACAAGAGAAAAAGAATTGTGTGGAGGATTGTGAACGTAGAAAGGATGGAGCGGAAGGAAATCCCTGGAAGGAGGTGCTCAAGGATGGAGTCCAGGGACACAAAGTTGGAATGGAGCAGACAATGGGAGTAGTTTGGAGATAGACATGGAGAGGAGACAAAAATAGAAAAAAGGCCTAATAGGCTTCTTCGGCTCCGTTTCCTTGCAACTAATTAATTGATTAATCAATCGATCCAATCATATTGAAACATGTCAGTAATACTAAACTGCTGGCATTCCTGTCTCTAGAAAACACTAGCCAGAGAAATCTGCCTGGGAGGAAAGTCAGGGACAGCTGTGGCTATTGTTGGTAAAAGGCAGCACCTGGAATATTTCTTAGTCCCAAGGAACCTGCTGTTTATTTACTTTTTAAAATAGTTTTGCAGTTACTTCTATCTATCGTCTCTAGCACATACTGTTTCTGCAGGTCAACTCTGACCTTCCAGCCACACACCTGAAGTCTGTTTTGTTTTTTTTTACCTTTTACTCTGGGCATTCCTATCAGTTTCTGTATCCTCAGGCCTCTTTGAAACTCCTTGGGCTCTACTAGGGCCTTTTTAGCCCTCCATAGCCATAATAGACTAAGTATATGTGTATTTATACAGATACAGATATCGTCTGTCTGTCTGTCTGTCTGTATTTATCTATCTATGGATCCACCTATCTATTTATCTATCTGTGCAATATGAAATGTACAATCTGTGAGTTAGTATTTGCAACTAAGAGAAAGAAAATGACTGCCAACCAAAGTGATATTCCTTGTGACCTGATTGTTACTCTATGTGTTATGACATTGTGGAAAGACACTAACATGTCTGTGTATCCTTCTGCCATGGTGTGTATTGACCACCTTATGAGAGACCAAGCTATGCAGGGTCTATACACTTTGACTAGGATGGCTTAGCTATGTGACTTCTTGCCTTCTATCTAAACTTAATTCCTTATGTCAGTACCCAGAAGATGGGTTTGGGAGGTCAGTGAACCTCTTTATTTGTTTTTTGTTTTGTCCCAGTGTGGTGATATTAAATAAATCTCGTTCCCTTGCCTTTTACTGTTACCCTGTCTCTTTAATCGGCTTCTTGAGGAAGTGGCAGAGTCCGACTTGCTCTATCTGCCAGAACCGGAGCTTTGACCTCAACAACCCTGGCATTGTCTGACTATTGCTTCCTTGTCCTCCGTCAGTCAGATCATCCTCTTTACTGTGTTGTAAGGCTCTGGGTTGCCTGGGTCTCAGGCTGAAGTAGGAAAGAGGTTCCTACAGTATTCTGTGTCATTCAGAGTTGATTTTCATCGGAATCTAGGACACCAGATGAAGACCACGTGCACACATGCACACTCACCGAGCCACCAACTTGTAACGAGCACACATGGAGCTTCCCAGAAATGCTTTCTGTGAATCCCAGGGACAAAGAATCACTTCTTTGAAATTCTAAGAGAATTTCAAAATAGCCCCATGGCAAGCTGATGGATTTTGCCCTCCTACTTTACTAGCAATGTCAGGGAAACAGTGCTCCTTCAGAAAAAGAGATTTGAATCCTAACCCAGTAACTCTAAAAACAAAACATTAGTTTTTACTTAATTAGAAGATAAGTTTGCTGCTCTTGAGGTTCAGGACACAGAATTCCATCCTTGGCATGAACCCTTTGAACTGATGGAAAACAGCTCAGATATGAAGGCTCTCTCGCCGTACTGGTCCTTTCTCTCTGCCTCTTACTGAGTTATGACAACCACAATTCCCTTCTGTCACTGAAACCCACTTATTCCAAAGCAAGCCATAGGAAAGGCCTTGCTTCTGCTTTCTCTCTGGGAAGCCTCCACTCCAGAGGTGCCAGCTCCATTCTGGAAGGACGGCGCAGAAGACTGAAGAAACGCATCCGGCTGGCTTCCCACCTCGCTCAGTTGGTTGCCTGAGGTATCCAGGCAGGGAGCAAACTGTGAGGAATAAAAACTCAGTGCAGATTGACTTCCTTGACTTGCGTCAGACTTCGGGAGTCTGACGCCAGCCAGTTTATTGTAGGCATATTTAAATACAATAGGATTTGGAAAAGGGTCTGCGGGCAACAATAATTCCTATAATTCCAATTCCATATGCACAGTAAAGCTTAAAGTGCAATTGCATAGCAACTTTTGCAATTTACATGTGGGTTCTATAGCTAAAAGACCTAGACTCAAATGTGGTCCCTGGCTGATAGCATAGAGGTCAGCAGGCCATAAAGCGCATGGCGACATCTCTCCTAAGTAAGAGTAAAACGTTAGGGAGGGAAGAGACTGGAATAATCATTATGGAGAATTTGGGCGAGGTCTGTCCCTTCAAACAGCAAAGGTCACCAGGTTGTTAGCAACCTCCAACTCTCAGCTTTCTGGATGGAATGCAGGTATTTGATTTTATCTCATCCATTGAGAAGACACCACGTTATGATTAACATTCCTGGTTCTTTTAGCACTTCTCTGTGAGTACAAGGCCCTCCTGCCCTCTACACGGTTCCTTCTGTTCAACCATATTTCTACTGCACTGCTATTCTATACCGAGTCTAAGCGTAACAGCTGGGGCCCCTGTGGTGGGTCTTTAAGGCTAGCATGATACCATGAATCAACATTCCCAGAAATAATACCTGTTTTTAAACATTCTACAAGGTTTTCTAACTGATGACAGAGTTGGAATGTCATAATGTGTCATATGTATTTGTACCCAGGATGTAGAGGCAGAAGAATCTCTATGACTTCTAAGCCAGCTCGGTTGGTGTGGTGAGTTCTAGGCCATCCAAGGTACATATCAGCACTGTCAAGACAGACAGATAGACAGACAGACAGACAGACAGACAAGAAATTCCAAACAAAACAACCCCAAGCAAAAACCAAAACAAAACTATAAGCATTTGGAATTTGGTATTTAAAGTAACTTGAATTTGTATTCCCAGGCTAGGGCCACCCATATTTAACTTCTGAATAGACCTCTTGCTTTCTTTCTTTGAGGTGGTAGTTGTGTTTTTATTGTATTGACAATTTATGCTTTTTTTTTTTTTTGGTTCTTTTTTTCAGAGCTGGGGATCGAACCCAGGGCCTTGCGCTTCCTAGGCAAGCGCTCTACCTCTGAGCTAAATCCCCAACCCCGTATTGACAATTTATAAAACAAACCTACCATACTTTGTCTCTTATTAGACTGCCTTTTGTTATAGACGCTCCAGCCATGCTCCCGATGGGAGAAGGATAATTACGTTCTTGAAAGGTAGGGGATTTTAAGGCAAGTATCTCAGCTGGTCCTGGGATAGAGAGGGGATCCTATAGAAGCTACATCGTGTTGGCATTCTACTGCTATAACAAATAGACCAGATAATCAACCTAAAAAGAACAAAGGTTCATTCCAGCTCACAGCTTTGGAGGTTGTAAGACTCAGTTGCTTCATAATCAATTGGTCCCTTTGCTTCAGGAGTTGGTGGTGATATGATGCAAGGGGCTAAGGGTAGGTTGCTGTTAAGAACCTGTCCCCTGTGACCAGAAGACCTTCCACTAGGGCCCACATCTCAATTTTCCACCACCTCCAAATGATACCAATGTAGAGACCAAGCCTTTAACATGCGGGGACATTTAAGAGGCAAACTATAGCCACATGGGTAAAGCTGTTCAGTGACAGTGATTGAGGTCTTGGGCACCTAGAGAGGTCACCTTGTTTAGGTCTGTACCTCATGCCTCTTGAGAGTTCGGGATTGGTGCCATGGGAGCAGGGAAGGAGTGGGGGCATTGATCATTGTTCCTGCTGGCTCTGCAGTTAGAGATTTTTATGAAAGCCATGTGGGCCTGTTAATTATGAGCCACTCATTTGTAGGATGCAGTTACAGTGGAGAATCAATGGACGCCTTCTGCAAGGTGATGAATGCCAGGCAGAAAATAGCAGCGAAAGGCTGTAGATCCACACTGATGGATGAGAGCCTGCCCAGCCTGTGAGTTGACCTCAGTCAGGATTCGTATTCTTATTTATGGAAAACTGAGTTCACTTCAGCAGCAGCACAGGGACACATGTCAGTGTCTGGGCCATGCAGAGGCCTCCACAGAGCTCTGATCTCACATGGTGTTTAGAAGAGTAAACAGTCGGTGAGACTCAGAGAGTGTACACTGGTAAATAGTTCTGCCTGCTTGCATGAAAGTCCATCCTGCCGCCAGGGAGAGGGTATAAAGGTGAGGGCCAGAGCGGGCGAAGATAAAAGGGCCTGTGCTCCTGGGCGTGTGCCAGCTGTGTTATCTGCCTCAAGTTAGCCAAGGGAAGGCTGCGTTTCACAATGGCACGTCTCCTGACACTCCTTCTGTGCTCCTGAGCCAGAGCTAAAGGATGCCCTTTAGAACCCAGCACAACATGGCTCAGGCTCCAGTACTGACTCTTGATCTTAGCTCTCCATGGTCCAGGTTGACTCATCATCTGCCTCAGGATGATATGTGAGGACTCGAAGGGCTTCTGCGTGCTTTTTACCGTGGTTCATTCTGTTTTGATTGTCATTAGTCATGCCAATCCCCAGTGATGGTCATCGTCGTTGTCATCACATTGCACTATAATTGTCTAGTTCTGGTCTGGAGCCCTCACTACCCTGTGAGCACCTCAAAGACTCATATTGTATCCCGTTTCTATTTTCATTCCTACTGCCAAATCAGGGCGAACAAAAGTACTCAGCAAGGCTGGATAGATGCAGAGGAGAAAGGGAGGAGGAGGAGGAGGAGGAGGAGGAGGAGGAGGAGGATGAGGAGGAGGAGGAGGAGGAGGAGGAGGAGGAGGAGGAGGAGGAGGAGGAGATCTGTAGTGAAGGCTGCAGCATGCCTCTGAATGACCACATGGATCAGGGACTTATTTTTCTGCCCACAGTGAGGGCACACACTCACCAGCCCAGCAGATTCCCTTCTGAAATGAGCTGAGAACTGAGCGTTGGCTCACAGCCTGTGGAATAGATCTGCTCGGCTGTATCCATGTACCCAAAAACATTCCAGGGGGTACATGGAAGGATTCCAAGCCTGTTGGGGCATCACTATGTTCTCTCTTTTTTTTTTTTTTCTTTTTTTCGGGGCTGGGGACCGAACCCAGGACCTTGTGCTTCCTAGGCAAGCACTCTACCACTGAGCCAAATCCCCAACCCCTCACTATGTTCTCTTAAGTGTTGGGGAACGAGAGTCCCTACGGTAGAACTTCAGATGGAGGCGGTGTGAAGGGAGCCCTCCATAGACTCATCAGAATGCAGCACATCCAGATCACCCCCCTGCTTCTTGCCCTCTCTTCAACCTGAAATCAGACTTCAAAAGGAAATGTCTTGTCACGTTTTGTTTCCTTATTATTGTGATAAAACACCAATGAGAGCAGCTGGATTAATGGAGAGAAGTTTATTTGGCTCACAATTCCAGGTTATAGCCCATCATTGTGAAGAATTAAAAAATTAATAATAAGCCGCCTAACTACCCAAAAAGAAGAAGTGGGGTCTGTGAGAGCTTGAACTTTTCACCCTCCCCTGCTGCACAATGGTTCCCGAAACATTCTTGCATGAAAAGTTTCCTGGAATAGCCACAATGACCCATAGCCTCCGGCCACAATGTCCCAACGCCCCTGTAAAATGTCACAACCCATAATCACAATGTCACAAAGCCCTGGGTGTGTTGCCTGGTGTTACACATGACTAACATATGATCTAACTGTATGGGCTGTTTATGGTTTTGGAATTCCCCTCCTCCCTCCCACTTGCTCCCCCTGGTTTGTGGTTTTTTCCTTTATAAGCTCTGTGAAAAGTCAGGTCGGGGTCGAACTCCTCTACTCCCTGTGTGGTGTATGGGTCTCGACCCCAGCATGCTGGCCTGAGCTCTCGTTTTATCTCACTTACAATAAAACTTCCTCGTGTGATTGCAGCAGGTCGGTCTCTGTGTCCTACTGGGTGCGCGCCTCTCCCGAGACTTGAGTGGGGGGCTCCCTTCGGGGTCCAACAATTGCACAGAAGTCAAGGCAGCAGTAACTTGAAGCAGCTAATTACCAAGAACAGAGACCCACGAACACTTGCATGCTTTCTAGAGCTCCGTTGGATTTCTCTACTGTATACAGTCCAGCACCCAAGCTTAGGGAATGGTGTTGCCCACAAGGAGTGTGCTCTCCTACCTCTGTGGCACTACCTTTCTGGAACTTCTCTGGCACAGCTGAGGTGATACCATCCAGTGGAGGTCTCAGTATTTGCGGGCCCTTATGACTCTGCTGTTCAGCCAATCAGAGGAAGAGACATGGAGAGTCAGGCTCAGAGTGGCTCTGAGAGTACCCAAGGTGCTCAGGTGCCGCCTACCCTTCCAGACTGCATTGCCTCTTGCTCCTCCAAGTAGCGCTGAGCTGACCAGACCATTTCCCAGGCAAAGCCTTTCAAACTGAGATGTGTCAAGTGCCCCTATCAAGGTCAGGTAGAGTATACATGGCAACTCTGGGTGTGAAAATACCAGATTTCAAGCTCACAATATTTGGTTCCCTTCTCCGCAATGTACCTGCACCACAGTTAAAACTATGAGAGTAAGACAGACACACAACACGATGAGTAGGGAGCACCGAGCAGCACGGCGTGTCTTAACTGTACTGTACAGTAGAAACAAATGACCTCAGCAGAAGGTCAACGCAGTAGATCTCGTTCATCTGTCTGGAAATGCTAATGAACCTTTAAAAAGAACAAGATAAAGCTGTACTCCTATAAAGAAGTTTGCTCAAGAGCCATCAAATGAGAAAGCCTTGTGAGCCAAATTGCATCATAGTTAAAGAGATGCACGTTCATCTAATTGGCATACATATTCAATTAAAAGCAAATTTGAGAAAATGCTGGAAAACACCCAAACTATTGCTAGCAGCTATCTGTGAAGAGCTCCTGGGCGGGTGGGAAGAGATTTAACCTTGTCCCTTTGGAAGGTCAGCTCCCTCCCTCCCTCCCTCCCTCCCTCCCTCCCTCCTTTTCCATGTGAGGATACAGAGTGGGAGGGTGGGCTCTACAAAATAACCTATAAGCCATGTCTTTAATGTCCACCTAACCACACAGCCTGAAGGAGCTGTTGTGCTCCAGAGATTAGAAAAGGTTTGCCATCGCTTTCCGGTGTTGGGATTCCCTTCAGTTAGGTAAAGCTTTCTGCTGTGACCTCTGCCTACAATCTTTCCCGAGTTGTTTCTCTATTTAGTTTCTGGCTAAATTTGGAAACAAAAGTGGACTTACAAGGCTTAGAATATGCCTTAAGTGCCATGTGACTTCACACACACACACACACACACACACACACATGCTGCAGACATCCACATCCACAGACACATGCACCCACGCACATGCACACACTTGAACATGCGCACCCATTCCTTCCCCAGAAATGAAAATACTCATAGTTGGGAGGCAGAAGAGGACAGGCTTCCAAAAGACTCGCAACTATCCCAGGCCAAGCAAGGACATTAAACATCCTAACGGTTGTCATGGAACCAGCTATGCTTTAAAAAAAAAAAGGCATTTTACTTGTTTTGCAGATACAAACCCCTCTGCTGCTTCCCTTCCCGACACTGTATGTGTAAAAAGTTTTTCTCTTCCCGACAAGAAAAACAGTCCCATTTTTGTGTTTATCGATGAAGTGACTTTGTAGTCTAAGACAGTAAATTCTCTGGTCAAGGGCTACAAGGGCAATTACTGAGCTGTGCTCGTCTGATCTTACTCTTGTCCCAGCAAACCACAGCAGGATCTGCAGATGGAATTCTCCATCTTTGGGTTTCAACACAACTCATCTTGTCGGGAGGGGAGAGTTCTGGGGACCTGGCTGGGAGGAGGGAGGCAGGAAGGAGGGGTTATTTAGTGACGTCAACTCAGCTGATAGTTGATTCTTATCAGTCAGACTATGCTAGGGCATCGAGCTTTTGCAGCTTAGGAAAGACAAGCCTCTATTGACCTCTTCAGTGATAGGATAGTGGGCAGACCAGCAGTAAGCCTTGTGGGTGAGCTTCCCCCAGTCCAGTTCAGGGCTGCGTGGACCATTCTCAGCTGGGGGCTGGACTCACTCCAGTCTCGTTTCTGCAGTCAGGCTACTCATTTGAGTGTCCAACACAGTCTCTGCCAAGAAGCATTGTGCTTGAGAACAAAGCCATCACCCAAGATCTTCTCCCAGATAAAGCTCAGCGGCTGCACCAGGACAATAGAAGCTCTGATTCTTTCACACTGATTGTAACTACCTCCAACAGGATCTTTGTCCTTCTCAGGGCTGTTATTAGCAAGCATCTCTTCTCTAAGGTCACTTTTCAAAGTGGGCTGGGAACTGGTCTTGCCAGCCTCCCTTTTCTCCTTGGCAGTACTTGGAATAAAGCCCACACTTCTCTTAGCATGTTTTGGCTGGATCGTGCAGGTTGGAGTCAATAAGCTTGGGTTGATACCCTGACTCAGTTGCATGCCTACCCTTGTAGCTCAGAGCCTATGCACTTGGGTGAAAACGATATTCCACAGTTTGAGTGCTTTTGCTATCAGTGTTTGCTGACCTCCTGAAAGCCACCAGGGTATGTGAGGCTTTTGGGGACGCTGTCCATATTGTGACTTCATGTTTCTTTTCCTTATGGTTATGATTGCTTTGAAAAATATGGTAGTCCTTTGCAGATATTAAAATTCTGCTTTGATCAGTTTTGCAAGGTGTTGTTTTAAGTAAAAGATTTCCATTTCACCTAAAAATTACAGCTTTCTTATTTGTTATGATGCACGAGTCTTATTCTACATAATGCTAATATCTGTCTTCAAAATCTTCCTCTATCTTCAGAAAAACAAGGTAATTATTTTTATCATTTTTTTAATAAGCCATTTTGGCTTTACTTTCAATATTGTAATTTCTTCTATTTTTTTTTTTGGTCCAATCTTTTCTGTTAATTTCTACAGTTTCCTACCAAAAAAAGAAAAAAAGTAAACTAGGGACCAGGAATGAGTTTCGGCAGGTGGAGACCAGAATCTGGATCCCAAGCCTCCACAAACAAGCCAGGTGGTATATATGATAGCTCACCTGTAGTCCCAGGACTCCAGCTCCTATGAGAGACCCTGCCTCAGCAAATAATGCAGAAAGCAGTCAAAGAAGATACCCACCTCTGTCAATCTCTGGCTTCCGTACACATGCGGACAGCATGTGCATGTGTTCCTGAATACACATGTCCACAAAGGTGCACATACATATATGGGTGCATAGTGCACATTTACAAGCACACAATATAGTAGTCTTTAAAACTTTTCTTCTAGTATCTTCAAATAGTTTAGATACTTTCTAAGCTTAAGACCTAATTGTATCACACATTTCCCAATAATATTTAAAAAGACATAGTTCAAAATATGTGTAAAGTCCCACTAAGTGTTTAATTCATACATTTATAAATGTATTGCCTGGATCAAATACTTAGGAGATTTAAGCATTTTACCATATATTTACCTTAAATCTCCCACCCCTCTCTTTCTCCCCCCACCTCCATGAGGGAATAGGATTTCACGTAGCCCAGGGTAGCCTCAAACTCACCAAAAATGGCCTAGAACTTCTAATCCTCCTGCTTCCACTTCCCTGGTGCTTGGACCATGGGAAAGTGTGGCTGTGCCCAGTAATTTCAGAGCTCGGACAAGGGCATGATAGACTAGCTCCTGTCAATTGACTGGTACCCCCAGAGTTTAGCTTAAAAACATAATCTAGAATATTCTACATGATAATCAAACCTTATTCCTTTGTAATACATACATATACACATATACATATACATTCCTGCATATATACCTAGACACATACATAATTTGTAGTATAGGTTTTCATGCTTTGTCAGAGTCCCATAGGTCAAGTAGACTACATTTGTTAATTACATGGTTTGAATCCCTTACTAAATGTAGTGATTTTCCTAATTATCTGGCTAAAATGTGCTTTGTGTATGGCAAAGGTAGATTAAAACCAACAAGGGCTGTGTGGCACAGTATTTGACTTGCACATAGGAAGTGCCTTGGGCTTCAATCCCAGGATTGTGAGAACAGCCAGGAAATGTTGAATTTTTGTCTTTCACCTCCACGCAGGCTTCCTAGGTTTGAGCCCATTCTCTTCTCTTGCACAGGTTCTCTCTCTCTCTCTCTCTCTCTCTCTCTCTCTCTCTCTCTCTCTCTCTGTGTGTGTGTGTGTGTTCTCATCCTTCACTCTGAGTCTGCGTGTTCTTGAATGTGTATCTTTTATAAACACCATGTAGTGTAACACCACGTGTTAGAGCGTCTTCTGAGTCCTAGACTCATTGTCCTCTGGCTGGTTATGAAATATTTGACTATAGCATGACAGAATATCCATTGTATTTGAGTCATGGTACCACATTTATTTTCTTACAGCCTCTCCTGTAATGTGCCTACTAGATAATACAATTTGTGCCTACCGACTACCAGAAGTAGGGTAAAATATCAAAGCATAATATAAAATTCATAATCATTCATTTCTTACAAGTAAATCATTTATGGAATTATATACACATATATGTATCACACATGTGTATGGAGAGATATGATTTCTGGCCAGATGGAAACCACAATATGCAGGCTTGACTTTCAGGCAAACAGATGATGCATAGGTTTTTCTTTTCCACTTTTTTTTCTGTCCACTGAAGAGAATTACTGTAAAAGAGCACACAAAGGAGAGGCGTCACTTGTAGAGTGAGCCAGGCTAAACCATGCTGGCTGCAACGAAGACCCTGGGAGAACCTCATGGGGAAGGGCAACTCAAGGCTCTTTACTTAGCGTTAACCAACATTTGAACTCAATAATTCTAAAAGGGTGTAACTGAAAGAATGATTTCTTTGAGACTGATGTAATTCAATGACAAATTGTGGTATCATTTGTAACACTCTCATGTTATCGATATGAGAATACTGCGACTTATTCAGTGGTCGTTTGTATTATACAGAACTCTATGACCATCATACGTTGTATTATGTCTCATACATTCCCCTCCCTCCCTCCCTTTCCCTTGGAATATTGGAGGCTCACCATGACACTGGAATCTTTGCTGTCCACACTAGTCTTTGGACTCACTTTCACTTTCAAATTGTCTAGATAGAGACAGAGGCAATTCCTTAGAGACAGTGGTGTAAGGCTGAGCGCATTCCCAGAGTCTTAGCATTTTTGGCTTAAACTGCCTTTAAGGTTTTGGGACCATTCACCTTCACCTTTACCCATTGCTTTAAGAGGAAGCTCGACTATCCATTGCTGTAAATTTCATAGATTCTCCTCCCACCCCAACCCCATCGTTGGCCAGCTTGGTTTCTATTGTCAACTTGAAATAACCCGGAGTCACCTAAGGAAAGGGAATCCCACTTGAAGAACTGCCTGTATCAGATTGGCCTATAGCCTGTGAGAGAGCAGCTGGATTGATGTGGGAGGGGCCAGCCCACTGTGAAAGGCAGCTCTGGGTCCCTGGGCCTGGGCTGAGTAAGAAAGTCAGCTAACTAGAGTGAGCCAGTCTCTATCCCAGAGCTGCAGCATCAAGTGTTTCCTTTCTGAGACAGAGTCTCACTGTGTAGCTCAGAGCTGGGCTGGGACTTGCTACCAGGCTGGCCTGAACTCATAATCTGACTGCCACAAATGTGCAGCCCCGTGCTGTGGCTATGTCTTTTAGTCTTACCTTTGGCTGCTTAGCTCCCCATTTTGTTTAAAAAAAAAAAAAGAGGTAAAACTGAATGTGATGGTTTGTGTATGCTCAGCCCAGGAAGTGGCACCATTAGAAAGCATGGCTCTGTTGGAGTGGGTGTGGCCTTGTTGGAGTGGGTGTGGCCTTGTTGGAGTGGGTGTGGCCTTGTTGGAGTGGGTGTGGCCTTGTTGGAGTGGGTGTGGCCTTGTTGGAGTGGGTGTGGCTCTGTTGGAGTGGGTGTGTCACTGTGAGTGTGGGCTTTAAGACCCTCATCCTAGCTGCCTGGGAGCCAGTGTTCTGTTATCAGCCTTCAGATGAAGACAGAACTCTCAGCTCTGCCTACACCATGCCTGCCTGGATGCTTCCAGGCTCCTGCCTTGATGATAATGGACTGAACCTCTGAACCTGTAAGCCAGCCCCAATTAAATGCTATCTTTAAAAGAGTTGCCTTGGTCATGGCTGTTTGTTCACAGCAGGAAAACCCTAACTGAAACACTGAATAAAAGGAAAAGTGAATTTCCTCAGCCTCAGTCATCTTTTTCAAAACAGCATATCAAAACTCTACAATGGGGAAACAGTAAAGAATAAGGAGTGCTTAATACATATTTAACAATTAAATTAATAATCAGAAGACAGCAACTTACATTGACTTTTACCCCTAAGGAAGACCAAGGAGTTTTACCCCTAAGGAGGACCAAGGTCCTCACACCTCCTCCCAACCCCCGCCGATTTTTTCTTAGCAGTACCAAACCCCCCCAAAACCAAACAAACAAAAAAACCCCAAAAAAAACAAACAAACAAAAACCCCAGATCTAGATGTGGTATTTTCATACCCACTAAATTAATCAATATATTAACCACTCAATTTCTATATAACAAAAACTGTTAAGTCTGAGTCATGAACTGTGTCTGTCTTGATGTTGTTAACAACCCATTGCGCTGACTAATTATGAAAGAAAGCAGGTATGAAGTTTACTCACTCTTCACTTGAGAAGTCATCCATTCTCCATTTTTTCCTTTGGGAATAGACTTTTACCAGCATGCCGATCAGGACAAGGATCACCACGTAGAAAGGGATGATCAGGAAAAATGGCCACCGTGCAGACTTGGAGCGGTAGGCACTTGCAACATAGGACCGTGCTAGCAAAGGAAAGTACCAGGGGTTAGGACACAATCACCAGGAATAGAACAGTGATACTGTTGTGTGCTTGTTGTGACTTTTGAGACACACATTACACTATTTAAAAACTGTGTAACACATTTGCATATTGTGTAGCTACCACAATGGCACTGGAGTCCCTGCCCTCAAGCTCTTTGAATGCTTGTGTATCCTGTCTTGGCTTTTCTTGTTATGTGTCTTTGTTTGCTTGTTTTATGTGTATTGGTGTTTGGTCTGCATGCATGTCTGGATGAGGATCCCTTGGAGCTGTGGTTACAGATGGCAGTCTAGAGTGAGCTGTTATGTAGGTGCTGGGAACTGAAACCAGGTGCTCTGGAAGAGCAGTCGGTGCTCTTAGCTGTTGGGCCATCTCTTCAGCTTCAGTTTTGCTCCTAATTTTTTGGGGAAATAGATATTGCTTATCCCATGATGTGCTGGTTCCAATACTTGACCTCCTTTTTCAATCTGGCCAGGTCATCCTTGTCTGTGGCTACTTTGTGGTGGGTGAGGAGCCTCAATCTCTCTCTCTCCTTTGATTTTATTTTTTCGGTTCCAAGTGCTGCACTGGACTGGTTGATGTTGGAGGACATCTGCAATCCCACAGTCGGAGGCAGACAAGCCATGCACTCTTCCAACAGGACGTACACCTTCAAGCTGCTTTCGCTTTCCCAGGTCCAGGCACAAAAGATGAGGCCATTCCTTTTCTGATGAGTGGGGGGAGGGCAGACAGCCTGGGTTCTCTGCTCTTTCTCTTGGACCTACAGAGAAAAGGCCTTTCCCTCACCTTGTCCCATCTTAGCTTCCTCTTGAGGCCTGGGGTGTCTCTTTACTGCCTGTATCTCCTCAGGGTCTATGGAATGGTACTAGCTGTCTGCGTTAACAGAGTCAGGCATTTTGACTCCTCTGTATTTCTGCTCTCAGCTCCTGGTCCACACATAACTCTGGGCCCTGAACTTGGACAGAGGCAATGACTGCTGTCCTTGAGGTAACAAATCCCTCAGGTTTTTATTGGTGGTCAAGCATTCTGTATATTGGGGTGGGGTATTGACCTTCTTTTGTGGGTCCCCATTGCTGATAAGGGTCCTTAGTCTGAGAGGCTGAGGTCTTTGACTAAAGGGTCAAAGTCAATGATAGAGCACCCGGCAAGGTGCTGTTGAAGGGACAAAATGATTAGGAATAACAAGGGATCTTGGAAACAAGGGATCCTGATCTCTTGTGTGTCATGGAAAGGCTGCCAGGAGGCCCTCATGGGAACAGTGGCTATGCTAATTTCTCTAGGTCAGGTTAGTGTGGTTACAGGAAGAACCCTTCCTATGTTTTGGTCAGAAAATTGGCTTTATTGGGGGACGATTTGGTCTTAAAAGTATGTGATTTACATTGTATGTTTCCTTCACATGGCTAGTGTAGGGTGCTGTGTCCTTCTAAAAGTGGGTTTGGACACCTTCAGAAACTTCTCCAACGCTGTTGTTGGCCTTTATGTAGCTCCGTGAAAACATCAGGACAAGGGCCTCACTTTGGAGGGAGTATGAGTCATTCTAGAAAGATCAGGCATCTGTAAGTCTCCATTTGAGAACTCAGTGACCCACAGCAGTCCCTAAAACTGCAGCAAACAAACTGAAAAAATGAGAGGGAAATCTGAACTATGGTCCTGTTGTACAACTGTCACGCACAGAGTTTATTGGAAAAGATACCACACTTTTCACAGGGAAGGCAGGAGCCATGAGGAAATCATGCCTTCGAACATATCCTTCTGGAATAAAGAGTGCCTCAAGACAAAACAGCAGTAAGAGTGATGAGATGCTCAGGAGTGGGTGTTGAATTTTGTCTGGTGTATTTTGTTGCTATAGTGAATGTGCGGATCGCAGTCTTACAGGAGACACCCATTGTATGGATTCTTTTCCTTCCCTTCGTGGTGGTACCTGGGTTTGAACTCAGGGCCTGGTATGTGCTGTCTAAGCTCCCTACCTGATATGAAATTTTAAACTTTAATACAGATAAGTATATACTATGAGCTAGTAGCGTGTTAAAGAATTTTACTTGTGCATTTTTAAGGATGCTCCTTTGCAAATTTTGTTTGTTAGTTTGCACATGTGGCATCAGGGGCAAGTTTTCCTCCAATGATAAATTAGTTGGGAGGGCTTAGCCTACCACTCTTCTTTAAGTGCTACTTCTTCCTGGCAAAAAAATTGTTTCTTCCTATTCCTTCCTTCCTTCTTTCCTTTCTTCCTTTCTTCCTTCCTTCTTTCCTTCCTTCCTTCCTTCCTTCCTTCTTTTCTTTTTTTCTGGTAGCTTTCTTAGCCACAAATCACAAAGAAGATAATTTTTGACTCCAGCTTCTTGGCTCTACCTTTTGGTTGACAATTCCTCATCACAGCTGGGTGGCTTTCTCAGCCTGTTTCTTGTTGGTAGTGGACAGGAGCCCAAACTATACACACTTCTCCCGACCACATCCAGTTCACAAGGACAGGATACTTTCAATATGTGTTTCTGAGTGTTGGATTTAAAAAAAATCTAGTAAGGTCACAGTCATGGATCTCTTCAGCAGAAACTTTTCTCTCTTTTGGACCTTGCTGTGGCTACTGTAGACGGACCTACTTAACATTCTTAGTAGCCCCCCTCAGTTTTTGTTAGTGTGTGTGTGTGTGTGTGTGTGTGTGTGTGTGTGAATCAAACTCAGGTCGTCACATTTGTGAGGCAAACATTTCACTTCCCCTATTCCACATCACTCTAGTTACGTTTTCTACTTGTTAGTAAGACTTACCAGGGATGGATTCAGCCCGTTGCTGGTTGCCACTATCAATGCTCCCACCAGGCCATGTATCCTCCGTATTTTTACAATCCGGAGGTAAGTATGTGGGCTCACAGTGGCAATGCTTCTTGTTATTACATACCTGAAAACACCATAAAGTCACAGGCTGAGACAGGCAGCCGGCCTCAGTCACACCCAAGAAGTCTGTAGAGTAATGACTATTTAAGATTACATCCATTATTGGGAAGGGGTGGGGGAGGCAGGGAGGGGGAGGAGGAGAGGGAAGGGGAGGAGGAGAAAGGAGAGGGACTTAAGCCTTGCTCTCCAGAGCAGGTTCAGTGGCTTTCCCTTTTTTCACTCACAGGTCTGCTACTTACCCCATGGTGGTTGCATTTTTCTGGGGTGCAATCATAGTTCAAGAAAGTATCTTCTACACACTCCTGATTCAAGCAAACCTAGAACAGAAAAGGTAACTGAGATGCTAGCCAGACTCATCCCTTAATTAAAACCAATCCGTACCCTCTTAAGATCAAAACCACCTTGAAGTATCACCTCATCCTAGTTAAAGGGATAAAGGGACAGATGAACAGCATTGTTATTTAACTTTAGGTGGCCACAGTTAACATCCTCAAAAATCCCTTTTGGGAAGCGGCACACATGAAAAGCTGGAGCATACTGGGACGGTGGCATAAGAATGAGAGCATGTAAAGAACATTGATCGATTTATTGATCGATTAATTGATTGTAAAGGGCACCACATGGAGATTCCCGTTCTAGACAATTGATTCCTAAGGGAATCAGTTGGAAGCTTCATGCATGGGCAGAACAGCAGTTGTGGGCATGGGAGAAAGAGGCACGGAGGAAGCTGAAGACGGGTGTTTGAAGTGGAAGAGTCTATGCGGTGGACTTCCAGAGAAGTGAACGGAAGGGGCACCCTCAAGCTGGCCAAGGTTTGGGCTGTGATTGTGCACAATGAGTTTTTTGTTTGTTTATCTCATCCTTGCTATTACATGAGGGGACTCACACCCTCATACCCACTCACTGTGTTAATGCACTCACAGACAGGAAAGACCCTGTCCTCTCATTTCTTCAGATACTGCCATAAAAAAAGCTATGACATAACCGTAAAGATTCTAACCGGACTGTGCAACTGCAGAGTTCATGATCCGGGCAGTACCAGCGACACCAGCCCATTGTCACAGGCAAACTGAGGGGCCACTGAGCCACTTTTGTCAGATTTCTTTCTCTTGGGTTTTACTCGAAGTTAATGGTTTAATCTTCATCTTGTATGCATATGGGGCACAACATACTGTTTTGGTATACAGGTGGAATTTTAAACAGTTCATTTGGAAAACAAAGTTGTGGTTCTATCTATGTATATGTTATCTTCCTTCTACCCATGAAATGGAATATTATTCAAGCCTTTAAAGGAAGGCAATTCTGACTTCAGAGAGATGGCCGAACTACATATTAAGTGACATCACACAGACACAGAAGGACACATATGTCATGACCTTAGTTATGTATGGAACCTAGGAGGCCTGTGGAAACTGTCAGAAGGCCAGCGGTGACAGAAGAGAATGCAGAGAAGTCATGTAATATTGCAGTTGTGAAGGATGACGGAGGATGAATACATCTAGGAATATGACCAACAGCATGGGGATGGCAGTTGATAGGGTGTGCCTGAAGTCTGAGAGAACAGGTTTGAGGTGTTTGCCATACCATATGCACTAGGGTAATTAATGTTCTCGAGAATGGGAATCACAGGCGTGTATCAGACACATGGTGTACTAATTTCATTTCTGTTGTTGTGATTAAAATGCCTTGACCAGAAACAACTCAGGACAGGGAGAAGTTGTCAGGCTTACATTTCCCTGTTATGATCAATCACTGAGGATGCAGCTGGTCTCATCTCATTCATAAGCAAAAGCAGAGAGAAATTAACCCATGTAGGCCCATGTGCTTAATTGCTTCTCTACTCTCAGCTAGGTTTCTCCACTTTATAATATTCAGGACCCCCTGCTAGGGAATGGTGCTTCCCACAAGGGGCTGTTGTGCCTTCCTACATCAATTAACAATCAAAAGAACGACCTCCCTGCTCTTGGACCAACCTGATCTAGACAATTCCTCAGTTGAGACTTTCTTCCCAGGTAGCAAGTTGACAGCTAAAACTAACCATTCCAAATACATGTAAGCCATTATTTTAATAGAGAAAAATTTGAATATAATTGATTTTGCCTTACTCTGTGACCTCTTTAATTTTCACTATTATTTAAGAATAATTACATCAAAAGATAATTCACCACATCAGAAGGCTGGCTTTCTCTCTCTCACACACACACATTCTGAAAATGTAACAAAATGCAATGGGTGAACCGTAAGATTGTTTCTTTGGAGGATTTGTGCAACTTCCACAAAAAGTATAAAGCCTGTGTACCAATAAGGACATAAGGCACAACACTGGGAGTTACTGGGAGAGGAGGGCACAGGACAGGGCCCTGGGGAGTTAGGGGAGAGGAGGTGACCTACCTTCCCTGACCCGCAGACAGTTCCATCTCTCACCCACATCTTCTTGCTCTCTTTGTGACCTGGGGGGTATTCCAGGGAGATGCAGATTTGCCCGCTTATATTGGCATAGATAACAATGGCAGACCTCATTTTAAGTATGTCTTCACTTTGGTATATACATATTAGTTTTCCACACATCCGGTCACTATAATTTACAAATAAATGTAAGCCATTATTTTAACAGAGAAGTATTTGAATATAATTTCCAAAAACAAATAGATTTAAACATTGGAGTTGGCAAATAAGATATAGGCAATTGGTTTTGAATAATGCATACAGAGTCCCTCCTGAATCGCTCACAATAATGAACTACTTAACTATGGGCTCCTCCATTAGCTGGATTACTGTTTGTGACTTTTTCACTTGTATTTGGTCACAATCAAATCTAAGCTTATTCCAACTTTATAAATGGGCACTTGGCCTTGTTGCCAGCTCCACTGGGTTTCCTTTTTGAGTTTAACAACTGATAAGATATTGAATTCCGTATTAAAAGGTCATCATACACCATGCATATTATTAAAACAATAAAACCATATATATTCTAAATGTGAGTGCAGAAAAATATAGAAAAAAAAAACCCCAAAAGCATAAGCACAGCCAGACAGTAAAGGGACATTAGCTGCAGAAGAACATAGTGAAAATGAAGACTGATGGGCAGACAACAGGAATGTAGACCAGAAAACTTGGGAATGGTCTGGTCAACAGGGGAAAGAAGTGTACCTTCTCCCTGGTCCACATGCAGAGACTACTTGACAGTGTGAAAGGTCGTCTCCTGTATAAATGACTTTCTAACCAACTTCCTGGCAAGATGGTCCTCCACTCTCCAGGCAGCTAGCTCCTCGTCATAGAGGCTCACTTTCTCACATCTCTTTGTCTCTGACCTAGCTGACTTCTGTGTATGATGGGACTGGGGCCTTGAACAGTAGACAGATTCACACTTAGTCACAAGAAGAATGCAGACCCAGAAAAGAAAAGACCCTGGAGGTTTTGTCTCTTGGGCGTGCTGTTGGTCCCTTCTTTAGCTAACGGTTATTTATTCTTTTAGCCTCGGAGGGATGAGAACCAGTAACCCGGGTGCCTTTCTTTCTTTGAAGTACATTGCAAACATCCCTCAGTGTGTAACACTGAGACCAGCAGCCTCAGTGAGGCAGATGATAATGGCTGAAGGGAGTCACCCAAACGACCCAGGGGAGGCTCCTCAGGGAGAAGCACAACTATGCTAGAGAGGCTGGTGAGACATGGGGTCTACAGAGTAGATTTCTGTAACCTCAAAAGATGGAGACAGAACACTGGCACCTTCAGCAAACTGTTACTGCAAACTACACACATGCATATGCACACACACACACACACACACACAGTATGTCTATGCCACACATTCAACAATCACACCATCACACAGCTAGTGTGACAGACTGCTGCTTTTCTGCCACCCATAGCCTCTTCGCCTTAACACTTTCATATTCTCTCTTCATGTATTTATTGAAACACGCTGCCTCATGAAAACATCTATTTTTACAGCAAAGGTCTTCTTCTGGAACACTTGCAAAGAGCCCCCAACACAAGCCCAAATTCTAGGAACCAAAACTCAGGTGCTTGAAGTATGTCTACAGCTCACTGCCATATGTCACCATATGTCAGAAATGCCATGTGTGTAAGGGCTGATGCACCCTGGGTCACGGCCTTATAGGTCTTTCATTATTATATTTGTCCCAGGTATAGTATATTTCTTGTACTCTATAAAGAATGTCCACTCTTGGGGCTGGAGAATTGACCTCTAAGAGCACTGGCTGCTCTTGCAGAAGACCCAAGTTTGATTCCCATCACCCAGGTGGGTAGCACCCAACCCCTGCCACAGAGGCTGGGACACCTTCGTCTAGCCTCCTCGGGCATCAGACATGCAAGTGGTGCACAGACATGTATTCAGGCAAAAATCCATACAAATAGAACAAGTAAACAGAAAATCACAAAAAAAGAATATCCACTCTTCGTGTGTGTATGTGTGTTGTATAAGCCTTTGTGGCAAGGTGCATATGAGAGTCTATTTGCTTGTGCACATGTGTATCAGACCGTAGGTCAATGACAGGTATTTTTCTATTCCTCTCCACCTTATTTTTTTAAGACAGGGGCACCCAATGAACCCGGGGCTCACCATTTCAGCTAGACTGGCTGGTCAGGAGTTCCTGGGCTCGCCTGCCACTGTTCTCCCTAGCAGGGCTACCAAACTATGCCAGCACATCTGGCTTTTATGTGGGTACTAGGGATCTGAATTCAGGTCCTTGTGGCTAAGCAGGAAGTGCTTCACACACTGAGCCATTTTCCCAAGTCAGGATCGCTCATTCTTCATTAAATTATGGAGATAGCATACAGAATTTTTAAAATTGAATGCTTATGGGTGACAAGTACACCTTTGTTGAAATAAAACCCCGAGTGGAAAAAGACAGGCTAAAAATTCAGGCCAAAGTAGTTCAAGTGGGACAACAGCCCAGGTGTGTTGGAAATGACAGGGAATCCCTTTCTGCACCTCTGACATCTACCACTCGATTTAACGTCAGGCTTCATGGTAGGGGGTTAGTTTGCTTGAAGTATGAAAGTGACTGGTGACATTTTCAAGTGTAAAGTGACAGAGTCTGGTCACATTTCCAAAGGCATACTTAGGTGCGCAGTTCTTGTACCCCGTAGGAGTGATACCACAGCTCCCAGATATGTCACTTTTGGAATTCAGCTCCGCGTAACATTCTTTTGTACCATAGTCTGCATCTGGAAGTCAGGCAAATGAAACAGTGTCAGTTGTGTTGAGGGTTTTAATACCTGGAATTAAAATAAGGAATGAAGACCTATACAGTTCTGAAATGGTTTGCACAAAAGGCAAGCATCACATAGAACTGAAAATTGATGACTCAACCCACCTCAGTGATTGACTTCCAACTTCATGTATCTGCCACAGTGCCCAATATGTAATGTCAATAATCCCCATGCAGACTAACAAAAAGCTAGTTTTTAAAAACAATAATTGATGTTCTGGTGAATAAAGATGGGCTTTTATTTTTTGCATACCTGTCTTCTTAATCAAACCATTACCAATTGTGTTTTGTCTCTGATTTTTCCTAGTTTCAGTTTTTCCAAGATCCAAACTACTTAGAGAACAGTTTCTGTTTTCAACCTCCATCCATTCTACTCTTGTTGAAGCCTCTGATGGGGACATTTGGCACCTACATTGCTGAACTGGAGGAAAGTGACCTGTCACAACAGCATCCCTGTACAGACACCAGGTGCCCAGTTAAGTTGCCTAGAGACACCAGCGAACCCAAAGGTAACGGTTCATTATGTCTCGGAAACCATTTGCCAAATTGGTTGTGGGTAAGAAGTAAAGATTTTGAGCTCAGCGAGGACATCAAACTGTTCTTTGTGGACCAGAAAAACATCAGGCAGAATCGGAGTATTTCATAGCCACCAGGACAATGTTTGATCCCTCAGACACTGTTGGCTCTTTTCCAGCTTCCTCTTGAGAGTAAACAGGGGCAGAATAGGCTATGGAGTCCAAAAGGTGGCTTCGATTGCGCCAGCTCCCTATTTGCGTAAGTATCCATGCAAGCATGGAGCTGGAAGCCCTGGAGACCCGCTGGTGAATCACAGCACAGGAACAACCTTCAAATTCTAACTGATGCCCAATGGATATCAGTTATCAACAAATGTCAAATGAATCCAGACGACTGCCCTCGATCTTTAGGGTCGACAGAATACTGACTGGCAGGGTCTGCAGGATGCACAGTCTACACACAGGCCTCGTTAACATCAACCACGGAAGAGGGAAGATGGGGCAACAACTTCTAACTAAAGCTATGCCTCTATCTGTAGTTTCACTCAGGATTAAACAGAACGAAGTTTGTCAGCTGAGTTAAAATGACTGAACAAGTATCTTAACATTTTCATGGAAAAAAAATCCCAAAAGGACACAATCTACAAGAAAGAAAAACTATCAGAAATAGGTGGGTTAGAGAGATGGTTAAGAATTTTGACTGCTCTATCAGAGGAACCCAGTTTGATTCCCAACACCCACAGACATAAAATAAAAATAAAATAAATTCCCAATCATATAAAAAATAGAAATGGAAGTAGATGATTAGGTATAAATTTATATTTGATTTTTTTGAGGTTTGCGTGATACTGTAACACATAGTTCATGTTGCAAGAAACTCAGAGAACTCTAAGCAGAAGTTCACAGTTGGGCCGGCATGATGGCTCAGCAGTTAAAGGTGATTCCCATGCAAACCAGATTCATTCTCAGTCCTGGGAACCTCCAGGGGGAGGAGGGAAAAGGGTCTTGAAAGCTGACCTCTGACCTCTACACATGTGCCATGATATGTACACACCTGTGCACGTGATGCATCTCTCTCTCTCTCTCTCTCTCTCTCTCTCTCTCTCTCATACACACACACACACACACACACACACACACACACACACACACAGGCTCACACACCAATAACAATAATAAATACACTTAAAAAGAAAAAAAAAAGAAGTAAGCACTCAGAGCTATTGTTTGGATTCTGAATATTCCCAAAGACTCAGTGTTAAATGCTTGGTGCTGGACTAAACGTTTGGTTTTCATGGAAGTATAGCCATGTTGGGGGAATGTGGAGTGTGGGGTGGGAGGTGGAAGGTGTGAGGTGTGAGTTGTGAGGTGTGAGGTGTGAGTTGTGAGTTGTGAGGTGTGAGGTGTGAGGCGTGAGTTGTGAGGTGTGAGGTGTGAGGCGTGAGGTGTGAGGTGAGAGGTGTGAGGTGTGAGGCGAGAGGCGTGAGGCGTGAGGCGTGAGGTGGAAGGTGGAAGGTGTGAGGTGTGAGTCGTGAGTCATGAGTCATGAGTCGTGAGGTGTGAGGTGGAAGGTGTGAGGTGAGAGGTGTGAGTCGTGAGTCATGAGTCATGAGGTGAGAGGTGTGAGGTGTGAGGTGGGAGGTGGAAGGTGTGAGGTGAGAGGTGTGAGTCGTGAGTCATGAGTCGTGAGGTGTGAGGTGTGAGGTGGAAGGTGTGAGGTGAGAGGTGCTCTTTAAGGGGACACTCAGACCCCTGGCCTACTTGTTCCTCTGCTTCCTGGCTAACATTAAGTATGGGCAGTTTCCTCTACCACCTGATCTTACAATGCCATTGTCATTTCACCCACCCATGGTGTGCTGAAAGTATCAGGGCCAGGGGACAAGGATTAAACCTCTGAGACTGACCCTGAACAGCTGTTCTCCTCTCTCCATCTCTACCTCTCATCCATCCTTCAGGCGTGTGTGTGCGTGTGTGTGTGTGTGTGTGTGTGTGTGTGTGTGTGTGTGTGTGTGTAAGGCGTGGCCTTGGATCGATTCTCAGTACCGAACCAAACAGATCTGTCTATTTATATCTGCACCCATATGGAAAACAAGATGATTAAAGTACCAGTGCCAAACAGATCCCGGCACTGCTGTGCTCCACTCTGACAGGTGCCATTAATACAGATCCACTTCCGTTCTGCACATGGGTGACCGTCTTGAACAAAGAAGTCTTCTTCACACACTTCGGAAGTGCCGTTGCAGTACTCTGTGACGTCACATTCCTGATTGGCAGGCCTGCAAAGTTCCCCCTTTGCCTTCAGCTGGTGGGTAAAGTGAATCACAGTGAATAAGGCAGCAGAGAAGTAGGGATATTTGTCCCTGAAGGGCACTGCATAGGAGGTCATATGGAAACAAACACTCTGACCTGTGCCAGTTGGGACTGGTAATCTCACAAGGCCCCGCCCCAGATGAGAGCTACAGGTAACTAATGACTGTTGAGAGAGGGAGAATGAGTCTCCCAATGGGTGAGCCCCCTGATAGGTTATGCAGTTTCATCCGAAGGGGTCAGCCTAATGTAAGTGTGTGTGTGTGCGTGTGTGTGTGCGTGTGTGTGTGTGTGTGGAGGGGGTGTCAACACACTGGGAGGAGTGGGGGGAGGAAATACTGTGGTTAGGATGTATTGTATAGAGAAAATTTTAAAAGGAAGAAATATAATAATATAATATAATAAATTTGGAAAAAGGAATTACACATTAATTTTGAAAAGGACGATGTAGTAATACTTGTGATATCAAAATAAATCACTGACAAATGTGAAAAAAAAGAGTAGACATGTCAGTACTCTTTGGCCCGGTGGTTGTGGTTACAAGCACTGGTTGTTTAGAGAACCCAAGCTTAGTGTCGGCACCCACATGGCACACCCTACGACTGTCTGTAACTCCTGTCTTAAGGGATCTGACACTGCCTTCTGGCCTCTGACAAAACACCCATACACATAAGAATGGAGAAAAAGTGGTTTTAAAAACGAAAAAATGAAGAAAGGAAAAGGCTCTTACATTGCACGAAGCGTCGCAGCAACTTCCGGTGGAGCAAGTGGAGCCCTCTGACAGCTGACAGGTGGTGGGATTGCAGCATGGAGGAGGCTTATCCTCACAGCCCTGGAAGCCAAACCACAAGCCTCAAGTGCCTATCTGAATCCATTCACACTGGACAGACATTGTAATGGCGACACATTTCCTAGCCTACAGACAGATGCTTGCCTTTCATGTTGGCAAACAGAAAAGGAAACTGAGTCACTTCTTTCTTGCCCTACAGACACTGATTTTTTTGACACCCTACTAGGTATTACATTGTAGTCGTTTCTTCTAGGATAGAGCCTACTGTGTTGGAAGTAGACTCCTCTGATACCACACAATCCTTCACAGTGGAGACAGTGAGGTGGTCCCTGGCTCTTGTAAAGGCCAAGTAAATATAAGATGTGGGATAAAGAGAAGCTATAGTTACTTTTTATGTGCCACGTTTGAACCTAAATACTGTAAGACTCAATAATAATATTTTTAAAGTTGTGTGTGTGTAAGATGATATATATATATATCTCATCTCTCTCTCATGTTATATATATATGAGAGAGAGACGCGCACGCGTGCGTACACACACACACACACACACACACACACACACACACACACACACACACACACACACTTTTAATCCCCAGGGATTTGAAATGGTAAAATGGGAAAACTTGTCACTAAGCAGATAGGAATTAGCCGTGGAGGTCAGTTGTCTTAGTGTGACTTCTGCAAGATACACATTAGGGCACAGGAAGGTTTCTGTGTTTTGCACAACTGTTCTGCCAAATGAATGTCATTGCTCTTGCTCAGTACACGAACATCTACAGGGAAGGGATAGCACAGTGGTTAGAACTTAGTTAGGAACGTGATGAAGCAAAGACACACTATTGCCAGATCTGAGTGGGAAGTTTCAACGCGTTTTCACTCAAGCCAAAGTGATGGGCAATATTTTCTTAAAAGCACACGATTCCTTTCTGATAGTTTTAGTTCAGCTTGCCACAGTCTAGAAACATCTGAGGAAGAAAGACTCAGTGAGGGGTTGTCTAGGTCAGGTGGGCCTGTGGGCATGTCAGAGAGGAATATCTTGACTGTATCCACTGTGCATGCTCACCATGGGGCGCTGTTTCCTAGGACTGGGCCTTGCACTACATAGGAATGGAAAAGGCTCCTGAGCACAAGTAAGCACGCATGCAGGCACTTGTTTTCTCGGTGCCGTCAGCCATGGATGTGCCAGCAGCTTCGACTTCCTGCTGCCTCACCTTCCCTGCAGTGATGGACTACGACTTGGAACTGCGAGCTAACATAAACCCTTTGTGAGTATAGATTGTCACAGCAACAGGAAAGGAGGCAGGACACCGTTTAAGTGTCAGAAACACACTTTTTCTGCTGGGAGGCACACATTTCAGTGTCCTCAGCCAGCCCATAGAGAACTCTGATGAACCCTTGCCTCCTGGGTCCCCAGGGACATAGTACTCTCGGCAGCTATGGGAACAGCTTGTTCCCCCTTTCATTTTATCATTGTATTTTTACCTCATTTACCTTCATTCCGTCTTTCACTTCCCTCTAACCCCAGTGTTACATAAGATTTATTTAGTTTGAAAAAGAAACTTACTGTGGTTCTAGGTATTTTCCAATAATTTTGACTTAGATATTGAATTTAAAATGGTGATTAAATATTGGTAAAAGCCAATAAAGTTCCAACACCAAACCTCAAACGTGTCTCCATATTTTCTTATTCCACAGTGAAAGCGTCATACCTGCTGTGTGGCTTGTATATGCTTGGCTTAGAGTGTTGCTATATGAGTGGCACTACTAAAAGGTGTGTCCTTGTTGGAGGAGGTGTGTCACTGTGGACATGGGTTTTAAGACCCTCATCCTAGCTGCCTGGAAGCCAGTCTTCTCCTAGCAGCCTTCAGAATAAGAGGTGGAACTCTCAGCTCCTCCAGCCCTATGTCTGCCTGAATGCTGCCATGATGATAATGGACTGAACCTTTGAACCTCTAAGCCAGCCCCTATTCAGTGTTGTCATTTTAAGACTTGCTTTGGTCATGGTGTCTGCTCATAGCAGTAAAACCCTTTCTGAATGACAAATGAGCCTGAGCGAAAGGCTGGGCAAGAGTGTGCCTAAGAGGAAGAGAAAGAAGCTGGAGCACTCAAAGATGGGACTTAATTATCTTCAAAACGGGTCGTTCAAAAAATCACAATGGCCAGATGGTGGTGGCACACACCATTAATCCCAGTACTTGGGAGGCAGAGGCAGGCAGACATCTGTGAGGTCGAGACCAGCATGGTCTACATACAGGGTGAGTTTCAGGACACCCAGAGCTACACAGAGAAACCCTGTCTCAAAAATCAAAATCAAAACAAAACAAATTAGAACTGAAGGGGCATAGGAGGGAGAAATAGACACAGTGGTCCGGGAGTGTTACTAGCAGGTGAGTAGGACGAACACGCTCTGGAGGTCTCATGCTCAGTGCTGACTGTAGCTAATAGACTATATTGTGTTTGTTAAGAGGTTGTGATCTGATCCTTACAGAAGAAAGAGAAATGAGAGCTTGCTTGGCATGAATTATATTCTTCCCACTCTACAAGAGTTTGGGATAGAGGGTTTATTTTAGTTTACCCCTTTCCTCCTAAGTTGGTCTTGTCAGGATATTTTATCACCACAACAGATTTGAAATTAAGGCAATATGCTTCTAAGAGATGGCATACATTTCAGTTCAGTTTCAATAAAGAGGTTGTTTATCTCATACAGTTGCAAGAAAATATATTATGCAAAGTGCTTGCTGTTATATCCTAATTCTTAACGGGAGAGGAGGGAAGGGGAAGGATTGGAGAGGAGGGACAGGAGGAAGTCGAGGGCGGGGGAAGGGAGAGGAGAGGAGGGAGAGAGGAGGGACAGGGTGGAGAGGGGAGGAAGAAGAAGAGAGGAAGGACAGGTGGGGGAGGAGAAGCAGGGGAAGATAAGCCAGACATGGTGGTGCAAGCAAGCTTGTAATTCCAGTGCTCAGAAAGCTGGCACAGGTTCTGAGTTTGGGGCCAGCATGGACTAAGGCGTCCTATGCTAGGAAACAATAAAGAGCATGCTGATGCTGTGAGTTGAGTGTGCCGATGCTGTGAGTTGAGCGTGCTGATGCTGTGAGTTGAGTGTGCCGATGCTGTGAGTTGAGTGTGCTGATGCTGTGAGTTGAGCCTGCCGATGCTGTGAGTCGGCAGGCTTAGCTGTGGTGGCCTTGCATGCAAGCAGCCAACACCAACTCATCAACTTGCACCATTTCTTTAGGTGTCAGCTATATTCCAACAAGAGAAAGTCAAAAAGCAAATGTAATTTTAAAGATGATCTATCAATCAGTGAACCATATGACAAGATGTTAGTTCTCTCTTGAGTGTCTGTGTGTCCCTAACAAAGAGCTTTGTAGAAGGATCACTATGAGAAAGGAAGCAGACCGACAAAGGGATGGTACAGACATTAATTGATATGGCAATTCTGGCCACACCCTCCCCAAGCCAGACTCACCTCCTGTCCACAGTCGCAAACTTCTCCTTCTTCCAACTCTCCATTCCCACAGACTGCCATCTTGTACGACGGCTGTAGGTGTGGCTGGTTCTGAAGACAGTGGGAGCTTTGACTTGCGATAAACTTAGAGAAGTCCTCCATGCTGCAGTTACTGAAGGACCTCACACCGCTGGAATGACTGAAAGGAGCCCAAGTGTCAAATGTCTGTGCTAAGAGTTCCCATCGCCCTCTCTCTGCCCAGGAAACCAACTGCAGGAACCCCCGTGGATCCTTTAGTAGGGGTAAATAGCACGGGATTGGACCGGCTTTTACATGGCAGAGTTTTTGTGACACTGGAATTATGGTTTAGCATTTACCTCACACAGTATGCCACTTCTTCTGAATTTGTCCCTGCCTTTCCCCACTAGGACTTCTGAACTTTGAGGCACCCTCACCTCAAGGGAAGCAAACAGCTTTCTTGTCTTTATCTACACTTAGTCAGAGGTGATCCCTTCCCAACTTGGCTTTGCAGTTTTAAAATAACTCCTATATCTTTATCTTTTACCTTAATGCCTGAATTCTGTAAGTCCAGTAGGCAACTCTTTATGTATACACATGCATGTGTATGTACATGTCATGTGTGTACAGGTTTGTGTGTGCACATACACACACACGCACAAAATCACTTTCAGTTACATTAACCATATACAATGGGATTGATTATACATTTCCAGCCACTGTCGTGATTCCTGTGTGTGTATATGTGTGGCCTTGTGTGGGTCACAACACGCATGCGTAGGTTAGAAGACAACTTGCAGGGGTAGGACCTTTTTCACTGTGTAGGATGCAGGGATTGAACTCAGGTTATCAGGTGCTGCAGCTAATGCCATGGCCGCTGAGCCATCTTACTAGCATGGTTCCTATCTAAAAACCAGAGAGCCAAGGAAGAAAAAGCAATAGATGGTTGGCAGGACAGCTCAGTGGATAAGGTCGCTTACCGCACAAGCCTGGTAGCTTGAGTTCAATCCTAGAATTCACATATGGGCAAAGGAGACAATTCAGAGTTGTCCTCCAATCTCCACATGCGTGCTGCAGCATGTACATTCCTCCCTACACGTTGCCTGTGAACACACACATACACACACACACACACACACACACACACACACACACAATAAAACACATTTTAAAGGACATTCTGTTGGATTTCTAAGGGGTAAGGAGCAGGCCACATAAGGGAGGCTTTCCACCCAGATTGGCCTGTGAGCATGTCTGTGGGGCATTTTATTGATCACCGATCCAAGTGGGATGGCTCCACCCACTATGGGTTGTGTGTCCTGAGTGGAATCAGAAAGCAGGCTGAGACAAACAGACTCTTCCATGACCTCTGCTTCAGCTCCTACCTCCAGGTCTCTGCTGCCTTCTTTTTCTGATTTGTTGTTGTTTTGTTTTCTCCCTCAGTGATAGACGGTGACAATGAAATGTGAAAGAAACCCTTTCCTCCCTGAGTTGCTTTTGATCTTGGTGTTTTATAACAGTAAGAGAAAGCTATTAAGATGCCAGGCTTCTAAGGTTAGTTTTCCTTGACAGGAATTGGCTTAATATAAACTCCAGGGGCGGGGCATCGAAGTCGAGGCTCACAGTGCTTCGGGGTTCATCACGCAGATGGGTACTCCGCACTGGCACGTGTTCACATCGTCATATGCGACCCCCATGCTGAGGCTCAGCAGCTGAACTAAAATAATTGCAAGTGATTCCAGAGTTACGGCTTTGGGGTGCTGAAAAGAAAACACACCAGACCACAAATGTGCGTGTACACGTCGTGGGAGGCATTTTACTTGTGGCTAGGAAATGTAGTTAGCTATTAACAGAGGCCACACAGTCAAGTAAAGCATATATTGTGCCAGTCACAGATGCTGCAAACACAGGAGAGGTCTAAAACTATGCCTTTGAATAATGTGAGACCCTCAGAAAAATAGTCTAAATAAATTTAAATTTGATAAAATTCCGGTTAGAATATTTAGATGCAAAATAAAAATACATTTGCAGGGTCTGGAGAGATGGCCCAGTGTTTAGCACTTGCTGCTCTTCCAGAGGATCCAGGTCTGATTCCAGGCACCCACATAGATGGTCACAACTTTCCACCTGCATCAGGAGATCTGACACTCTTTTCTGACCTCCTGATGGGTACTGTGCACTTGTGGTGCACAGATATGCATGCATGGATGTAAAACAGTCATGAGTGTAAAATGAAAATACAGAGGTCATCAAGAATTATTTTAAAATTGTGATAAGAAACTAGTTGATTCAGCAGACTGATTCAAAACACAGTTGAGCTTTTCATCATGTCAAAGAACAGCCCAGAGCAAATGTTTTGTCTTCTAGAGCCAGACAGCGCTTCTCCCGTAGATCAGAAAAGACACAAGAACGACCACTGTCAACACAGCTCAGTGTTCAAGTCCACCACCAAATGCTCACAGGTTACGAAGGGAAAATGCCCATGAAACAATCTCACTTAGTAAGAAACCTACAGTAGTTAGACTCACAGGGCCGAGTATTGTGTCTTATGAGCTGCACTCTTTCGTTTTACATATGTGTGCATGTATTGTTTCGTGTGTCTATGGTGTATGCCTGTATGTGTGTGTATGTGTATGCGAGTGTGCTCATCTCGGGCGTGCATGTGGAGGCCAGAGGTCCACCTCAGGGGGCTTCCTCTTTGCCCTCCACTTTATTTTTTGAGACAAGGTCTCTTGCCAAACTTAGAGCTCACTTTGGATGCTAGACTGGCTGCTGGGGAGCTCTACAGATCCTCTTCTCTCTGGCCTCCAGCACAGTGTGTACCGCCAGGTTCAGCTCTCCTTACATGGTGACTGGGAAATCAGGTCCCCATGCTTACACAGAAGGTTCATTATCCATGGACTCTTCTCCTGGTCCCTGTTCATTGTCTGTCATAACCATTACACAGTCTATGTATGTAAAGCAAGTGGTGTACTCGACTATATATATATATAACTTAAAAAAACACATACTGGTTCTCATTTGCTTTTCAACTATAGCTGTGCTTGGGTTGTTTTTCTATGCTGGTTTTTAGGAAGCAGGGCAATAGGACATAATGCCTCACTGACACTGCATGGCCCTGACAAATTATGCAGAGGGGGGAGGGAGGGAGGGAGAGAGATGAATGGAGGAACATTGGTGAGCCAAGCTCACCTATGTATTTCAACATCTCATTCCTGTGGATGTTGGATGTTGCTGGAGTTTCCCAGCTAAGGATCAATGATAGTTACCTCCCAAAGAAATGTGGGGGAAGGGAAAAAGTGCTGGGGAAGGCCTCTTCCAGTCCGTGGGAACCATTGTTTCTTGCCTGCAAATCTCAGGCTTTCTTCTCCATCTGGACCGCCCTTGGTAACCAGTTTGCCTTTAGACAGATGCGCTCTTCCTCTTTGCTAACCAGTGAAGCTCTTGCTGCATGGTGTGTGTGTGTGTGTGTGTGTGTGTGTGTGTGTGTGTGTGTGTGTGTGCGTGTGTGTGTGCGCATGTGTGTGTGTGCGTGCGTGCTACATGTGAATGTTTAAGGAAGTCCTATGCCTTAGAGATCAAGGAAATCACTTTCTCCATAAAGGCTACATTTTTCCAAAATACAGTTTATGATTTTTAAATAAGAACCCTCTCTTTCCCAGCCCCACTCTTCTTCATCTTGCTTCCTGGAGGGAGATGATCCTATGCTGCCTCCCTCTCTGAAACTCCAGCAGACACCATATAAACATACATAAAGGGAAGGGGCCCACACCAGTGTCCATGCCCTAGGGAGTGACGATTTTAATGAAAGTAATAAATCAAGGGATCTTTAATTTTATACTGTTTTCTACAGCAGCCTGTTATACACTAAATATTTATTTCTGATAGTGTGCGTCAGAGAGAGAGAGAAAGAGAGAAAGAGAGAGAGAGAGAGAGAGAGAGAGAGAGAGAGAGAGAGAGAGAGAGAGAGAGAGCGAGAGTGCACATTCATGGAGGCCACGGCAGGACATCAGATTCCCTGGAGCTGGAGTGGTGCTGTTGTGAGCTGAGGATGTGAGTGGGTGCTGGGAACTGAACTGTGTCCCCTGCAGAGGAGCAAACACTCTTCAGTAAGGGGCCCCACCCCTATCCCACCCCCACTCCCGTTATACATTTTAATCAAGCAGATTAAGGCACAGCATACCAGAGCAACGCCTCCTGCATAGTTCTTGTCACACATCTTCCCTTGATAGGTGGCGCCAACATAATCAGTGGTGTCCCTGTAGCTGATTTGAAAATAGACTTTAATCATTGAGTTTTGCAAAAGTAAGCACAGTACAGTTAATGCTCTGTTTTCATAGGTCAGGTGCGTGTTCTGAAATTATCAGTGATAAAACAACAAAAGGGAAGGCTTGCATGCTAAAATTGCAACACCATGTGGCTACATTAGACCCATGGTATGTTAGAAAAATGGTTCTCAACTTGTGGGTTGTGCCCCCTTGGCAAACCTCTATCTACAAAAATATTTACATTAGAATTCATGACAGTAGCAAAATTGTAGTTATAAAGTAGCAATGAAATAATTTTATAATTGGAGGTCACCACAACATGAGGAGCTGTATTAAAGGATCATAGCTACTTTTGTCCACCTGAGTTCTTGAGGCAGGGTCTCTACTTGAACCTGGGAGCTTGCTGTTTGGGCTAGCCGGGCCAGCCAGCGAGCCCCAGGGATCTGCCTGCTCTACATCCTCAGCCCTGGGGCTGCAGAACAGAGGCCACTTGGCTTTTCCGTGGTGCTAGAACTCTAAACTCAGGTCCTCATAAACGTACAGCAAACACTTTCCCCATAGAGTTGTCTCCTTTTTGTTGTAATGATCACTACGTTAAAGATCAGAGCTAAGTGGCTACGTTCATAGAATCCAGGCAGGCCTTCCAAACAGATGTGAACCTGTGATGCCCAGCCAGGGGTGTTTGGTGCAGTGCTGTGTGCTCTATGGTGAGAAGGCATCTGGAAACAGGACTGAAGAAGTGAGCTTCAACTACAGACCAACCAAGTGGGAGATCTTAACAACCCCACTGTAGGTAAACTGCTCCAATAGCAGCTGTTATATACAGAGGGGAGAAATCATGGAGCACTTGGGTTTTCCTCCCATATGGTCTGTGGATTGTTGGAAAAGGGACCATGGGGGCCAGTTTTTCTTGGCATAGACTGTCATATCTTGAAAATGTACATACACGAGTAAAAACGCCATGTCATGTGGTCGCAGAACGAGGTACGACTGTTTCCACTTCAGGAACCTGTACAGCAACTTGTTAGCATCACCCGTGGTCGAGATTTTGTTTTCGTCCATCCAAAATTCCAGGGAAGACAGAATTACTGTAAGATTAAAGGGGGCAAAGATCTAAAATAGAACACAGACAGAAAACCTGTTCAAACAACATGATCTAAAGGGACCGGGCAAAAGAGCTTCGAAAACAAGCTCAGGTCATGCATTGAATAACTGCGGTGTATGTCTGGACTCAGTGTTTAAATGTTACTCAGCAGTAAGTGTCCTGGTCATAAAAGTCACCCTGGATCCTTTAAATTAGATTAACTGTATTCCTTTTGTATTTTGAGTGCATGTGTGAATGGACATCACATGTATGCTTGGTATCTAAGCAGAAAATGACACCAGATCTCCTGCAACTGTAATTAAAGATGGTGGTGAACTAACATGTGGGTCCTGGGAATTGGACTCCGTCCTCTGCAAGAGCAACAAGTGCTCTTAGCCACTGAGCCATCTCTCCAGCCCTGTGTATAATTCAAAAGGCTTGCCTTTAATCAAGCCCCCGTGAGGGATGTCTTGTATGTAATAATCCTCACAATGACCTACTTTACAGGTAGGAGAGCAGAAACTTCAAACCCAAACAATGATCCTTATATCATGAATCCTTATGCAGTGTCATAAAAGGAAGTGTGGGGGTCGTTAGAAACAGCAAGTGTGGTTGTTTAAGAGACACTGCCCCTCATAGGTGCTGGCATACGGATGCTGGTCACCAGTTGCTGGCGCTGTTTGGGGGAGGTTTAGGAAGTACGGCCTAGCTGGAGGAAGTATTTCATGGGAGGAAGGACTTGGAGGTTTCAAAGCCACACACCATCGCCAGTGCACTCTCTCTGCTTTCTGCTTTCTGTCCCATGCATGAGCCTTCACTTCCAGCTCCAGTTGCCATGTCTGCTGCCTGCCACCATGCTGTCCCCACCACTAAGGACCCAAACTCTCTGGGACTGTGAGCTCAAATAAACCCTCCTTCTATAAGCTGCCTTCATTATCATTATACTTTTTATCACAATAATAGAAAAGTAACTAAGATAACAAGGATGAAACATTTTTAAAAGGACAAAAAAAAATACTTACAGCATTTGTCAGTCCAATCAACTGGAAAATCTTTTGAGTGACAACAGCTGTATCAGCCCCAATATGCTCAAACTGTAAAACATAATTGTCATATATAAGTATATATATATGCATATATATATCTGTATATACACACACACACACCACACATATATATTTTTTTGCTTAACATTGATAATGGCAACTCTCTTGTTACAATTTTAATGTAGCAAAATCATAAACTTAGATCATTAACATATTTTAATCCACTTTATTTTATTATTCATATTATGTGATGCATATACTGTGAAAGTAAAAAATATAAAATGACCTGATAATAATGTGTTAATTAACGACCTGTCAATAAATTAAGGATAATAATTCCTGACAGAAAAATGTTAGTTTTAATTTAGATGTGACTATCTCAGTGTTTTGCCTATATGCGTGCTTGTGCACCTCATGCATGCATTGCCCATGGAAGCCAGAAGAGGGCACCAGATTACAAGGGTTGGATTTAGCAGGCTGTTGTGAGCTACCATGGGAGTACTGGTACCTGAACCCAGGTCCTCTAAAGGGCAGCAAGTGCTCTTAACCTCGGAGTCACCTCTCCACCTCTAGGAAGTAAGTTAAGACTGGGAAAATTCCCAGAATCTGTATGTCAGACACTCCCAAATGTTGCATACTGAATAATTCCATTTATCCAATGGTTTAGAAGTGAAAATAAGATATAGAAATGAGGAATGCATTAGTGGATTTGAGGGCTGGGGAGAGAGGGTGGGAAGTGTGTGGCTCTGTGCTGGGGTGCAAATATCCTTTACCTTGACTGCATTTTGCCACGTGCTGGCTGGCGCAGCATTGGCAGGGGCGTCTGTGTATGGAGGTGTCAGGCTGTGTACATGTTCTTGCAAGTATGTGTGAATGTATAACTCTCCTCAAATAAGAAGGTAAACAAACTCCAAGGAACTATGAAATAAATGACCCTCCACTTACGACAAAAAGGAAAGAGTGCAAGCAATTGAGAGTTTATTAAAGTGTACTAACACAGAGTTATCAACTCTCCTCTGTCAGAAACCCACTCTGTGAGGCACGGGAGAAGAGCCTTTCTCATGCCTCACTGCTGATAATAGGAATGAAGACGAACAGGACAAATACACTTGGAATACACTTACCATCTGCTTTTCAACTACAATGTGTATTTCCAGATAGTGCGAGACGATTCGCTGAGGCTGAAAAGAGACCCACCAACTCCATGTCAGCACTGAAGAGTGGCTCAGGAGTTTTGGTTTTACCACTAAAGTGGGAAGGACTTTTTTACATTCATAAAGAGAACTGGAAATATTACCCAAGCAAGCTCACCAGGCTCCTCATCAAACCTCTATTCTATCCAGGAAACAACCCACCCCTCCCTCCCCGCTCCATATTTTCTTTGATTTCATGTGTGGTTTTCTTAGCTGAATGACATTCTTTTTAAAAGTTATCTTTATTTTTAAATTACAACCTAATGAGTGTGTGTGTGTGTGTGTGTGTGTGTGTGTGTGCATGTGTGCAGTGCCAATGTTTGTGGTTCTCTTAGGTATGTTGTCACAGTTATTCCCTAGACCAGGTGTAGAGAATTCACCCACATATTGATCTTGAGTTTTCAACTGCTTTTAGCTACTAGATCTCTGCTCTGTTTAAGAGTTTATCTAATTTTATTGTTCAATAAATTAGCATCCAGCCACCCCCAAGCCTTTCAGGTTTCCTTTCTGACAACATGGTCCTGTCTGCACAGTCATCTCTGTGAAACTAGTATTGTATGGGCCAATCTGCTGTTTTCACATCTGGTGGAGACCTGTGGTTCCTGTCACCTGCATTGTCACTGTGATGGTCTGAATATGTTTGGCCCATGGGAAGTGGCACTATTAGGAGGTGTGGCCTTGGAGTAGGAGTGGCCTTGATGGAGTGGGTGTGGCCTTGTTGCAGGAAATGTGTCACTGTGGGGGTGGGATTTGCAGTCCTATGCTCAAGCTCTGCCTAGTGGCTGCCTTCAGATCAAGATGTAGAAGTCTTAGCTCCTCCAGCGCCAAGTCTGCCTGCACATTGCCATGCTTCCCGCCATGATGATAATGAATTAAATCTTAGAAATGTAAGCCAGCCCCAATTAAATGTTGTCCTTTATAAGAGTTGCCTTGGTCATGGTGTTCCTTCACAGCAATGAAACCCTAATTAAGACAGTCACAGACTTCTTTGGATATTCTTCTTTGTTCTACTTGCCAATGAACATCCTAGGTTTGTAAACATCTCCTATTAAAAGAATTGGGAGTTATTTTGGGTGGAGGGGTTACATTAAATATTAATTGTTATTAAAATAAATAACCGGTCATTTTATAACTAGGGCAGAAATTGTCTTTAAATAATTGTGACTTATATTTCCACCTATGACAATAGAACGAAGTTGGGTAAGTGAAAAAGAGAAAGGACACTGTCTATGTTAAACGCTGGTGGCAATGACAGTCAAAGCAATGTCCTATGAGATGAGGAATGTAATATACATGAAAATAAGATAATCATGGCAACACAAAGTAGACTTGTTTTAAAGAGTTTTATGTTCACGTTTGATGACCCACGTCTTCACATGTACTAGGGCAGCCGTAACTAAAACAAGACAGGGACCCAGCAATTCAGTTCCTAGCTTATACCTAAGAGAAATTAAAGCTTTTATCAGAACAAATATTTGTTTACAAATGTTCCTAGCAGTATTGTATTATTTAAATAGTGGGATGACCAATTGCTCACCTGGTGATTAATTAAATGTGGCACATTCCTGAAATGGAATATGACTCAACCATAAAAACAACTGCATTTCAAAATGCTACAACTATGAGCACATTAATGGGTAAAAAAATCACAAAAGAAACATACTTGAAGATTCCATTTGTATATAGCCATCCAATAAATGCAGAATTGTGTATTTTTCAAAATGAGGAAGGCAAATGGAAAGAGAAGTACGTTTAGATCCATTACTTTTATTTAACTGTGAAAGCAGATACCAACAAGGTCCAGAAGATGTGTGATGTGTGTCTCAATAAGTCATTTTAGATGTGAACAGGCACTCATTAGTTGTAAAGGTAACTTTTATTCACCTGCTGTAATTGTTATCTTGGAGGTTTACTGCTGAATAAGCTCACCCTTTTTAGTTCTTTCTGAACTCTGGCTGGCTGGTTTAATTCAGCTCTTCTGGCCCAAACTCCTCTCCAAGCTGACTGATTCATACCGGCTTCTCTTGGCTTCTCATTGAATTGCTCTGCTTGGCCTCAAACTAACTGTCTTAGTAAAGGTTTTACTGCTATGAACAGACACCATGATCAAGGAAACTCTTGAAAGGATAACATTTAATTGTGGCTGGTTTGTAGGTTCAGAGGTTTGGTTCCTTATCATTAAGATGGGAGCACGGCAGCACTCAGGTAGGCATGATGCAGGAGGAGTTGATAGTTCAACATCTTGTTCCAAAGGCATGCTGGAAAAGACTCACTTCCAGGCAGCTAGGATGAGGGTCTTAAAGCCCATACCCACAGTTACACACTTCCTCCAACAAGGCTACACCTCCAAATAGTGCCACTCCCTGGGCCAAGCATATACACACCATCACACTAACTCTGGCAATCTGCTCTGATCTTCTGGTTCCTTCTTATTCTCTGGCTTCAACTGGCCCTGTTGAACTGCACTGAGCTGCATGAATCCATGAACAAACTCACCTCTACTGGACTTTACTCACTGAACTGCCCTCCTTCCTGACTCACCCTGCACTGTTCTCCAGTAGCCCCTCTTTCCTTTCTGTTCTCATGAGATTGGGTGTAACCTGTCTCTCACTCATTCTGTCAAGTCTTCCTTTGATTCATCACTTCATCTGCCAGTCAACTAGACATCACTTTCAAACATGGCTTCTTTCTTCTATAAACTAACTTTACCTTCATTGTTTGGGCTTAAAGGTGTGTACTAAAGGAATGTCTGTATTCTGCCAGAGGGATTAAAGGTGTGTCATTCCAGACAGATCACACAGACCTAGAAGATCTTTGACTGTGATCCCTTGCCAGAGCAGCCATGCTGCTAGATTAAAATTTCTCTATATCTAGTAGAGGAATAAGCACTAACATTGTTATATTGTTCAAATAAGCTTTGTACTTATTTTCCAATATGGCTAATGTAATATATAATACAAAATACACAAAACAATATGTCATTTTAAAGTTCCCTGGAGGATAGAACAGAACAAATTTAAAAGGGTTAACCAAAAAACAATGTAAGAGGAAGAATAAAGGAAAAAGAACACAACAAGAGACACACAAGACATGAGGTGATAGATTTAATTGATTTAACTCATGACTATTCTACACATGTGTATTAAACTGGTCATGAATAAGACAAAATTGCCACATTAAAAAACAACAGTCTGAAAAAAAGTTTTTCCCTGTGACATCTTCAGCTTTAAAATACACCTATGCACATGCAAATCCATCTAATATAATTCAGTGACTTACAAAATAAAAGCAAAAACAATAAAAGAAAACAAAAGACAAGCCATGAAAGTAGGAGGGAACAGAACAGGAGGAGGAGGGGCTGCAGATGAAGTGGGAGTGGGATGAGGCAGGGGGATGGGTGGATGTGATCAACATCCCTTATATACATGTATGGAATTGGCAAAGAATGAATGCGATTACTTAAAAATGAAAGCTTCATAGATTAATAACTTCAGAAACAAAGAAGAGAGCATCAATAACAGTATTAAGGAAGAGACAGTAGGAAAACTTACATAACTAGTTTTAAAGATTGTGCCAGATGAGCTTTCTGATGGACACATCCCTGTGGTATCTGTGTGGGGGGATATGTAAGTTTATCAGAAAGTGACTCGGTACTACCTAATTAATCCCCTACCTTGATACTTCGTATCTTATACTGCGGGTCTCTTAAATCCATATCCTTCTCGGCATAGAGTAATGTGTCTCCTTTCTTAGGTTCCACTTGGTAGATTACATGTTCAAAACCACTGGAAGATTCCAGGGGTTCAATTCCGTAGCTAACGTTTCCAAACTGAAGTACGCCCCTGACAAAGTCAAACCAGAACAACGATGACAAGAAAGTACTAGTTATAAATGAAAGAATGCACGCGGAAGTGGCAGTTAATTGTCAGTTAAGTACTGCATTTTCATAAGGTCACTAGTTCCTACTGAGCTACTCGAGAGTCACAAACCAAGTGGCACACAATAGTGATGTGATTGGGATCTTCCAGCTAGTAACATTTTATGACCTTTGTGGGGCTGGAGAAATGGCTGAGTGGATAAGAGCACTTCCTGCTCATGTAGGGGACCAGGGATTGGTTCCCAGCTCCACACAGCAGTTCCAGCAGCCACCTGTTGCTGCACTGGACTAACCTAGCACTCAGGCAGCCACACTCACATACACATAAACATAATAGACAAATGCTGAGACTTGTTTACCAACTTCAAACTTAAGAACAACTTAGATTCAGTATGAGGATGGAGTCTATCACTTAAATTAATTTCCATTTATAATCCATTTTGCCTTTTACACACTTACACACATACATGCATTCACACACTAATTTTTTAAAAAATACCATTTTTATATACAATTATGTATTACAACCTGAGTCCAGTACATGTGCTAACAATCACCATAGAATTTGGATAACCTTCAATGTATCCTTGGAAGTAGCAGATATTCTGAAACACAAAGATAAAATATACAATATATCCCTTGTGGTAAAGATAACATTATCAAATACTTAAAATTGTCAGCTATGTGTATCAAATACCAGTTGTTTCCAAAGCAGATCCATAAGATGAGTGAGTAGAGTGTCATATAATTTTTAAACATGTTTCATGGTCATATTTTCATATGGTCTCTCTCTGTCTGTCCTCTCTGAGAAAGTGCTTCACTATGTATGTTAAAGAAGCAAAATGAATCAAAAAGGGAAATAATTTCCAAGAGTGTTTTGAGTGTGTTGCTAGATTGGCTTGCACAGAGCTCTTTCACAGAAACAGTAATAACCCCCCAACAGGGCCACTACATTCTCTGAACATCTCATTTCGTGGCTTTTCAAGACTCTGCTGCAAGGGCTCCTCCCCACACCCCCATCTGCCAGGCAAGGGAACTTTCAGGTTCTGGGAGGTGGCCAGAGTTTGTGAGGAAATGAGATACAAGCCTTGGAAGAGAGGGAGATACAGAAGGAGATCCCAGGATGCATGCCCAGGTGGGACTCCTATATCTGCCCTTGAGCTGAGGATGTGGCATGACAGAGACACCCACCACCCCAACCCCTGGGGGAGTAGTAACATTGCTCTCATCTTGCCTGTCTCCGAGGACAGGACAGGATGCTTACAGAACAGAAATTCCTCTTCAGGGAAGGGTGGGCAGAATCCACCCAGATCCAAGATGGCTGCCAGCCTGATCACATGACAATAGCTAGTCTCTATGTAGTTTCCATAGTGACTCGCTCACCAGCAGCAGCCCCAACAGAAAGCACTGGACCATAAAAGAGGCAAAGAGAGGCAGTTCCCTGGTCCCAGACTGTGTAAATACGGTGTGACTTCCCCCGAGTATGTGAGCTGAGAATTTTTGAGGTTCTTGTGGTCTATTCTGGCTGTTGGATAAACTGTGCAGATGAAATTCAGCCTAGGGTCTGTCTTTCACTTTGTGGTACTAAACACTGATCTGTCTGGGGTAGGGACAATAATCTGTGGATAACAGGGAATCTGGCAGAAGCTAAGACCTGGAAAGCTGCCAAGCTAGATACTGGCTCCAGACCAGTTACTAGAACATGACTGGAGATGCTTGAAGTTGATTTCTTACAGTGCTAGGATTTGAACCTAAGACCTCATGCCTGCTAGGCAGGAACTGTACCACTGAGCTATGGTTCCAAGCTCAAGACTTAAAACTCTTCAAAGATTCACAAGTATTTTGATTGCATCATCAAACATGGCCAATATGTGATTAAAAAATATTAGCTGGCGTGATGGTGCATACCTTTAATCCCAGCCATCAGGAGACAGAAGCAGGTAGATTCTGTGAGTTTAAGGTCAACCCAGTCTACATACAAAGTTCTAGGCTAGCCAAGGCTACATAGTAAGATCCTGTCTCAAAAAACAAAACAAAACAAAACAAACAAAAAACCAAAACCAAACAAAAAATCAGTACACATCGTGTGTGTGTGTGTGTGTGTGTGTGTGTGTGTGTGTGTGTACACGTGTGTATAGAATTGTAGAGCATAAAAAAACAATTAGGAAAGAATAGAACACTTTAACATAACACGCCAGGTAGGTTTCAGAGCAGAAACCCTTCCAAATCAGTCCAGTGAGAAATGCTGACGAGGCCTTGCTCTGCAGGGGAGGAAACAGAGTAGAAAGAGAAGCTAGAAGAGCATAGGGAGGTGGGGTCACAGGAAAACCTGCAGGGAGAAGCAAGGGATGCTGGGAAACTGAAGACTGTCTAACTCAGTGACCAGTGAGGGCAGAGCTGGAGATGTCATCTGTCCTCCGCCCCTCCCCCCACTCCTCTGAAGTGTCCACTTTTTATTTATTTATTTATTTATTTATTTATTTATTTATTTATTTATTTATTTATTTATTTATGGAGCTGAGGACCGAACCGAGGGCCTTGTGCTTCCTAGGCAAGTGCTCAAGGTCAGCACTGGTGTACCCGTCCAGCTCTGATGGAGAAAAGCGCAAAGGAACTAGTCCAGCGCATGCTTTAGAAAACCCTTTCATTAGCATCAGCTTTTAGTAAAGACCAAGAGAGCCCCAAAGCTTAACCCCAGGGCAAAGATGAGGGTGGTGGAAGCACTTTCTGATTGCCAGGGCTGACTCAGAGGTTGACTCGGAGAGAAGTAGGCTGTTGGGCGGCTGACAGCCAGTCTTTTCTGAGACGTTACTTGCAAGAATTCAAGGAGAAGCTTGTGCCTGCAGGCATATTAAAAACAGGCAGAAGGCTAGAGGTTGTAGGGAGAGGGCTATGCTACATGTGTGAACTCTCTCAGTGTTCAGCCTCCAGGTAGCCCGTGAAGGGCGGGTGGAAAGCAGATGGATAGGAGGAGTGTCTGGGTGGCACCAGACATGGGACTTAGACCTATGCAGCTGTCCCTCCGAGACAGACGGACACAGTGGATTGGAGGAAGCTACAGAATAGTACGTGCCCTGGAGCATTGTGAAGGCATGGCAGTGACCAGCAAGGAACAGAGTCTGAGGACAGTGGTGTGACCAGAGGGAAAGGACAAAGAGAACCTGTGTGACCACTGCCACCCAGGGTGGCCAAGGCGAAAACTTAACCTTTATCTTCCTATGAAATGACATCATGGACTTAGCACACAGCTGGCAGGAGGACCAACTTCCCCAGGCAGCCATCAGACAATAGAACTGGCAACAGTTACAAGTGTCAGGGGGTGCAGGAGAGGAAACTCAGGCTGAGTACAGGCACTGTGCAGAATGTCTAATTTCAAACAAAACGTTGCAAGATATAGAAAGGAGCACAAAATGATTGGGGAGGGGGAATCTTATAGAACCCCCCCCCACTTTCTAGGGGCTGCATGCTTGGATTCTCTGAAAATGCATCTGTCGAGCCCCAGCCCCCAGGGTGCTGGTATTAAGAGACAGAGCGTGGTTCATTTGTTCCTTGACTGGATAGTCTGATTTTTAGGGATGAATACAGTTTTTGAAAATCAGAAAAACAATTCTGTAAATTTTTTTTTACCTACTTGATGGCCTTGAATTTTCCTAGTCTAGAAACAGGTTTCAGAGAAGGACAGAAACCCAGGTTATCTATGTGAAGCCCTATGTTTGTTGCATTTGGGACCAACATTTAACAGCTCAGCATGTCTTAAGTAAAGCGTTCTTTTCTCAGCCTTTTCTTAAAGTTGTACTTTGGAGACAGAAGGCAGATTTAACCATGTAGACAAGTGGCCTCACACTCACTGATTCCCAGTTGCCCTTGAACTCCCAATCCTCCTGCCTTAGCCTCCTGTACTCTCAGATTACACATATGTGTTACCATGTACGCTTTTGCTTCGTCTGATTTGTGTTGTCCTTACTGTTTATTTCTCCATATAGTCCAGGCTGGTAAACTTCCTACGTATCTGAGGGTGACCTTGAACTCAGTCCTTTTGCCTCTACCTTCTATGTGCTGATATTAAAGGCATATGTCTTCATGTTCAAGTGTGCGCTATTGTGGCCTGTGTTTGTCTGTCTCTCTTTTTTTTTTTTTTTTTGGTTTTTTTTTTTTGGAGCTGGGGGCCGAACCCAGGGCCTTGCGCTTCCTAGGCTGTCTCTTTTACATACATAAACACACATGTAAATTTCTCTCTTTAACACTATAGCACCAATGGACAGCATGCATTTTTTTTTTTTTTTCAGAGCTGGGGACCGAACCCAGGGCCTTGCGTTTGCTAGGCAAGTGCTCTACCACTGAACTAAATCCCCAACCCCCAGCATGCAATTTTTTTAATATATCAAAATCAACTCATGTGTGTCTGCTTTTTTCCTGTTAAACAACAGTTAAGGTGTGTTAATGTTAATGGTCAATTTGACAGAATCTACTCTCATCCGGGAGGTGGGTCTCTGGGAATGAATGCCTGTTGGGGAATCATGATTTTGCTCATTGAATTGGGAATACTTGTCCACTGTGGGTTAGCGCTACTCCCCGCCTGGAATGCAGGGCTTTATAAATGGAGAAAGGGAGCCAGGAGGTAGGGTGCATCCAGCGTTCTCCCATGGGTGCAATGTGAATGGCTGCTTCAAGCTCCAGCTTCAGCACCATGGTGAACATCAGCTGTGAGCCGGAACGCACCTTTTCTCCCTTAAGTCACCTTTGCCGAGGGGCTGGGGACTTAGCTCAGTGGTAGAGCGATTGCCTGGGAAGCGCAAGGCCCTGGGTTCGGTCCCCAGCTCTGAAAAAACCCTTATCACAGCAGCAGGTAAAGAAAGCAAGACACAGGGCTGTGTCTATTTAATGTTTCGTTAGAATCTTAGCCTCTAAAAGTGATGGCATCACTATCTAGAAAATGAAAATGCAAAGGAGAGAAGAGGAGGAAGAAGAGGAGGAAAAAGAGGAAGAAGAGGAGGAGGAAGAGGAAGAGGAGGGGGAGAAAAGGAAGAAGAGGGGGAAGAGGAGGAGGAGGGAGAGGAAGCAGCAAGCACAGGGCAATGGCGATAATAAAGTGCACTTCAGACATGGGGTAGCTCTGCAGTTTGACCCACATTTCAGTTGCTCACCACCCCCACTCCCAGGGTAGATATCACTAAGCAAAGCTCCAAGTGTTTCAAATGTGCGAAAAATGCAATATTTTCCTAAATGTATGTGAAGGTTTATGTGTTCTTATTTGGTCCTCGAGCAAACTCCAGAGAATAGCTTGGGGTTCCCTTGCCTCCTAGATATACCTTCCCTGATTCAAATCCTGACTTTTCCCACACGAACACGTGTGCACCGGTGGGAAACCAATATCGTGGAAGCACTGTACTCTGATTTGGTTTGGTAATCACCAGCTTAGTGGGCTCAGCACATATAACAAAAAGGAAATGATTAAGTTCCTGTCTGAACGGAGGACATCGTTGTATCCCAGGCCCATACCACCCGGTTAGGGCGAGGTGGTGCTCATACCTGAAACTTCTGCTCAAGAGGCCTCATGATCCCTGTGCTGTCATAGCTGTAGACTCTAAAGTTGGGAGGCAAGAACGCTCTGCAAAAGCCAAGAGAAAATAAATGCACTTAATAGAAAATTGCTTCCCACAGGTTTAACTTTTAAACATTTACTATCAGACATTATTATCTCTAAGTTTGCAGAAGGTTTCTCAGTATCCAGATCTTTTACCTCTGTTGAGTTTCCCACACATAGTCATTGTTTGCAAGCCACTCAAACGATAGTGTCTTCCTATTGGCAACCAAATAGACAAAGACACCTGCTCTGCACAGACCACGGACAGAAGGAAGCTCCCCATTCCAGGCCACGTTTGACACAAATACGTAACAACCTAAACTACCCTACAGGAAGCTGAGAACTGAATTCCCAACAGCCCCTGCCCTGCTAAGACGCCGGAATGAAGGATGAATATAAACCCTTAGCCCCATGGAAAGACCCAGAAGGATCAGGCAGAAGACGTCACCAAGTCATTCCCAAAGCCTCCACGTCCCAAAGACATGTGGGAGAGGGTCATGGGAAACAGACCATTTCCATGGAGAGGCCTCCGTGTCCCAGAGAGCGGTAGGAAAGGGTCATAGGAAGTAACACTCACAAAGCACAGTTCAGAACAGTGGGTACACACATGTGGGACGGTGGAGCCAAAGCCTGAATCTTATGGGTTAAGTAAAAATGTAGAATGAGGGAAAATTTCTCATGGGGGTAAAGGGGATTCGTCTCAGAGACTTCATAGTCTTTTAGACACAAAGGTGAAGCACAAGTCAAGTGTGAGCCTATGATCCCAGCACTGGAGAGAAGGGGGGAGGGGAGTTAATGAGTACTGAGCCAGCCTTGGTTACACAGGAAGATTCTGTCTCAGAAGTGAAAGCAAGGGGACAAGATGAATGGCCCATAACCAGAAAATTCCCGAACATAAAGTCTTGCACTCTAGGTAATTATTAACAACAGTGGTAAGTGAGAAGAAAGACTGTTGATAAGATGTGACAGTCACGTACTTTTGCATTAGGTTCAGGATGTATGTTTTCCCTTCGATTTTGAGACTGTAGGTCACCTGGAAGGAGAATATATTTTTTAAGAAAAGGAAAATGGGGTGAGGGAGTTATAAAGGAAAACATTTTTATATGAACACTATACTCCCCAAATCATATTAATACACCAAAAAGAAAAAATCGATAGTTTGATGTTGACTTGGTTTAATGAAATGTGGTGTGATTTATCATCCGTTGTTTCACCTGAGACCTTCTAAAGAACAGGTTGCTTTTTAATCTAGTAACTGTATTAGCTTGCTAAAGACTGAGGTCAGTATAAAACGCACTTCATATCTGGGCAGAATACAGCAAGATACAGCTTCATGGAAACTCTGCAGACCCGAGAGCAGAAGGCTGAGAGCTTGGGGTGTGGTGTTTGTGGGTTAAGTTTGCGTATGATGGGGATCAGGAGCTCACCAACTACTATACCAATACCAGGATGATGATTTAGAGACGCTCCCTGGAGTTACCAGGTCTCAGTCTGCCCATCAGCAGAGACTTGGTGCCATTTAATCCACAGGTGTGTAATTAGTAGCATAGCTCGGCACATTTTGTTTCCTTGTCCTCAGTTAAATGATTACACATTTGTGAGATTTACGTGCAATTAGATTGTTTGTTATTAGTGAGAGTTAAATCTCCCCCCCCCTTTTTTTGAAATTCTGCTTTATTCCTTTTCCTTTGCCAAAATAAAGATGCAGTGTGTTTTTTTTTTTTTTATTTCGATCGTACTTATACAATTTTTGCTGCTGGGTTTTGATCTGATACAGATTTTTATTTTGTCTGTCTTATCTGCAAATAATGGCTTTCCCCCTTTCTCTCCAATTCTTATGCCCATCACCTTTCTCTTGTGTTCTTCCCTTCTTGCGTGGGTCGGTAAGAGCTTCCAGGACAATGGTAGGCAGACATTAACGGTGGGCAGTTTGACTTCATTCTAGATCTCTTCCGGGATACCTCCCAATAGCTCAACCTCATGCTATTTGTAAAGGGCGTTATGACTTCTCTGTAAGCCACTTTGGTTATAGATTTTAATTGTCATGCACTTTATTTAGCCATGGTAGATTTAAAAATCGGTAGAATACCTGTCGTCAACAGTTATATTAAAAACCCAAACACTGACAGTATTTGAAGGTGGCATCACGCTCTATGTCAGTAGAGCACAGCCCTCTGACAGTCCAGCTGGCCAGGATGCTAAACCTTATGTTTACTACTCATGGTCACACTGGCTATGAATATTGATTTAAGCAGTGGTTTGCTTTGCATAAATGTTGACTTACATATGTTTTATCCTTCCCTAGTACATGGTCCATCTGCTTAAAGCACGGCCTCAGACACAGTTGGCATTGCTGCACCCCTGTGATGACCGTTGTTCCAGTACATTGATCTCCAGCACTGTCCCCTCCAGTGTGATGCTTCACTTTCTGAGTACAGCAGACTTTACTCATTCAGCCTATTACTGGGAATTCGTTTTCATTTGTTTTACAGTTGTAAGCAAAGTGGTGATAGATATGCATGCTACATATGAAAGGATCTTTATTGACAACTGAGTGTGTTTACAAGTTTACTTGTAATTTAAACATAACCTTGCTCAATCAAAAAAAAAACCCTAAACAATAAACAAAAAATAATTTTCAAACATTTGCAACTGGATGCGCACATTTACATGATTGTGATCAGAAAATAATATTGCTTAGGCAACATCTTTTTTAAAAAGATTTAAAGGGCTAGAGAGATGGTTCAGTGGTTAAAAGCACTGGCTGCTCTTCCAGAGGTGCTGAGTTCAATTCCCAGCAACCACATGGTGGCTCACAACCATCTATAAAGGTGTCTGATGTCCTCTTCTGGCATGTAGGTGCACATGTGGGAGAGCACTCATAATAATTAAAATTAAAAAAACAAATATTTAAAGAGATTTAAAAAATTTTTTTTTTATAAACTGAGTTCCTAACAGTTTAAGTGTCTTCCTCTTAGGATCTCTATTCTCTGCTAAACACACTAACTGTAAACGTGCCTGTGTCCCTCGAGACAGTAACTACAACAGCCTCTTAGTTCCAAGGGAGCCAGCAGGTCTCTTACAGGGTTACAGACATGCAGCCATTAATGAGAGAGACAATTTGAGTCCCAAATTTTATAGTTAAGACAACTGCTCTTTTACTTTATACTCTACATGTTACAAATCGGTACTGGCGAGTCCCTCCATGTAGAATCCTTGTTTTCCAATTAAAAAAGAAAACAACCACTTTTTAAAACGGCCCCTTTAACTTAACGATTGAAGTGTCGTAAACACACACAGACATTCCTTTTTAAAAAGATGTATAAAACTTTACAAGCTTCACCCTTCAGAGAGTCACAGACAGAAACGCTAAGGACACATGAGCATTTAATGACTGCAGCATTTGCGGCCCAGCCACAAAGGTTTGCTACTTCAAGGAACACAGCTTATGGAGGATTCTAGAGCTTACTCAAAACAAAAGCAAGCGAGCAAACAGAAAACAAAGGAAAATAATCCTAAAGAGAAGCAAAAACAGTTTGAAAAGAATAGTCTTAGTGAGGAACATATTTACAAAGTGGAAAAAATAGTTCTATTAAATGACAACCATCACCTCTCCTCCAAACACAGAAGGATAGGAGGTTGAGAATAGAGCCTTTGGTGGATCAGGTCAATTTGTGAGTATTCAAAAGCACTGAGGGACGCGGGGCTGAGAAACCCAGTGTCATCGGCAGTATTTTTTCTAAGCATTGTTAATGTTGGCAAACAAGGCATACCTATAACATCTAGCTATTAAGCACGGATGAGAAATACCAAGGTAACCTCTCGACAAGAAAAATAATTGTGACTTCTAAGTTGTAAAGCAAATTGGTAGTTAATTACCTGTGTTTCGTAGCCTTCACTTGTGACGGACCGGATTTTCTCTGGCACCGTGACTTGCACGTGTAATTTCTCACGAGCTGCAAGGCGCAAAAGGCATTTCTCAGAGCCACACCCCTCGCACACTGAAAAACTTCATCCTTATCCCATGAAGCATCATCAACCTGAAACAGGATCTAAAACTGGAGGGTTGTGGGAGCCAAGCCTGGGAACACCCCGTCCCCCAATATCGCGTTTCTTAGGGTCCTCGGGCCTGTGGGAAAGCCCCATGTATCCGTTTTGCATTTCAGCTGTGGTGAGTTGGTGGCTTGAGCTGGTTCAGGGGCGACCCTGGGTTGTTCAAGTGCAATTCTGGGACGCCCAAGGCAACATGGAGGGAAAAAGGAGCCGAGCTGGCTTCCAATGGCCCCAGGACAGGTTGTTACTCACTGCCTTCTGTTTGGGGCTCGCTAAGCCCTCCAAGTCTACTCAGCCCACTCAGCAGAAGCAAGAGGAGCCACATGGCCTGGCCTCCTGGACCCCAGCCCCGGGGAATGGCAGTTGGCTCTCTACAGGGCAGTTGGGGGCGCGAGGTGAGGGCTGTGGGCAGCGCAGCTGTGTGCTGCAAGGCTTTTGTGCTGCTCCGTGAAAGGTGGCGGGGTTTGAAGGACTTGCTGGGCTTGAATTCTGAGACTAAAGGTGGGAAAGGGAGGATAGGTAGTTGAGGGAGGCAAACCTTCCTCCGGAGAGTCAGAATCCATTGGAACAGTCGAGCAGCAGAAAGGTTCACATATACTTACGCTAAGTTTTAATTCTTTTTGTTTTGTTTTGTTTTGTTTTGTTTTGTGACTCTCTTAATAACAATAATGCTATAGTATCTAATAATGCTTTGCCTATATTTGGATAGTGTCAATCATACGTGGACAGTCTGACTAACATTTAAGGAGACAAACCAGTGTAATTACAGCCCATATCAGCTGCTACGACAGAACCACCAAACCTCCGGCTTGTTCCCTGACAATTCTCATAACCACAAACTAGTTTTTTCTGCCTTAACCTTTTTCCAGAGAGTGTGAAACACTGTGTTCCTCTACACCTAGATCCTTGGGTGGTTCCACCCACAACAGCAGTTTCCTATTGGTGCATACCACACATTGAATATTTCACCATGTTTGGTATTGTGTATGACATCCCTGTGTGTGGTTCTGGTTTAATACTGAGATATTCCTACTGAGTTTATTCCCAGGGGGAAGTTGCCAGATTGAAGAGTATGTCTTGTAAATACTTCTGAAGAATCCTTCAAGATTGTGCTCATAATTTACATCCCGCCAGAAGTGTATGAAGATTCTAGATTCTGTCAGCACTGCTCTGGTTAGCTCTGTTAATTTGACACAGCCTGAGGAGGGAGTCTAATCTGAGCTGTTGGCTGAGGTGAGGTGGTGGTCTTGATTGTTCATTGACATAGAAGGGCACACACAGCCCACTGTAGGTGGCACTATTCCCTAGGCTGCTGGTCCTGAGCTGTATGGGAAAGTTGGCTTAACATGTGCTTGGGAGTGAGCCATCACGCAGCATTTCTCTATGGTTTCTGCTTTAAGTGTCTAATTGAGTTCTTGCCCTGACTTCCCCCAAGGGACTGTGACCTGGAAGTGTGCACCAAATAAATCCCCTCCTCCTCTAAGTTCCTTTGTGGCCATGATGATTGTCACTGTGACAGAATGTAACTAGAACAAATGTCTGTCCTTACTTTCTCTATTTTGTTTGTTTTGGCTTGAACTTGTTTATTCCTGGTGGGTAATACTTTTCTGCGTTTTTGCATAAATATATATGTATACATATACATATATACATGTATATATAGATACATATACAATATGTATACATATTTGTGTGTCTATAATATGCATATGTGTATACATACATACATATATAGAGGACATACATACATACATACAAACATACATACATACAAACATACATACATACATAGCCTCGGGGACAGTTGCCTCTTTGGCAGTTGCCTCTTTGAGATGCTGGCCCCTTCACTAAATGGGTTGCTTTGCCTCTCTCTCACTGTGCACAGAACCTGGAAATACATTCTAGATAGGACCCCTTTGTTGGAAATAATGACTATAAAAGAATCTGTGTATAATCATTGCCTTCAGTAGCTTTCTGCTAACACCATTAGCCATAGTCAGAGGTTTTCTTTTATTTCAGCGGATGGGATTTTCCTATGGATTTATCATGGATAGCCAGTTTACTGAAATCCCTAGTCTGCATAAATAAGCTGGTCACCAGACTTTCTTCACTTTCAGTCCACATTTCGAGTTAAACTACTGATGCAAGCTTGTGTCCATGTTAGGTTTTGCCATTTTTACATTTTTCTGGATTGATTTGCCTACCTTCCTTTTAGAATCTTTGTATCCAGACTTAATGAGATTCTTGCAAATATTTTTTGCTGCATTGAATTCACCAGAATTTTGCATCAGAGTTGTGCTTGCCCCGTGGAGGGGTCTGGAAGACAGTCTCAGTGTGCCACACTGTGGAGGGGTCTGGAGGACAGTCTCAGTGTGTGACACTGTGGAGGGGTGTGGAGGACAGTCTGAGTGTGCCACACTGTGGAGGGGTGTGGAGGACAGTCTGAGTGTGCCACACTGTGGAGGGGTGTGGAGGACAGTCTGAGTGTGCCACACTGTGGAGGGGTGTGGAGGACAGTCTCAGTGTGCGACACTGTCGGTTCCCTCCCTGCTCTCCAGCACTTGTGTACAGGAGGGTTAAGAGCTAGAATTTTCCTTGTCAGAGGATGGGTTTTATTGTAGATCTAATTTCTTAAAAATAGCCAGCTAGTCTCTTTCCAGCTGTGCTAGTGTGAGGCAGTTTGTTTCTAAATGGTTTTATCCTTCTTTTTTCTGATTTTTGAAGTGTATTTGCAAAAATATAAGCATCTCCCTCTCCTAGGTCAACCTTTTAAAGGCCGTAGTCTGCTACATGAATATTCTTTTAAAAATAGAAATAGTTGACAACATGATTTTTCTCTTTACTTGTGGTCAGTTGTTATTGAATTAAAAACCTATGACGAGGATCCAGTCAGATTTCATTACTTATTGACTTGATTCTTATTTCTCTCTCTTTTTTTTAATAGTTTTTATTTTTTTAAGGATGTATTCATTTTATGTATATGAGTATGCTGTCACTGTCTGCAGACACACCAGAAGAGGGCATCAGATCCCATTACAGATGATTGTGAGCCACCAAGTGGTTGCTGGGATTTGAACTCAGGACCTCTGGAAGCCACTGAGCCATCTCTCTCCAGACTTGATTCCTGTTTTTATTGGATGTGCTTTGTCCTCTTTTTCTGGCTGCTAAAAACAGAAGTTTATATATTTTTCAAAAACTTTTCTTTTCCTCATGTCTGCTTAATGTACCCATTTCTATGCATCCCCTGCGTTAGCTTCATACCTAAGCATTATATGTTCCGCATTGTATATTTTATTTAGCAATGTTTTATTTCTCTAATATTAGGTCCTAAGAGTTTCCAATTTTCACCATGATTTCTTCTTTGTCTTGTGTATTTCACACTTGATTATGATGTATACACTTTTTAATGTGGACATTTAATTTCTTTTTGCTAGTATTTTATTGATTTTTTTAAACCTGTGTTCATTGGGGTTATTGGTCTTTAGTTTTTGTTAAGTCTTTGTTGGCTTCTGGTATCAGGGTAGGTAATGCTGATCTCATTGGATGAGTCTAGAGAATTCCCTGATGTCACTTACGTTTGATAGTTTAATGATTGATACTAGTTTTATTTTAGAAGTCAGAGTAGGTGTCAGCAGTGAAGCTGGTCCTGGCCTTTCTCACTGGGCAGCTTCTTACTACTGATTTGAAGCCATCGCTTGTCTGTTGTTAGTCTGCCCGGGTTGTCTGCTTCTTCAGGTTTCACTCTGGGTTGCTGCTGTAGGAGTTTGTTCATACCTCCTAGGCCTGCCGGCTTAGTGGCCTATACTTGTTCTTATTGCCCCTCATGCTCTCTTAGCATTCTGGAGAACTAGTTACTCAATGTCCTTTGGATCCTGAGTTATCAATTGAGTGTCCCCCTGCCCCAGTCTAACTAGGAGCTTGTCAATTTTATGTTTCATCAAAAGACAACTTTCATTCCCTGATCCATTGAATGTGTGCTTTTTAGGTCTTACGCTTCTTTTTAAGGATTGAACCTTAATCTTTGAACCTGGTTGTTATTATATCCTTTGGCCAGTATGACCGCAAATCCACAGTCCCCTACATATAGCTCTTCCTAGGACATTTATACGACTGTCTCTTCACACACTTAGGTTTCAGTGTGTACTCTTTTTTTTCTTAATATTGGTTATATTGGTGATAATATTGGTGTGAGCAATATGCAGACTAGCCTATCAGTTCTCAGGGCCTTAAACTATGGGTTCATCATGATTTAAGAAGAACCGCCATAGCTTCTCTGTCAGTCTAACACACCCACTTTGGAGAGGGTACTTCATCTCAGCTCACCAAAGGCAGTGCCGTTCTGCTCCCTTGGATATGGGGCTGCCTTGCCTCTTTAGAGAGAGAGAGAGAGAGAGAGAGTGAGAGAGAGAGAGAGAGAGAGAGAGAGAGACAGAGAGAGAGACAGAGAGAGAGACAGAGAGAGAGACAGAGAGAGAGACAGAGAGACAGAGACAGAGAAACAGAGAGAGAGGGAGAGAGATGACACTATTCACACCTTCGGTAGGAACAAAGGAAGACTGTCACTTTAGGGGCTTGAGAGATGGCCCAACTCAGCAATTGAAGAGCACTGGCTCTTTGCCTCTTCCAGAGGTCCTGAGTTCAATTCCCAGCATAACCACATAGTGGTTCAAGATCATCTATAGTGTGATCTGATGCCCTCTTCTGTCATGCCCGTGTACATGCAGATAGAGCACTCATACATAAACTAGTAACCAAATAAATCTCTCTTTAAAAAAAAAAGACTATTGTTTTATAGTAAAAAAGCTTTGGAAAGACTCCAAGCAAATCTACTTAAAAATGGTACCTGAACTGCTCTCTGCCCCAGTTAACCCCCTGGCTGCCAAAGCTACAGCAGTTTAACTGTGGCCCAACGTTCCTCAGAGCTGAGCATCTGAACATGTTGAAACTTTCTTATGTAACCTAGAGACCTTTGCCCATCCAGCATCACTTACGACCTTCAACCTTGCAAGCCTGGTTGTGTGTTTCTTTTGCTTTTGCAATTCTATGGGCCCGATTCACTGGGCTCTGTGATGTCTGAGGTGTTCTGCTGGTTTAGGGGAACCTTCTCATAGTCTTCCTTAGAGACGAGCTTGCATACATCTCGTTAGGAAAATGCTGTTTTCTGTCTCATACAGATATTCCGCCAGGTCACATGTTTGTCTGGCAAATAAGCCCTTCAATTTTATGTCCAGAGGGATGAAGGTGATCCCGGTGTCACTGAATCTAAAGTCCTCTAAGGTCCTGTCTTAATAGAAATAAGGGTCCTCACAACCACCTGTCTATAGCTGTTCGTCCATGTGGCTCCTAGTCTAGATATATACATACACACCAAACACTATAACATATATACCTATATCTATCTATATATAATATATTTTTATATATGACACATTGATCACTACCACCACCACCTGTTAGGTAGTATTGATGTTCTCTTTAAAGCTGTGGGAACTTAGGTACAGGGCACTTCTTCAATGTCACAGCAAGGAAGGAGCAGATAAAATATCTATACTGGCTGGTCTCCAGGTTTAGGAGGCAGATTCTCAGTACAAAGGACTCAGTCATTAGAACCAAAGGTCCCCGCTGGGTCAAGTTCCTCTGGACAGTTGTAAGAGTGAGGGTATACATGCATGTGAACGTATGTGAATGTACCCAGCTTGAACAGCAAGGAGAGAGGACACACCATTCAGACTGGGGCTTGGCCAAGGAGGCAGCTGGGAGACTCCATAAGAGAGGAGACACAGTTTGGGTGGAGGGTCAGGAGAGCCCGCCTGGTGTGAGTGCAAGATTCGAGGATAGACAAACTGGAGAGCAGATATTAATAGAAATCGGGGTGATGAGTCAGGCTGGGTGGGTCTCAGAGCCTGTGTGAATCGCTGAGGATCCAACGGGTGGTGTGGGCAGTTAGGAGGCTGCTTCTGCGAGATTCTGGTGCCCAAAGCAGATCGGAAGGCAGACAACTGCAGAAGACAAGATCAGTGAGACCTGGGGTCTCCCTAGATGTGACAAGGGAAAGGAGGAGGTGTGTGGGGAGGCAGAGGGTAGAGAAGGAACAAAGCCAACTCAGCTTGAGCCTGGTGGAATGAGAGATGATATTCACTTCCTGAACTGCTCTCAGCAAGGTCAGATCCAGCATGCATCAGTAGCTGTACACACTTATTAGACACTGTATGGACCGACCACCCACAGCATCTTTGAGGAAGGCTTCCTGGACAGAGCTGGTCTAGGTCACCTGGAGGCTCATATGAGGCTTCTGTCCATCAGAGAAGCAGTGCTCTCTCCAAGCACACAAACACCTGGAGCACCAAGGCCTTAGCTTTATTGAATGAAGGTCCCTACTCTCCGATCAGCTGCTTCAGAAAGAGCGGGCTTGGGTTTGGCTGCAAAGGTACAAACTGGGCTGCCCCATGCCTCCCTATTGGGGTGTGACCTCTCCTTTGGTGATACAGTCATCCTCAAAAGAATCAGACACACCACTTTCTTCCTGATCTAAAATTACATCACATCTGATCATTTTCATTTAAAGAAAATCACTGCTGGCAAAAGAACGATGCTGCTGGCTGTGGATAAGGCCACATCCAGAAACGGAAACATGTCCCCAGCAGAGGACATGCCACTGGCTAAATCTTGGATGTCACTGATGGGTTCTGGATTTCAGTCTTCAGCCACTTGATGAGAATCTGGTTCACCTCTGCCGGTCTGGAAGGGAAAGAAAGGGCAGGTCAGCCTGTCTGACCCACTGTCCTCACCAAGGCATCATGACTGAAAATCCTGGCAGACCTGAGCAGAAGTAAGCCTGTAGCACCCATAGGTCAGATGACCAGGGAACTATGTCCTCCTCGCCCAGGGACCCCAGTCTCCTTACTTCTCTATCTGTGTCCAGTGACCACAGTCTTCGATGTGTCCCCTTTTCAGGAAAGGGATCTGAAAGAAAACCCCATGCAGGAAGATCAGCAGCCGAACGCTACTAGGGCTAAGTGGGGTCCACCTGGGAGGGGACCCCGTCCTCTTTGATTCCCATAGACCAGTTTCAGAGGACCCTTGTGTTATCCAGGACAGGAATGAGGGATGACAGGGAGACCTTACCAGTGTGGGGGAAGGGAGGGGAGCTGGGTCAGGGAAATCTTTACCTGACCCCCCCCTCCACCCTCACGGGCATGTCCTTCCTCTGGGCACCCGTGTTCTCTTTGAGGGACACCCTGATAGCCCACGTGCAGGGTCACGCCTTACCCAGTTTTCCATGTCCTTGGACATTTCAGGACGGAGTACAATGTCCTTCTCAGCTGTGACCATCAGGGCAGGGACCAAGATCTGGGGGAAACAGGTAGTAAGGGAATCTGTCACTCAGCTACCCTGATGCCATCTGTGCCCAGGGAAGGATGCCTTGGGGACCCGCCACCACCAGCCCTCACCACCAGCGCATGAGACATTGTTTACCCTGCCCTGTCCTCTGCCTCCACCCAGCTCTTCAGAGCTGGTTCATCAGAATTGGATCTAGCAATGCAGTGCTATGGTGTGTGTGTGTGTGTGTGTGTGTGCGTGCGTGTGTGTGTGTGTGTGTGTGTGTGTGTGTGTGTGTGTGTTAAAAGAGTGGGAGGAGCTGACCTTGTCTGCATCTCAGTTAAGTCATAAAGCTGATTCTACGTCACCAGGAAGGAAGACAGATATCCTTGGATGAAGGACAAAGCTCCTTTGGATTTAAAAAGTTATGTCAGGAGATGGAGAGATGGCTCAGTGGTAAGAGCATTTGCTGTTCTTGTGGAAGATTCAGGGTCCATTCCAAGGACTCGGATTTGGCTCCCAGTACCCACATGGCAGCTGGCAACCATATGTAACTCCATTTCCTGTCAATCTGATATCCTCTTCCGGCCTCTGAGGGTACTGTGTGTGTGTATTTGATGTTTTTGTGTGTCTGTGTGTGTCTGTGTTTGGTGTTTTTGTGTAAGTGTGCTCTCTCTCTCTCTCTCTCTCTCTCTCTCTCTCTCTCTCTGTGTGTGTGTGTGTGTGTGTGTGTGTGTGTGCCTGTGTCTGTGTTTGGTGTTTTGTGTTTGGTATGTGTGTGTGTGCACATACACACACATTGTATGTGATGTCTGTGTGTGGGGTGTGTGGGGTGTGTGTGAGGGTATGTGTATATGTATAACTGGTGTGTGTGTGTGTGTGTGTGTGTGTGTGTGTGTGTGTGTGTGTAGCAGGAGGTCACAGTGCTCACCTTCCTTCCCAACGCCTTACAGCTCCACTTCCAGTTTCTTTCTGTGTTTCGATACCAGTTTAGAGGGCCTCTGAGGAGAGGATCAGACAGTAACACAGGTGAGTTCCCAGGACTTGGCCACTGTTAGCCCACAATGACCCACACTGTCCAGAGACAACTATGTCAGGGACAGTGAGTGCTGCAGGACAGAGTGGGATCCCCAGACACAGGCTGCCTGCCTGTCTACAGCTCCTGCTTCCTCAGCCAGGCCAAATACCGGAACTCTGCCACCAGGCTGGTGCCTCTGACAGGATTTGGGGGCAAACAGAGGCTGACCCTACAGGCCATTCTCATCTTCAAGATACAGGCCAGAGGGTGGAACTTGGGGCAGCCCATTCGCACCCAGAAGCCACTGTCAGCTGGAAGGGACACGGTGGATGAGAGATAAAGAGAAGACATGTACATTTGGGTTCGTTCACATGGTTTTTGCTTTTCTGAGGACAGATTGCAGAGCTGTCCCAATTCTTGGAGGAGCTATGGCTGAAAATCAGTTAAAAATCTCCACCTTCTAGAGAAACCAAAATACACAAGAAAGAACAAGCTGGATACCCCACAGGAAGCTACACACCACAGGTAGTGAGCCTCCTGGCACTGGGGGTATTCAATCCCAGACAGGTCACTGTGGTGCTCACAGGGCTGTGGTGGGAGCACTACCTCCATCCCCCAACAGCTGAGCAGCCCTCCACCCTGTCTGGGGTTTCCTTCCTTTTACCTGAAGCCAGACTTCTTGAACTGCTGTATGTAATACTCTATTTCCTCCTCAGTAGTAATTTTGCTGACCTTGGGATCTTCTGGAGTTCCCACAAGGAGTCCCCCTGCAAAAAAGACACCCGTGTCCTCTCATGCTGCTAGCCACTGGTTCTAAAGTTGCAGTTCCCTGCTGATATTGCCCCATCTGAACTTGGAACGAAGGCTTCATGTGCCTTATGTCTGCCCATCTGCCCCCTCTTCATTGAGTTCCTCGGGGCTGGGATCTGCTCTACTGTGGGGTTCTCATTATAGAATGCCCTGTTGTCTTCCAAGGTATGCAGTGTTCTGGAAGTGCCCTTAAAGGTTCCTTGGGGACAAACACATCATTCTTATTCTCCAACCCTAAGACGCAAAGGACACAGTCACTCCAGGTTTTGATGCTAAATGTCAGAGGAGTAAGAGAGCAAACCAGTGCTGGTCCTAGGGGAGCACCCCTCCCACCTGCATATCTACTGATGATCTGCCTCCCTGAACTACCCTGACTGAACTCTCTGTGGGTAGCACCCCAGCCTAGGTCTCTCCAGACAGGCACTCAGAACACAGAATCATCAAACTAGTAAGGGGCTGAGTAGGAAAAGACAGGCAAGGAGGCAGATATCTTTAGAGGAGAAGACCTCTAGAGTCAAATGAATAATGACTACAAGTGAAGCAAGCATTTGTGGGCTCAGCACTGAATGTGGGGCCTCTCGGAGGAGTGGACTCAGCAGGGTGACCAAGATGGTCCTTATGAGTGGGAACAGTGACCAGGACAGGGCCTCGGGGTGGAGGGGCCAGTGGAGATCTAGGTGGGACCTAGTGCGATCTACTTTGTGCACACTGGTGGCTGGAGCAGCCAACTCTCCTTCCCGGGCGGGTTCCTCACCAGAAAGGTTAGTACTAAACCAAAAGGCCTCCCTCCGGTCCCATCATCAGGGGCTGCCCCAGATACTCTGTGCAAGTCCTCAAAGTGTCTTAGGACTTTAGCACTCAACTCCCTAAGGGGCAGACTAGGGAAACACCATCAATCGTCAGGAGACCTTTGTTGGCATGTTGAAGCTCAGAACAGCAAGGCAAGCTTAGGGCTTCTTCATGGGCAGAAGGGACAGGACTCCAGTAGCATTAGCCTTCAGGAGATGTGGCCCCACTGTCCCTTCCCTCCCAGGGGTACCTCTTACCCATTTCAGTGGCTTTATTCACAGTGAGGAGACCCTGTGAGAAGAGAAGTTAGAGAGGATGTCATAAGTGAGGCAAAACAAGAAGACTGAGACTCAAATCCCCAATGCAGAAGAGCTCACGTGCATGAGGCCCACAGGAGAGCTCTTTCCTGTGGGGACATGTGTTAAAATATACAGGGGACGGAAGCTGGAAACCACAGGATAGCACAGAGCACTGGACACTGTGTGCTCCATGCATATCCTGTAATGACACCTATGATAATGTTTGACTCATAAATGAGGCACTATCGTGAGATAATCTGAAATGACAGCCAATCCTAAAACAGAATAGTGAATTACAGACACACACCCCCACGCCCCCCAACCCCGTTGGCACAGAGCAGACTCACATCAGTGGGATGATGTGAGATTTTTGTTCTACTTCTCAGTGTAGCACACAATTTATAACTTAAACTTTGTAGAATTTGCCCTTTGGTATTATTGGATCATGGTGAGACAAGAATA